>NW_023665705.1:345881-691763 GCF_014743375.2 Drosophila subpulchrella | reverse complement strand
TGCAGACACATACAAGGCATGCATATACAACTTCTCTCGCGCTCTTGGTGCTACAAGCACAAATAAAATTGTGAGCATATACTTCGATATATACATGACGGCCGCTGCCAATGTTTGCAGGCAACGCAGCCGAAAATAGCTAGCTGTAAGTCATTCTCGATTTGACAATTCCTGAATAAAGATCTGCCCATGGCAATTATAACAAATGTCATTTTTTAATGGAAAGTAAAGGCAATTATAACATGGCAACCGTGACAGCGATGTTGGACACAAAAACAAAACAAAGTTGGAAGTGAAAGAAACGCGAGGAAAGCCAGAAGAGAGCCGACCAAACAGTTATAAAAGTTATGAAAATTTGACGCCACATCCACTTGTGTGAAAGAGTACGAGCGAAAATGTTTAAGTGAAATAACATGTGTCTATTGAGTCCAGTATGAAAGAATCGAAGATAATTCTATCTAATGATTGAGACGAGTACAAACAACATAAATAAAACTAAATGAAAGCTATCACCGCCTGTGCGAGGACCAGCTCCGGCGCCGCCTAAAACCATAGGCCAAGGACTAGAACAGGATAAGAAGTGTGGGAAGAATGGCAAATCCTCCTACACCTACGATTTAAAACAAATGAGCATAAGCGACGACGTTGGACTGGGCAAAGCTGCTCCTGTCGAGCAAAGGGATGCACAGAGTCTAAAAGAAGCTCTAGAGGTGTATCCAAACGATGGACCACGCCCCCTCACAATAGCTGAGTACAGGGCACGCCAGGAAAAGAAGAACAAACCCAAAAAAAAGAGGAGCGGCAGGAGAAATAAACTCTTGCGCCAACGGAGGTTGGCTAAGGATTTAATAAAGACGGCAGCGACACCTGAATAAGCACAATTACACAAGTCCGAGCTAACTACGATTGAAAACAAACTTCGTACTGGTGCGAAGTAACGTAACAAGGTTGCATTAATTGCCAATGCCTAAGTTACCTTTAATATTAAAATCTTACACACAAGCCGATGCGTGAAAACGCTGCTTGAAAACTACTAACCCCTTGCTAGGCTTTATACTAAAATCATATGGCAGATATCTTAATTATATAGAGCGACAAATTGTAAATCTGCCATGTGAAAAAAAAATTACTATCCAAAATATTTTCTTTACTTTTCAAATTTTTCTTTATGAACAATAGTATATCTAACAGTCAGGAAACCCTTGAACTACTGTTAGACACCCACTTCCCTAAAAACACCCACGCAGTGGAGGACCTCTATATAAAGGAGAACTTAGACGACCAGAGTCGCATTCAGTGGGCTGTTGACTCTTTTAAGCCCTTCAAGTCCCCCGGCCCAGATGGGTTCTTCCCGGCCCAGCTACAACGGACGCTATTTATCTTACTACCCTGGCTGACAGCAATCTTCCACGGCTGCCTTGCTCTAAACCATATTCCAACAAGGTGGCTGGACGTTAAATAATTTTTATACCGAAAGCCGGGAAACCCACCCACTCCAACCCAAAGGACTTCCGCCCGATTAGTCTCCCTTCCTTCTTGTTGAAGACCCTGGAAAGGCTAATTGACATCCATATCAGGCTAACCATCGACCAAAGTCTCTGACGCACAGCACGCGTACCGTAAGGGTAGATCAACAGATACCGCCCTCCACTCTCTGGACACTAGTCCAGCATAGAGAGAGGTTTCCGCAATAAGGAATACTCTCTGGCAGCGTTTCTAGACATAGAAGGCGCCTTTAACAACGTCACCCCAACGGCAATTACTGGTGCTCTGACTGAACTAAGCATTGAGCGGCCCACAGTGGGACTCATACACACCATGCTAACTAGCAGGGTAGTGTACTCCACTATGGGGTCGGCCCCACAAGGGGGCGTACTCTCACCTCTTCTATGGGTTTTAGTGGTCAACAAACTGTTATCACTTCTAGAAGAGGCGGGCACTAAAGTGGTAGCCTACGCGGACGACGTGGTTATCCTACTGCAGGAAAAATTCCCGCAAACCCTTTGCGCTCTAATGAAGACAGCCTTATCCACCCTTTCCCGGTGGACGGCTGGCTGTGGACTGGGAGCTAACCCAGAAAAGACCGAATTCGTTATGTTCTTAAGAAAAACAAAATACTTCGCGAAAGCAGATAACCCATGAGCTAGGGAAACGGATCTGTTCAGAGATCATGTGGTATCATAAGGGGCCCAATGTGGCCTAAGTTAGGGGATTAATATCTAGTCTCCAACCACTCCTACCTAACCTAACCTATAGTATATCTAAATCATAAGATTCGCCATATATACTTGGCATAAAATATAGAATCTTGGAAAAAATTCCCAAAATGGGTTTTGTTGACACAAAAGTTGTCGATTCAACGGCGAACGTCGTTAATAAAGTAGAATCCAAAAATATTGATTTAGAAACGATAACAATACTATTAATAATAATTGTAATTATAATGCCAGCAAGTGTTTTTCTAAAATCTATAAATAACACAATAGGTGTTTGAAGAAGAGATTCCAGAGTCGAGCAAACGACCTGGATAAAATTAAAAAAAAACAGGATACAAAAAAAACTTGCCGTTTATAATTCCAAGAATTATTGAAAGTAAATAAAAAAAACAAAAAATTACTTTTGAAAAAAAAAAAAATTAAAAACAAAATATTACAATTTCTTCTAAACAAAAATAAACAAAACAAACAGAATGAATGCAGGGGCAGTTTTCAATACCTATATGAGGGATCAACATTTTAGTGAAAGAATAATCACACTGGTCTCAATGACCCCAATTACTATCTATGAGTTAGAAAATTTATATATGTCAAAATATAATCTAGAAAGCTCACCATTAATGCATTGCTCTAATAAACAAAAAGCGATGGTATTAAGCACCATACCGGGTGTCCATGTGAGAACAATTTTAAGCGAACATAACATATTAGGTAGTACTAGAATTTCAGTGGTGTACAAGAATAATTCATATCCATATTATAATGGAATGGAGTGAATTATATAAGGATCTAAATAAATTAAAAAGCGATTTCGATAAATCATATAAATCGTTAACGCAAAATAGATCAATACAACAAGCCACTATAAATAAACATGCAGAAATATTAGTAACTCGCTTCACAATGCGCGTATACTAATACATGAGCAAGGAATCGACTAGATAAAAATCGTTGGTCTGAAGTATCAAAATTTCTGACCAGACTTCGATCAAACCTAATAACTATAAAAGAAAGGTATAACTTAAATATTTCAATACCGACCCTTTGAAAATAGAAACTGGGGAAAAATTGGAATCATCAGATCCACCAGAAGTCGACCCAGTACAGGTAGAAGAATCTGAATTTGACAGCCCAGAAGTAGAAGAGAAAGATTTAAATAATCTCACAATTCCAGCTGTACTTTTTCAATCTGAATTATCAGATCAAGAAACAACTGATTCCGATTGCGAAATCAAACAACACCAAATAACAACAATGACGGACGGAGGATATAGCAAATGCTATCCCTGAATTCAACGGACAAAAAACAACCTTCAAAGATTCATAAAAGCCTTGAAATTAGTAAACCTAACCAAAGGCACATTTGAAGAAATAGCAGTTGCTCAACCTTGTACAAAGTTCAAAACGAATCCACTATAAACGAAATTATAAAAAAACAAGGAAGAACGCTATAGTCGAGTACCTCGACTATCAGATACCCGTTACTCAGCTAAAGGGACCAAAGGAAAATGGGGATATGCAAGCAGCAAATGCGCCACCTACCGGCGGTAGACAGATTTAAGCACTCTACTGAAACAAACTTGCGCTGCGTAAGAAGCTCAGAAATCTGCACGCCAAATCTCAATAGCCTAGCTCTCATGGTTTCCGAGATCTCAGCGTTCATCCGGACAGACGGACAGACGGTCGGACGGACAGACGGACAGACGGACATGGCTAGATCGACTCGGCTAGTGATCCTGATTAAGAATATGTATACTTTATGGGGTCGGAAACGCTTCCTTCTGCCTGTTACATACTTTCCGACGAATCTAGTATACCCTTTTACTCTACAAGTAACGGGTATACTTACACCCACAAAAATGTTCCAACTCCCGATAGCATATGCACCACGTTCATTTACAAAAGCTGAAAGCAATAAAAGCACTACAGAACAGGAACTAGCTGCAATTCATTGGGCAATTACACTCTTTCGACCATATATTTATGGCAAACATTTTACAGTTAAAATCGATCACAGACCACTAACATACTTATTTTCAATGGTCAATCCCAGTTCAAAACTCACACGCATGCATTCACAGTCGAGTATCTAAAGGGAAAAGATACCTTCGTGGCAGACGCCCTTTCTAGAATAACAATTAAAGATCTTCAAAATATTACGATAAATATATTACAAGTCACTACAAGACAAAAAAGTAGACAAAATTCCTGCGCAGGAAAAGATAAAGTAGAATTGCCTAGCCAATCTCAAGTAAAAGCTTCTAAGCCCAACGTATATGAAGTCATTAACAATTACAAAGTACGTAAAGTAGTGACCTTGCATGTGAATAATAATCTATGTTTTTTCAAACATGGAGAAAAAATTACAGCAAGATATGATGTTAAAGATTTGTATACTAATGGAAGTCTTGACTTAGGTCAGTTTTTCCAAAGGCTTGAACTGCAGGCTGGTAAACAAAAAATTACCCAACTCAAAGTGGCACCATGGGATAATATCTTTAAAAATATTTCAATAGATAAATTTAAAAAAATAGGCAACAAAATAATAAAATCATTAAGAGTAGCGCTACTTAACCCGGTGACCCCAATAACAACTTATAATGAAAAAGAAGCAATATTGTCTACATTACATGACGATCCTATTCGAGGAGGACATTCAGGTATAACAAAAACCTTGGCCAAGGTCAATAGACACTACTATTGGAAAGGAATGAGTACATAGTACAGTACATACGTAAATGTCCAAAATGCCAAATGTCAAAAACGACAAGACATACTAAAACTCCGTTAACACTTACAGAAACACCAGAAATGGTATTCGATAAGGTAATTGTGGATACGATCGGTCCACTGCCGAAATCAGATCAAGGAAATGAATATGCAGTCACCTTAATATGTGATCTGTCAAAATACCTTGTTGCCATACCAGTACCTAATAAAAATGCAAAAAGAGTAGCAAAGGCTATATTCGAAGAATTTGTTCTAAAGTACGGTCCAATGAAGACGTTCATTACGGACATGGGAACTGAATACAAAAATTCCTTAATCGAACACCTATGCAAGACCTTAAATATCAAACATGTAACATCGACAGCACACCATCATCAGACTGTCGGAACTGTGGAAGGAAGCCACAGAACCTTTAATGAATTTATACGTATGTACATACATCTCAACTGATAAGACGGATTGGGATATATGGCTAAAATATTTTGTTTATTGTTTCAACACGACACCCTCTATGGCACATGATTATTGTCCATATGAGTTAGTATTCGGTAGGACTTCGAATTTACCAAAACATTTTAATAGCGTAGAGAGAATAGAACCTATTTATAATATAGATGATTACGCAAAAGAAACAAAGTTTATATTAGAGCAAGCTTCAAAAGAGCCAGATTAATATAAGAATCAAATAAAATAAAACAAAAATGTCATTATGATAAAAACTGTTTAAATTTTGAACTAAAAATTGGAGATCAAGTTTTATTAAAGAATGAAACAGGTCACAAATTAGAATACAAATATACGGAACCATATACAGTAATTGGTATAGGAGATAATGATATTATAAGAATTTCAAATATTAACAAGGAAGAACGCTATAGTCGAGTACCTCGACTATCAGATACCCGTTACTCAGCTAAAGGGACCAAAGGAAAATGGAGATTGAAATGCGCCACCTACCGGCGGTAGACAGACTGAAGCGTTGTGGGCGTTAGAGTGGGCGCGGAATCTAAATCTGAAATCCCATTTCTCTATCTTTGATATTTTCCGAGATATCCGCGTTCATATCTACGATTTTTTGAAGTTTGTGGGTGATTTTTGGGCGTTAAAAAGGGCGTGGCAAACTTTTTTTTGGGTCAATCGATAGGTATGGATGAGAACAATACATTTCAGTTAAAATTTTTATTCTAGCATAAAAACTGTAGGAGCCACAGTTTTGGGCGGTTTGTGGGCGTTAGAGTGGGCGTGGCACCCTACTGAAAGAAACATGCGCTGCGTAAGAAGCGATTCTGCTCGCCAAATCTCAATAGCCTAGCTATTATAGTTTCCGAGATCTCAGCATTCATCCGGACGGACAGACAGACGGACAGACGGACAAACGGACAGACGGACATGGCTAGATCGACTCGGCTAGTGATCCTGATCAAGAATATATGTACTTTATGGGGTCGGAAAAGCTTCCTTCTGCCTGTTACATACTTTCCGACGAATCTAGTATACCCTTTTACTCTACGAGTAACGGGTATAAAAACAAAGAACAAAAAGTTCATAAAGATAGGTTAAAACTTTTTGTTTCATAATAATTTTTATACAATTTTTACGTATGGCCATACATAGAATAAATACCATAAATAAATAAATTAAAAAAATAATCAAAAAAAAACTTTAGAAAAAAATATAAATATAAAAAAAAAAACAACATGATATCAATATTTTCTGATTAGAACAACATTTTTGAATAACATGTTTTCCACCTTTCTTATATTTTTTTTACGATACAAAATAATTTCTATATTTTTTAAATTTTGAAATATATAAGTACTAGAAGATAATTTTTATAACTAGAAATAATTTAATTCTTATTACATTTTAAGATTTAAAAAAAAATTGAAAACCAAACATATTCTTATTTTTCAAAAGAAGGGAGATGTAGTATGCATGTATCATTGTAGCGAGTACCCACTGTACCGACACCAACATTGTGTTACAGTGTACAGTAACCAAATACAAAAGTGCACATTGCGGAAACTATTTACAATTTCAGTTCCTAATAGAAAA
This sequence comes from Drosophila subpulchrella, assembly GCF_014743375.2. Classification (NCBI taxonomy): domain Eukaryota; kingdom Metazoa; phylum Arthropoda; class Insecta; order Diptera; family Drosophilidae; genus Drosophila; species Drosophila subpulchrella. The sequence continues at coordinate 684,762 of NW_023665705.1, read as the reverse complement.
TTCAGGGCGCGTACTTGTGTTCTCACTTAGTTTAGTCTGCTGCGAATAGAAAAATTACCAATTTTTATTTAGCAAACGCCTCACAAAGTGAGCTTAGACTTGAGAATAAAAGATATATTTTATCAAGTGCCATATTTAACCATGGAAATGCATTAAATGAAGAACATTATACATCAGTTTTCAGAAAAGATTGAACATTTTACAAAGCTAATGATACAACAATCTCTAAATGTTCTTGGTCACGTAACAGCAAAGATGTGAATATACTATTTCATGTTGAAAGATCATTTAAAAATTTGAGAAAAATTATGGGTATATTTAAAGTTTTTATTAATTGCTAGTTGGGCAGTAAAAAAAATTTTTTTTTGGTTGGCGAAAATCTTCATACTGAACCCTCCTCAAGGGTGCCGACTTGAAATGACGCTACAGTGCTTGCAAAATATCAAGCGGCGTTCAGCTAAGATCAGGGGTCAAGCATTTAGCAGATTTTCCCGGTTGGGAATTCTAATTATGTGCCTCACTTTGCTCTTAAACAAGATGAATGTGTCCACCGAGAAACTGTTGCATCCTTTTTTATTTGATTTCGGAAACAGTTTACTGGGTTGTCAGTTGTGTTGATAGTATAAGTTAGCGACTGTTCGCTATATACGGTGGCTGCATCTGATTCTTGTACGTCCTCTAGGGCGTTTATGTTCTGACGAGACAACGCGTCTGCGACGGGATCTTCTTTGCCAGTTTTGCGCCATGATCGTCAATAATCCCCTTACAGCGCTTCAGCTTTGCGTTAGGATTTTAGTCCGAGACGGCAAAGGTAAGTGGCTGGTGATCGGTAAGGATCTGCAAGCCCTTACTCCGTATAAATAATTCCGTAGGTTTTTTAGTGCCCAAGCAATGGCGAGGAGCTCTCGCTCGTTGGTTGCGCAATTCTTTTCGCTGTCATGCAGGACACTCGATATCATTGTGAAGGGGCGGCCATCTTGAGATAGTACCGCCCCCAAACCAAAGCCTGACGCATCCCTTGTTAAGTCGAATGGCCTTTTAAAGTCTGGGTATAAGAGAAAAACGTATTATGATGCCAAGATTTCTCTCAGTATGTCAAACGTTTCTCTCTGTTCTTTGTTCATATTGATGTCAATTTTTCTTGACTGATATTTGCTGGTTTTCCCATTTTCTTCCTTTAGAATATTCGTTAGAGGTCTTGCGATTGTCGCGAAGATTTTTAAGAAACACCTGTAGTAGCTTGCTAGCCCCAGAAGGGATCTGGGGTCGAAAACCGTTTTTGGTGGGGGAAATTCTTTTATGGCTTTTACCTTTTTAGGTGAAGTTCGAACTTTGATTTCCCTTGGTATATTCTCATGCCTGCTTCTAAGAGCTTCGTTAAGACCCAATCCACGTCGCAAACGTGGTCCTCCTTCGTTTTTGAGAAAATAATAACGTAATCTAAGTACACGTAGAGATTCCTTCTCTTAGGATGTCATCAATGGCCCTTTGGAAGCTGCTTGGGGAATTTTTAAGTCCGAATGGCAGTCCACCAAAAATCGTATTTGCCGTTGTTTATAGAAAATGCTATGCTGTCTTTTTCTGCCAGCTCTATATGGTGAAAAGCCGATTTGAGGTCGAGCGTAGTAAAAAATTGTGACTCGCCCATGTTCGACAGTATTGTCGAAATTGTAGGAATATGATATCTATCATCTACGGTTCTTTTATTTAACTTCATGAAGTCGATAACTAATCGCTTCTTCCTTACCTCATTTTGGTCTGTCCCTTTTTTATCCACAACCCAGGTAGGGTTGTTATAAGAGGATCTGGATGGCCTTATCACGCCGTCCGCAAGAAGATGTTTAATTTCTGCATTGACGAATTCGGTTACACCCATGGGGTGCGGGTATGACTTGTAGTATACCGGCTCCCCGTCAGTTTTTATTGTGGCGATTGTGTTTATATCAAATGGCAGTGCTTCGTCTGGATCGGCGAAGGCTTTATGATTTTTTACAATAATTTTATCAAAAGTGGCTTTAATTGCCAAGGGAACGTCCTAATCATCAATTTTAATAAAGTTGACGTTTTCTGCCTTAGTGCCGGTAAAATCGAGTTTCACATTTACTTGCTTAAGCAAGTCGAGCCCGATAATACCGTCAAACTGTGTAATGATATATAATAAGAAAAAGGGTGTTATCACGTTAAGCACTGAAACTAGACATAATGGGATGGGATAATATCTTTAAAAATATTTCAATAGATAAATTTAAAAAAATAGGCAACAAAATAATAAAATCATTAAGAGTAGCGCTACTTAACCCGGTGACCCCAATAACAACTTATAATGAAAAAGAAGCAATATTGTCTACATTACATGACGATCCTATTCGAGGAGGACATTCAGGTATAACAAAAACCTTGGCCAAGGTCAATAGACACTACTATTGGAAAGGAATGAGTACATAGTACAGTACATACGTAAATGTCCAAAATGCCAAATGTCAAAAACGACAAGACATACTAAAACTCCGTTAACACTTACAGAAACACCAGAAATGGTATTCGATAAGGTAATTGTGGATACGATCGGTCCACTGCCGAAATCAGATCAAGGAAATGAATATGCAGTCACCTTAATATGTGATCTGTCAAAATACCTTGTTGCCATACCAGTACCTAATAAAAATGCAAAAAGAGTAGCAAAGGCTATATTCGAAGAATTTGTTCTAAAGTACGGTCCAATGAAGACGTTCATTACGGACATGGGAACTGAATACAAAAATTCCTTAATCGAACACCTATGCAAGACCTTAAATATCAAACATGTAACATCGACAGCACACCATCATCAGACTGTCGGAACTGTGGAAGGAAGCCACAGAACCTTTAATGAATTTATACGTATGTACATACATCTCAACTGATAAGACGGATTGGGATATATGGCTAAAATATTTTGTTTATTGTTTCAACACGACACCCTCTATGGCACATGATTATTGTCCATATGAGTTAGTATTCGGTAGGACTTCGAATTTACCAAAACATTTTAATAGCGTAGAGAGAATAGAACCTATTTATAATATAGATGATTACGCAAAAGAAACAAAGTTTATATTAGAGCAAGCTTCAAAAGAGCCAGATTAATATAAGAATCAAATAAAATAAAACAAAAATGTCATTATGATAAAAACTGTTTAAATTTTGAACTAAAAATTGGAGATCAAGTTTTATTAAAGAATGAAACAGGTCACAAATTAGAATACAAATATACGGAACCATATACAGTAATTGGTATAGGAGATAATGATATTATAAGAATTTCAAATATTAACAAGGAAGAACGCTATAGTCGAGTACCTCGACTATCAGATACCCGTTACTCAGCTAAAGGGACCAAAGGAAAATGGAGATATGAAAGCAGCAAAGCGAGATTGAAATGCGCCACCTACCGGCGGTAGACAGACTGAAGCGTTGTGGGCGTTAGAGTGGGCGCGGAATCTAAATCTGAAATCCCATTTCTCTATCTTTGATATTTTCCGAGATATCCGCGTTCATATCTACGATTTTTTGAAGTTTGTGGGTGATTTTTGGGCGTTAAAAAGGGCGTGGCAAACTTTTTTTTGGGTCAATCGATAGGTATGGATGAGAACAATACATTTCAGTTAAAATTTTTATTCTAGCATAAAAACTGTAGGAGCCACAGTTTTGGGCGGTTTGTGGGCGTTAGAGTGGGCGTGGCACCCTACTGAAAGAAACATGCGCTGCGTAAGAAGCGATTCTGCTCGCCAAATCTCAATAGCCTAGCTATTATAGTTTCCGAGATCTCAGCATTCATCCGGACGGACAGACAGACGGACAGACGGACAAACGGACAGACGGACATGGCTAGATCGACTCGGCTAGTGATCCTGATCAAGAATATATGTACTTTATGGGGTCGGAAAAGCTTCCTTCTGCCTGTTACATACTTTCCGACGAATCTAGTATACCCTTTTACTCTACGAGTAACGGGTATAAAAACAAAGAACAAAAAGTTCATAAAGATAGGTTAAAACTTTTTGTTTCATAATAATTTTTATACAATTTTTACGTATGGCCATACATAGAATAAATACCATAAATAAATAAATAAAAAAAATAATCAAAAAAAAACTTTAGAAAAAAATATAAATATAAAAAAAAAAAACAACATGATATCAATATTTTCTGATTAGAACAACATTTTTGAATAACATGTTTTCCACCTTTCTTATATTTTTTTTACGATACAAAATAATTTCTATATTTTTTAAATTTTGAAATATATAAGTACTAGAAGATAATTTTTATAACTAGAAATAATTTAATTCTTATTACATTTTAAGATTTAAAAAAAAATTGAAAACCAAACATATTCTTATTTTTCAAAAGAAGGGAGATGTAGTATGCATGTATCATTGTAGCGAGTACCCACTGTACCGACACCAACATTGTGTTACAGTGTACAGTAACCAAATACAAAAGTGCACATTGCGGAAACTATTTACAATTTCAGTTCCTAATAGAAAATTCAGGGCGCGTACTTGTGTTCTCACTTAGTTTAGTCTGCTGCGAATAGAAAAATTACCAATTTTTATTTAGCAAACGCCTCACAAAGTGAGCTTAGACTTGAGAATAAAAGATATATTTTATCAAGTGCCATATTTAACCATGGAAATGCATTAAATGAAGAACATTATACATCAGTTTTCAGAAAAGATTGAACATTTTACAAAGCTAATGATACAACAATCTCTAAATGTTCTTGGTCACGTAACAGCAAAGATGTGAATATACTATTTCATGTTGAAAGATCATTTAAAAATTTGAGAAAAATTATGGGTATATTTAAAGTTTTTATTAATTGCTAGTTGGGCAGTAAAAAAAATTTTTTTTTGGTTGGCGAAAATCTTCATACTGAACCCTCCTCAAGGGTGCCGACTTGAAATGACGCTACAGTGCTTGCAAAATATCAAGCGGCGTTCAGCTAAGATCAGGGGTCAAGCATTTAGCAGATTTTCCCGGTTGGGAATTCTAATTATGTGCCTCACTTTGCTCTTAAACAAGATGAATGTGTCCACCGAGAAACTGTTGCATCCTTTTTTATTTGATTTCGGAAACAGTTTACTGGGTTGTCAGTTGTGTTGATAGTATAAGTTAGCGACTGTTCGCTATATACGGTGGCTGCATCTGATTCTTGTACGTCCTCTAGGGCGTTTATGTTCTGACGAGACAACGCGTCTGCGACGGGATCTTCTTTGCCAGTTTTGCGCCATGATCGTCAATAATCCCCTTACAGCGCTTCAGCTTTGCGTTAGGATTTTAGTCCGAGACGGCAAAGGTAAGTGGCTGGTGATCGGTAAGGATCTGCAAGCCCTTACTCCGTATAAATAATTCCGTAGGTTTTTTAGTGCCCAAGCAATGGCGAGGAGCTCTCGCTCGTTGGTTGCGCAATTCTTTTCGCTGTCATGCAGGACACTCGATATCATTGTGAAGGGGCGGCCATCTTGAGATAGTACCGCCCCCAAACCAAAGCCTGACGCATCCCTTGTTAAGTCGAATGGCCTTTTAAAGTCTGGGTATAAGAGAAAAACGTATTTTGATGCCAAGATTTCTCTCAGTATGTCAAACGTTTCTCTCTGTTCTTTGTTCATATTGATGTCAATTTTTCTTGACTGATATTTGCTGGTTTTCCCATTTTCTTCCTTTAGAATATTCGTTAGAGGTCTTGCGATTGTCGCGAAGATTTTTAAGAAACACCTGTAGTAGCTTGCTAGCCCCAGAAGGGATCTGGGGTCGAAAACCGTTTTTGGTGGGGGAAATTCTTTTATGGCTTTTACCTTTTTAGGTGAAGTTCGAACTTTGATTTCCCTTGGTATATTCTCATGCCTGCTTCTAAGAGCTTCGTTAAGACCCAATCCACGTCGCAAACGTGGTCCTCCTTCGTTTTTGAGAAAATAATAACGTAATCTAAGTACACGTAGAGATTCCTTCTCTTAGGATGTCATCAATGGCCCTTTGGAAGCTGCTTGGGGAATTTTTAAGTCCGAATGGCAGTCCACCAAAAATCGTATTTGCCGTTGTTTATAGAAAATGCTATGCTGTCTTTTTCTGCCAGCTCTATATGGTGAAAAGCCGATTTGAGGTCGAGCGTAGTAAAAAATTGTGACTCGCCCATGTTCGACAGTATTGTCGAAATTGTAGGAATATGATATCTATCATCTACGGTTCTTTTATTTAACTTCATAAGGTCGATAACTAATCGCTTCTTCCTTACCTCATTTTGGTCTGTCCCTTTTTTATCCACAACCCAGGTAGGGTTGTTATAAGAGGATCTGGATGGCCTTATCACGCCGTCCGCAAGAAGATGTTTAATTTCTGCATTGACGAATTCGGTTACACCCATGGGGTGCGGGTATGACTTGTAGTATACCGGCTCCCCGTCAGTTTTTATTGTGGCGATTGTGTTTATATCAAATGGCAGTGCTTCGTCTGGATCGGCGAAGGCTTTATGATTTTTTACAATAATTTTATCAAAAGTGGCTTTAATTGCCAAGGGAACGTCCTAATCATCAATTTTAATAAAGTTGACGTTTTCTGCCTTAGTGCCGGTAAAATCGAGTTTCACATTTACTTGCTTAAGCAAGTCGAGCCCGATAATACCGTCAAAGTGTGTAATGATATATAATAAGAAAAAGGGTGTTATCACGTTAAGCACTGAAACTAGACATAAAGTATATGTCGGAGATGTATAAGAAGAAAGAAAATGTAAAAGAAACTGTAAAGCATTAAGAAAGAGAAATAATAAAGAATAAAATAAACTAGTCACTAGGTTATTTGTGGTTCCTTTTATTTGCACAATTGCTGAGAGCGTGGATTGAGAACGAGAGAGAGTGTCGTCTCAGCCGAGTGTGGCGCGGTCATGGTCAAGGTCAAGGACTCTGAGAGAGAGAGAAGGACCAAAAAGGAATTGCAAATGAGAGAGAGAGAGAAAAAAAGGAATTTGCAATTGGATGAGGCAATTCGCTTTGACGTGTGTCAGAAGAAGCCGGCAAAAGGAAGCCGACTTTCACTTTGCTTTTGATATCTAAACGGAGAAGACGTTGACCGCGACTCACTACGCAACTGCAGCAAAAATGCAAGAAGGAGACCAGCAAATGTCTCAGCCCCTGACATATATATATTCTTGATCAGGATCACTAGCCGTGTCGATCTAGCCATGTCCGTATGAACGCTGATTCCTGAGCTTTTTACGCAGCGCAAGTTTGTTTCAGCAGCGTGCCACTCCCACTCTAACGCCCACAAACCGCCAAAAACTGTGGCTCATACAGTTTTGATGCTAGAATAAACATTTAAACTGAAATGTATTATTCTCATCAATACCTATCGATTGAGCTAAAAAAAAGTTTGCCACGCCCACTTTAACGCCCACAAACTTCAAAAAGAACAATAGCGTTCTTCCTTGTTATTATTGGGTATTACCGATCGCGGCTTCAATCCGAAATAGACTGACTTCTTAATTATAAAAATTTATCCAACAAGAACTTTAATTTTGGTTTAAAATAAAAGCTTATGCTGAAACTTTCGCATCTATTGGTGAAAAGAAATTATGCTGACCGATGTAATTTGATTGAATATCGGAACGTAATATGATCTGAAATTAGAACGCAATACTGTAGGCTTCGAACGAAAGACTTTGGGCTTCGAACGGAAGCTTGTGTTTACTTTACGATTGGTTTATTTCTCTTAGCAGGACGGTCAAGAGCGGCCCTCGAAGTAAATGAAAAGGGCAAAGGCAGAATCTTAAACAAAGGCAAAGGCAATGTCGCTGAAGGCAAGGGCAATATAGCTGAGATTGAATTCAAAATTTTGTTTATAAATTCCATAAGTGGAACCGTTTCACGGGTTGGATTACTTGTATGTTAAATGCCCGCAACCAGACCTTCAACATAAAATAAGAATCTATATAGAGACACCATTTTCTCTGCCTAAACCTCTGCCCAAACTCTTCTGAGAACCAATTCAAGGTCAAGTTTGAGGCTTACTTCGATTTCTTAACACACCCAACATGTGCGAACCAACAGCAATAGTGGTGAGGTTCCATAACAAAAAAAAAAGCAGTAAGTAAGAGCGGTGCAGATGTGTAGTATATCCCATAGAACTCACCGCAGGAACGAATTACAAGGTCTCAACGAAAATTTTCAAAACTAGGGAAATCATCGTTTTTCGCCCGGAAGTCATAATTGGCTAAGTCTCCAAAGAGAGCGGCAGAACAATTGGTGACTTTATATAGATTCTTACTCTATGACATCGCTTTCGATTCGATATCGAGAAGAAATATATAGAATAGATATAGATATATAGACTGATTTCAACGATAGGCGAACGTTTTCGGGAGCGATTGAAAAACACGTCCGTCTTTAGGAAAAAATTAGGCTTTTTTAATTCGGTGGCTCTCCTAGTTTTGTCTGCCACCTCCTTTTCTTTTTCCTTATTAATAGAATTCCTGTCTCTCTCTTCAGAGTCTCCCACTACCCCCATTACCCCTTCTACATCCTGAACTTCCGAAATCTTGTCTCTACCGTATTGGGTAACTTTGACATCAATAGAAAGTTTTAAGTCCACTGTTTATAGTTCTTATCATTTACATATATGATATTTTCAACCGCTTTACTAATGACATAATAATATTTTCATCCTTTGTATACCCGTTACTCGTAGAGTAAAGGGGTATACTAGATTCGTCGGAAAGTAGAAAGAAAAGATTTCGCCCCCAAGAAGTATATACAGTGGCGAGCAAAATTTAGTGCACGTTCACGACGCAGAATTTCGTCACCCACAAAATAAAGGTCTTTGGACGAAATTTTAATATTATTTTAATAATTAAAACTTTTTGAAACGTGTAAAATTGAGTTTATGCGGGTTTTTTTTGTTTTTATACCCGTTACTCGTAGAGTAAAAGGGTATACTAGATTCGTCGGAAAGTAAGTAACAGGCAGAAGGAAGCGTTTTCGACCCCATAAAGTATATATATTCTTGGGATCTGAGATTTAGATTCCGTAGCCTTGTACGCAGCGGAAGTTTGTTACGCGAATATGCCACGCCCACTCTAACGCCCCCAAACCGCCGAAGCCGGTGGCGCCCACAATTTTCATGCTAGATAAAAAATTTGAACTGAAAGGTATTGGTCTCGTCAATACCTATCGATTGATCCAAAAGATTTTCCACGCCCACTCTAACGCCCATAACGCTTTAATCTGTCTAGCGCCCACATAACCATATATTGAGATCAGGGTAGGTGGCGCATTTCAGTCTCGCTTTGCTACTTGCATATCTCCATTTCCCTTTGGTCCCTATAGCTGAGTAACGGGTATTTGATAGTCGAGGTACTCGACTATAGCGTTCTTTCTTGTTACTTTAAGTTTCTTCGAACTCATCTGTATCATCATTGGTTTTGCTTAAAATTTATTAAGAATTAAATAATCGTATAAAAAAAATTTTTTTTGGATTTTCTGGTGCGATTATGATTTTTTAGGTGACGAAAGTCTGCGTCGTGAACATGGACTCCATATTGCTCGCCACTGTATATTCTGATTAGGATCACTAGCCGAGTCGATCTAGCATAGCCCGTTTGTCCGTCTGTCTTTTTTTTTGGGTCAATCGATAGGTATGGATGAGAACAATACATTTCAGTTAAAATTTTTATTCTAGCATAAAAACTGTAGGAGCCACAGTTTTGGGCGGTTTGTGGACGTTAGAGTGGGCGTGGCACCCTACTGAAAGAAACATGCGCTGCGTAAGAAGCTCAGGAATCTGCTCGCCAAATCTCAATAGCCTAGCTATTATAGTTTCCGAGATCTCAGCATTCATCCGGACGGACAGACAGACGGACAGACGGACGAACGGACAGACGGACATGTCTAGATCGACTCGGCTAGTGATCCTGATCAAGAATATATGTACTTTATGGGGTCGGAAAAGCTTCCTTCTGCCTGTTACATACTTTCCGACGAATCTAGTATACCCTTTTACTCCACGAGTAACGGGTATAAAAACAAAGAACAAAAAGTTCATAAAGATAGGTTAAAACTTTTTGTTTCATAATAATTTTTATACAATTTTTACGTAGGCCATACATAGAATAAATACCATAAATAAATAAATAAAAAAAAAATAATAAAAAAAAACTTTATAAAAAAATATAAATATAAAAAAAAAAACAACATGATATCAATATTTTCTGATAAGAACAACATTTTTGAATAACATGTTTTCCACCTTTCTTATATTTTTTTTTACGATACAAAATAATTTCTATATTTTTTAAATTTTGAAATATATAAGTACTAGAAGATAATTTTTATAACTAGAAATAATTTAATTCTTATTACATTTTAAGATTTAAAAAAAAATTGAAAACCAAACATATTCTTATTTTTCAAAAGAAGGGAGATGTAGTATGCATGTATCATTGTAGCGAGTACCCACTGTACCGACATCAACATTGTGTTACAGTGTACAGTAACCAAATACAAAAGTGCACATTGCGGAAACTATTTACAATTTCAGTTCCTAATAGAAAATTCAGGGCGCGTACTTGTGTTCTCACTTAGTTTAGTCTGCTGCGAATAGAAAAATTACCAATTTTTATTTAGCAAACGCCTCACAAAGTGAGCTTAGACTTGAAAATAAAAGATATATTTTATCAAGTGCCATATTTAACCATGCAAATGCATTAAATGAAGGACATTATACATCAGTTTTCAGAAAAGATTGAACATTTTACAAAGGTAATGATACAACAATCTCTAAATGTTCTTGGTCACGTAACAGCAAAGATGTGAATATACTGTTTCATGTTGAAAGATCATTTGAAAATTTGAGAAAAATTATGGGTATATTTCAAGTTTTTATTAATTACTAGTTGGGCAGTAAAAAAAATTTTTTTTTGGTTGTCGAAAATCTTCATACTGAACCCTCCTCAAGGGTGCCGACTTGAAATGACGCTACAGTGCTTGCAAAATATCAAGCGGCGTTCAGCTAAGATCAGGGGTCAAGCATTTAGCAGATTTTCCCGGTTGGGAACTCTAATTATGTGCCTCACTTTGCTCTTAAACAAGATGAATGTGTCCACCGAGAAACTGTTGCATCCTTTTTTATTTGATTTCGGAAACAGTTTACTGGGTTGTCAGTTGTGTTGATAGTATAAGTTAGCGACTGTTCGCTATATACGGTGGCTGCATCTGATTCTTGTACGTCCTCTAGGGCGTTTATGTTCTGACGAGATAACGCGTCTGCGACGGGATCTTCTTTGCCAGTTTTGCGCCATGATGGTCAATAATCGCCTTACAGCGCTTCAGCTTTGCGTTAGGATTTTAGTCCGAGACGGCAAAGGTAAGTGGCTGGTGATCGGTAAGGATCTGCAAGCCCTTACTCCGTATAAATAATTCCGTAGGTTTTTTAGTGCCCAAGCAATGGCGAGGAGCTCTCGCTCGTTGGTTGCGCAATTCTTTTCGCTGTCATGCAGGACACTCGATATCATTGTGAATGGGCGGCCATCTTGAGATAGTACCGTCCCCAAACCAAAGCCTGACGCATCCCTTGTTAAGTCGAATGGCCTTTTAAAGTCTGGGTATAAGAGAAAAACGTATTTTGATGCCAAGATTTCTCTCAGTATGTCAAACGTTTCTCTCTGTTCTTTGTTCATATTGATGTCAATTTTTCTTGACTGATATTTGCTGGTTTTCCCATTTTCTTCCTTTAGAATATTCGTTAGAGGTCTTGCGATTGTCGCGAAGATTTTTAAGAAACACCTGTAGTAGCTTGCTAGCCCCAGAAGGGATCTGGGGTCGAAAACCGTTTTTGGTTGGGGAAATTCTTTTATGGCTTTTACCTTTTTAGGTGAAGTTCAAACTTTGATTTCCCTTGGTATATTCTCATGCCTGCTTCTAAGAGCTTCGTTAAGACCCAATCCACGTCGCAAACGTGGTCCTCCTTCGTTTTTGAGAAAATAATAACGTAATCTAAGTACACGTAGAGATTCCTTCTCTTAGGATGTCATCAATGGCCCTTTGGAAGCTGCTTGGGGAATTTTTAAGTCCGAATGGCAGTCCACCAAAATTCGTATTTGCCGTTGTTTATAGAAAATGCTATGCTGTCTTTTTCTGCCAGCTCTATATGGTGAAAAGCCGATTTGAGGTCGAGCGTAGTAAAAAATTGTGACTCGCCCATGTTCGACAGTATTGTCGAAATTGTAGGAATATGATATCTATCATCTACGGTTCTTTTATTTAACTTCATGAAGTCGATAACTAATCGCTTCTTCCTTACCTCATTTTGGTCTGTCCCTTTTTTATCCACAACCCAGGTAGGGTTGTTATAAGAGGATCTGGATGGCCTTATCACGCCGTCCGCAAGAAGATGTTTAATTTCTGCATTGACGAATTCGGTTACACCCATGGGGTGCGGGTATGACTTGGAGTATACCGGCTCCCCGTCAGTTTTTATTGTGGCGATTGTGTTTATATCAAATGGCAGTGCTTCGTCTGGATCGGCGAAGGCTTTATGATTTTTTACAATAATTTTATCAAAAGTGGCTTTAATTGCCAAGGGAACGTCCTAATCATCAATTTTAATAAAGTTGACGTTTTCTGCCTTAGTGCCGGTAAAATCGAGTTTCACATTTACTTGCTTAAGCAAGTCGAGCCCGATAATACCGTCAAAGTGTGTAATGATATTTAATAAGAAAAAGGGTGTTATCACGTTAAACACTGAAACTAGACATAAAGTATATGTCGGAGATGTATAAGAAGAAAGAGAATGTAAAAGAAACTGTAAAGCATTAAGAAAGAGAAATAATAAAGAATAAAATAAACTAGTCACTAGGTTATTTGTGGTTCCTTTTATTTGCACAATTGCTGAGAGCGTGGATTGAGAACGAGAGAGAGTGTCGTCTCAGCCGAGTGTGGCGCGGTCATGGTCAAGGTCAAGGACTCTGAGAGAGAGAGAAGGACCAAAAAGGAATTGCAAATGAGAGAGAGAGAGAAAAAAAGGAATTTGCAATTGGATGAGGCAATTCGCTTTGACGTGTGTCAGAAGAAGCCGGCAGAAGGAAGCCGACTTTCACTTTGCTTTTGATATCTAAACGGAGAAGACGTTGACCGCGACTCACTACGCAACTGCAGCAAAAATGCAAGAAGGAGACCAGCAAATGTCTCAGCCCCTGACATATATATATTCTTGATCAGGATCACTAGCCGTGTCGATCTAGCCATGTCCGTATGAACGCTGATTCCTGAGCTTTTTACGCAGCGCAAGTTTGTTTCAGCAGCGTGCCACTCCCACTCTAACGCCCACAAACCGCCAAAAACTGTGGCTCATACAGTTTTGATGCTAGAATAAACATTTAAGCTGAAATGTATTATTCTCATTAATACCTATCGATTGAGCTAAAAAAAAGTTTGCCACGCCCACTTTAACGCCCACAAACTTCAGAAAGAACAATAGCGTTCTTCCTTGTTATTATTGGGTATTACCGATCGCGGCTTCAATCCGAAATAGACTGACTTCTTAATTCTAAAAATTTATCCAACAAGAACTTTAATTTTGGTTTAAAATAAAAGCTTATGCTGAAACTTTCGCATCTATTGGTGAAAAGAAATTATGCTGACCGATGTAATTTGATTGAATATCGGAACGTAATATGATCTGAAATTAGAACGTAATACTGTAGGCTTCGAACGAAAGACTTTGGGCTTCGAACGGAAGCTTGTGTTTACTTTACGATTGGTTTATTTCTCTTAGCAGGACGGTCAAGAGCGGCCCTCGAAGTAAATGGAAAGGGCAAAGGCAGAATCTTAAACAAAGGCAAAGGCAATGTCGCTGAAGGCAAGGGCAATATAGCTGAGATTGAATTCAAAATTTTGTTTATAAATTCCATAAGTGGAACCGTTTCACGGGTTGGATTACTTGTATGTTAAATGCCCGCAACCAGACCTTCAACATAGAATAAGAATCTATATAGAGACACCATTTTCTCTGCCTAAACCTCTGCCCAAACTCTTCTGAGAACCAATTCAAGGTCAAGTTTGAGGCTTACTTCGATTTCTTAACACACCCAACATGTGCGAACCAACAGCAATAGTGGTGAGGTTCCATAACAAAAAAAAAGCAGTAAGTAAGAGCGGTGCAGATGTATAGTATATCCCATAGAACTCACCGCAGGAACGAATTACAAGGTCTCAACGAAAATTTTCAAAACTAGGGAAATCATCGTTTTTCGCCCGGAAGTCATAATTGGCAAAGTCTCCAAAGAGAGCGGCAGAACAATTGGTGACTTTATATAGATTCTTACTCTATGACATCGCTTTCGATTCGATATCGAGAAGAAATATATAGAATAGATATAGATATATAGACTGATTTCAACGATAGGCGAAACGTTTTCGGGAGCGATTGAAAAACACGTCCGTCTTTAGCAAAAAATTAGGCTTTTTTAATTCGGTGGCTCTCCTAGTTTTGTCTGCCACCTCCTTTTCTTTTTCCTTATTAATAGAATTCCTGTCTCTCTCTTCAGAGTCTCCCACTACCCCCATTACCCCTACTACATCCTGAACTTCCGAAATCTTGTCTCTACCGTATTGGGTAACTTTGACAACAAAAGAAAGTTTTAAATCCACTGTTTATAGTTCTTATCATCTACATATATGTTATTTTCAACCGCTTTACTAATGACATAATAATATTTTCATCCTTTGTATACCCGTTACTCGTAGAGTAAAGGGGTATACTAGACTCGTCGGAAAGTAGAAAGAAAATATTTCGCCCCCAAGAAGTATATACAGTGGCGAGCAAAATTTAGTGCACGTTCACGACGCAGAATTTCGTCACCCACAAAATAAAGGTCTTTGGACGCAATTTTAATATTATTTTAATAATTAAAACTTTTTGAAACGTGTAAAATTGAGTTTATGCGGGTTTTTTTTGTTTTTATACCCGTTACTCGTAGAGTAAAAGGGTATACTAGATTCGTCGGAAAGTAAGTAACAGGCAGAAGGAAGCGTTTTCGACCCCATAAAGTATATATATTCTTGGGATCTGAGATTTAGATTCCGTAGCCTTGTACGCAGCGGAAGTTTGTTACGCGAATATGCCACGCCCACTCTAACGCCCCCAAACCGCCCAAGCCGGTGGCGCCCACAATTTTCATGCTAGATAAACAATTTGAACTGAAATGTATTGGTCTCGTCAATACCTATCGATTGATCCAAAAGATTTTCCACGCCCACTCTAACGCCCATAACGCTTTAATCTGTCTAGCGCCCACATAACCATATATTGAGATCAGGGTAGGTGGCGCATTTCAGTCTCGCTTTGCTGCTTGCATATCTCCATTTCCCTTTGGTCCCTATAGCTGAGTAACGGGTATTTGATAGTCGAGGTACTCGACTATAGCGTTCTTTCTTGTTACTTTAAGTTTCTTCGAACTCATCTGTATCATCATTGGTTTTGCTTAAAATTTATTAAGAATTAAATAATCGTATAAAAAAAATTTTTTTTGGATTTTCTGGTGCGATTATGATTTTTTGGGTGACGAAAGTCTGCGTCGTGAACATGGACTCCATATTGCTCGCCACTGTATATTCTGATTAGGATCACTAGCCGAGTCGATCTAGCATAGCCCGTTTGTCCGTCTGTCTGACCGTCCGTATGAACGCTGTGACCTCGGAAACTACAAAAGCTAGAATGTTGGGATTCGGCATGCAGATTTAAGAGATTATTACGCAGCGCAAGCTTATTTCAGCAATATGCCACGCAAAACTGTGGCTCCTACAGCTTTAGTGCCAGAAAAACCAATAAAACTGAAATGCATTCGTCTGGATAATACCTATCGATTGACCTTAAAAAAGCATGTCACGCCCTCTTTAACTCCTACAAACCCCCCAAGATTCGGCCAAAGAGCTAGTGGGATGGCTCGAAGGTCGCCGAGCTGAAGGCTAACGATTGGGTCGCAGGTTGCGGATAGCGAGCGCCCTGGTTCTCCAGGGTAGCAACAAATAAGCATGGAATTTGGACACGGCCCGACTACCGCCAAGCCCCCAACATTAAGCGTAAATAAGTAGCCCCGGACAGTCAGCGGGTATCTGCGCCGAAGCAGTACCGACGTCGCGCTTGTGCTGCCGCCTCCGACAAATAGCTTACACTCACCCCCTTCCCACACGTTTAAACCTACCTATTCCCTACCCACACAACACTGATCTCACCCCGGGCTGGACTCAGGTGTCACTCGTACCGTGCCGAGAGTCAATCTGGCTGGGAGCCCGAGTCAACAAATAACTCAGTCTCAAACGGTGAGCTCAGGCAAGTGGCAACCGCCTGTTCTAAGTTAGCCATACCCGGGTACAGCGGATCTCTGCCCGGGTGGACCTGTTCCTTCTCCGCAGCTTATGGGATTTAAGTATGGAGAAATTTAATAAAAAAAGCAATAACAACACCAAACAAGAGCCCGACAATCTTAAAAAGTCGGAAGTCTCATCCAGCAACGATAAGACGAGCAAGAACACTGCTCCGAAAGCCCAAGTCCATGTGACTTCAACCCCTGTCAAGGCCAGCGAACAACGCAGCCGTATAAGCCCAACACACCAAAAGGACCAGCCCAAGCCTCCCACCAGCGTAGGAGTGGCTAACCATCTCCTCCACCCTGAGGGAAGCGCCAAAGCCGGTCTTGTGGTAAGCACCACGGCCAAGGAGTTCAAGAGGACACCACCTAACCAGGCAGGACCTCTGGAAGTGTTCCGTATCCTCAAACGGCTGGCCACCAACCCCATACGTGAAGATCAAACGTCGAAATTGGATTACCAGGTAATACAATAAGACAGCCTGGGCAAAGGCGGTAATCCCAGACTTCGACATCGCTATGTCGATGGATCCAGCGCAACCAGCGAGCAAGAAGGCCAAGATAACCAACCGCGGCCCATGGTCGAGATCCCTTGCGGAAGTAGTAATGGATCGGAAGACCATTGGCGTCATCGACCAGAGCGATGAAGGCGGTAGGATCCCTAGGAACCAATGGGGTCTGGTTAGACGGGCCCTTGCGTCAGTGGCCTTAAAAGTGCTGGACGAGAACCCAGGTCCGCCACCCGATTGCACAGATGCAGGGTGGTACCAGGGCAGCGTAAAGTTGATCGCCTGTGAGGACAAGAGATCGGCAGCACTTTACAAGGCTGCCGTCAACAAGGTCGGCGAGGTCTACCCCGGGTCCAAGCTGGCAGTTTGCGTGGTTGCAGACATCCCGTCTCGACCGAGAGCGAGGTTGTGGCTGCCGTCTGATCCTCAGCCTGCTGACTAGGCTCAACCCGAAGCTTCCGACAGATGGTTGGAAGGTGGTTAAGGTGGAGAAAACCGAGCGCGTTACCATGAAAGTTGTAATCCTCCTGAACCAGGCCTCCTTGGAACCCCTCGCAGCGCAACAGAACCGGCTGAATTACGGGTTCGATAAGGTGCAACTTCGCATATACAACACGGACATGCTAGCGGCAGACAACCTGGCTGCCTGTGCGTCGTATGAACCCCAGAGTGAAGACGAAATGGAGCTCGAGGAGGCCACCCATACAGGGTACGTGTCAACTGACTCAGAGCTAACCGAAAGCCTGAAGCAGCTGTGCACTTAGGGCACGACCCGACCGCGCGCACTGTTCTCCAGGACATAGCGGAGGAAGCGTAGGGTACCCAGCCCGATCACGGTTTAATCTGCACCACAGCAAGGCAGCATTCGCTGCCCTTCTCATCAGTATGGCAACAGGCAAAATAGACGTAGTCCTCGTTCAAGAGCCATGGATTGCTGGTAACAACATCTGTGGCTTATCAACAAGCTATTTTACACCAAGGGTAATGGTAAAATCAGAACCTGCATTCTTACAAAAACACACTCTAACGCATATCTTATTCCACAGTTTAGCGAAGGCGACCTCAACACGGTCAGACTGGAGCTAAACGAACACACTCATCACACCACAGCATCATACTATCTGGCTCACGACTATGACAGGCCATTACCAAACACCACAACACAACAACTCATACATGCACACTCCTCTAAGAAACTCATCCATGGTGGGGACGCTAACTCACACCACACGCAGTGGGGAAGTACAAACACAAACGAAAGGGGTGAGTTACTCTACGACTATCTCCTTCAATCAAATCTATTCATCTGCAACAAAGATAATGACTCAACTTTCATCACTAGAAATAGAGTCTTAGATATTACACTAATATCTGATCCCCTACTTAACCAGCTTTCTAGCGTGAAAGGTGGTGATCGAGCACTTATTCTCAGACCACCGATACATAACTCTAGACTGTCCTCCAGCTGTCCTTACTAATTTTAGATTAAACAACTGGGGATACTACAAAAATCTCCTCAATAGAAACTTACACGCTCCACCGACGCACGTACTCAACGGTCAAGAATTAGAAAACCTAGTTAATACTTTCACTGACATCTGCGGTGAGGCCATAAAAAGGGCTTGCCCAAGCAGAACAGTCAAGGGAAAGCACAAACCCCCATTTTGGAACACAACCTTGGCGAACCTTAAAAGAGAGTATAGAACTTACTTCAATAGAGCTAAATACAACAGCGAATCTTCCTGGAACATATACCATACAAAGGTAGGCCTATACTAAAAGGAAATAAGAATATCAAAACGAAGAGCAAGGGCTAATTTCTGTAGTAGCATAGAATCTACTGCGGAGGCATCCAGACTCAGAAGAATTTTAGCAAAATCTTCAGCAACCATTGGCTACCTAAAAACCAATACTGACAGCTGGACGGAAAACAGTCAGGCAACCCTTGAACTGCTGTTAAACACCCACTTCCCTGAAAACACCGAAGTAGTGGAGGACCTCTACATAGAGGAGAACCTTGACGACCAGAGCATAGACAACATCTCAAACCCTGGCCGCATTAAGTGGGCTATCAACTCTTTTAAGCCCTACAAATCCCCCGGACCGGACGGGTTCTTCCCGGCCCTACCCTGGCTGACAGCCATCTTCTACGGCTGCCTTGTTCTAAACCACATTCCAATAAAGTGGCTGGACGTTAAAGTAATTTTTATACCGAAAGCCGGCAAACCCTCCCACACCAATCCAAAGACTTCCGCCCGATAAGTCTCTCTTCCTTCTTGTTGAAGACCTGGAAAGGCTATTTGACATCCATATAAGGCTAACCATCAACCCAAGCTTACTCTCCGACACACAGCACGCGTACCGTAAAGGTAGATCAACAGATACCGCCCTCCACTCTGTGGTATTTAGTATAGAGAGAGGTTTCGACAATAAGGAACACTCTCTGGCAGCGTTTCTTCACCATGCTTACCAGCAGAGTAGTGTACTTCACTATGGGATCAGCTCTTTCGACCAGGAATGTCAGCAGAGGAACCCCACAAGGGGGTGTACTCTGACCTCTTCTATGGGTTATAGTGGTCAACAAACTACTATCATTTCTAGAAGAGGCGGGCACTAAAGTGGTAGCCTACGCGGATGACGTGGTTATCCTACTGCTGGGCAAATTCCCGCAAACTTTTTGCAATCTAATGGAGACAGCCTTATCCACCCTCTCCAGGTGGACGGCTGTCTGTGGACTGGGAGTTAACCCAGAAAAGACCGAACTAGTTCTCTATACAAGGAAGTATAAGGTACCAAATCTAATTCTCCCAAAACCACACCAAACGCGCCTAAACCTTAGCAATCAACAAAGTCCTTGACAAAAAGCTCCTCTGCGCAGACAACATCCAAGATCGCACACGCAAAGCGGCCATAGCTGGGGTTTTTCCCCCATGATAGTTCACTGGCTATACACTGCAATAGTCAGGCCCATTCTCCTCGAAACATCGTATGGTGGGCTTCCCTAGAAAAGAATTGTAACCTCCGGAAAATCCAAAGAAGCGCAGAACTCTGCATCAGTGGGGCGCTCCGTACCACCGCCACTGAAGCACTAAACACAATTCTCGACCTCCAACCCCTGGACCTACTTGCCAAAAACTGGGCATCTGCAACAGCGCTGAAGCTCCGCGAAGCAGCGGCATGGACAACAGGCTCTACGGGTCACTCCAGTATCCTAACAAAACATACATCCTTACCACATAGTACAGACTACGTTCCACCCATAGTCAACTTCGAAAGAAGATACAAGACATTCATACCCACCCGTACAGACTGGGACAACCTCCTACACCAATTCGAAAACGCCGTCAACATATACACAGACAGTTCCAAGCGTAACTCCCAAACAGGTCGGGGAGTCTTCTCTCCCGAACTAGACATAAGAGTCTCATTCCGCCTACCAGACCACTGTAGTGTTTTCCAAGCGGAAGTCATGGCAATTCAGGAAGCCATGACCCACCTGGACACATCAGTACATCACGACATAGACATTTTCATCTTCTCGGATGCTTGACTACAGCCCTTAGGGCCCTCGACAACAAACTCACAAACTATCTCTGAATGCCGCAAATCTCTTAGCGAGATGGCCACTCATCTTAGAATCAACCTCATCTGGGTGCCTGGACACCAAAATATTGAGGGCAACTGCAAAGCAGATGAGCTAGCAAGACAAGGGACAATCACCGACATCCTTCGCGATAAGGACACGGTGGGTATGCCCATGGCTACCTGCAAGCTCCACCTCAGGCAGAGACTGTAAACCCTCTCCAACAACCGTTGAAACTCAATCTAAACATGCCACAATTCTAGACTTACGTGGCCAAATTACAACTTGAAAGGAACTAATACTCTCCTACAATGTAATAGGGAAGACATCTCCACTCTCCGAAATGCCCTTACGGGCCACTGTCTTCTAGGGACTCATGCGCACAGGCTGGGACTCAGTAACCATGACTTCTGCCGTAGCTGCAAACAGATAGACGATGAGAAGAGCATTGAACACCTCCTGTGCTTCTGCCCAGCGCATAACCTAAAGCGCTTTCAAGCCCTAGGAAGCTACACACTTCCGAACCTTGCAGCCGTTCAGGGCGTAAGCATTCTAAATCTCTTATACACCAAAAAAAAACCCTTACCTACCCAGTTTTGAAAAACACTAGAACTCAGCAAAAGGACCAACAATTTGTGCACGAAACAGCGCTGTAAGTCTTTTTCTTCTTTCACTTAAGTCTACAATTAACTCTCATGTGGCGAAACCCGTGTGACTAATGCGATTTTTTGAGAATCTTTAAAGCGTATTCCCATATTAGAGCGGTCATCTTATCATTTTATCTTAACTTTTATCAATTTTTAGTTTAAAAGCTCTTGTTTGAACTTTACAGTCACATGTTGCCTGCCATTGTCTGTTCTTAACTTTTTTAGATACCCCAATCTACTACAAATTTCGGACATCACTTCAATAAGGACCTTCGATCCTACCGATTGTTAAAATTGTGCTTCTATGTATCTAGAATATATAAAAATTGATGATAACTAACAAGTGGAACTGGATTATTTGGTAAAAATACAAATTACAGTTGATTCAGAATTCCAGCACTCGTTGTTCAGGCTTGGTATGGCATCTAGCAGCAACATATTAATTAAATTTTTTCACGCTCCACACCAATGCCTCTTTCAGATAATATATGCCCGAGGAACTTAGGTCGCTGTGCTTTCCATACACATTAATCTTTGTTGAGAAAGATATTAATTTTTTTGAAGATAACTTTTACCATCTCCACCATTTCGTCGTGTTCCTCCAATGAGCTCCTGAAGACAATTACAATATAATTTAATGCTTTCGGGCATTTCGCTAATCGCTCCTCCAGCAATTTTTTCTCAGGTTGCTGTGTTACTTCAGCAGAGTAGACAGTCCTTGTGGAGTTATAAACGAAGTAATTTCTCGGCTTTTTATCTTCTTTGGAAAAGGTTCCAATTTTTCGACTCTATTTACAGCTATGCTTGTTTATTACATAAAAGGTTGCAAAGGAATCAGCATTTCCTCCAAATACAATCAGTGCTTCAAACACACATGAAATCTGTAACAACTGATACGGAGCATAAGCCCGAAATTGATTGGTTGACTCATTTTGCAGATTTATTTTGGCTGTGCCCTTTCTTGTAGATTGTGCGAGTCATCTTTTATATATTTTTTTTATATATTGATGGACGTTGATGCACTACGAGCAGTACAAACAAGTGGCCCAACGACACCAAGCACGTGCTTGTTACGCGCGGGGCCCTTTTATCAATTTGGGCAAAAAATACGAGTTCGCGAGGAAGATACAAAAAACAAATAGAGACGGGACACAAATGAAAATAAAAGAAGCATCTAAGAAAGAAGCAAATGCGTTAAAATATTAGTTTTTAATACCGGGATAGAAGTTGAAGTGCAAATTAAATGATAAAGGTTGTTATAATTATTACATAGAACGCGAAAGGGCTCGTGCAGACAAAAATTAGATGTACATCGTGGCAAATTTAGGGGATAATAATTTCGTGTAAGTCTAACAGGAACATTGAAAGTTAGGCGGTTTACAAGTTCTACAGAATCAATATCACCTCTTATAAGATTTTGCATAAAAATAGTACCAAGCATTGTTCTACGATGAGCAAGGGTAGGTAAATTAAGCAATAGTAATCTACTCTGATAGGAAGGTAGCCTTATGTTTTGATCCCAGTTCAAACTACGAAGGGCAAAAAGAAGAAATTTTTTTTGTACCGACTCAATACGGTCAATATGCACTTGATATTGTGGACTCCAAACCGAAGAACAATATTCCAAAATAGGACGGACAAGGGAGGTAAATAATAATTAGGTTGTATAAGGGTCATCAAATTCTTTTGACCAACGCTTTATAAACCCAAGAACACTCATGGCCTTGCTGACAGTGGACATTATGTGGCAGTCAAATTTAAGTTTTGGGTCCAGAAGAACGCCTAAGTCATTAACTGAATATATACGGTCGAGTGGCGTATTTTGAAGAGAGTAACTAACAAAAGTAGGAGTACCCCTATGAATAGTCATAACGTTGCATTTAAGGCAGTTCAAATTTAAAAGGTTATACTCACACCATCCCTGTACACGAGAGTGTGTTTTGATAGAGGGAAGATCGTTAATAAACAAAGTAAACAGCAAAGGGCCCAAATGACTACCCTGAGGCACTCCAGATGTCACATAGATCAGTTTTGAGGCAGCGTTCTTGATTATAACCCTCTGAGTCCTACCATTCAAATAACTTGAAATCCAAGTTAATAGATTACATGGAAACCCAAGCTGATTTAATTTAAATAAGAGAAGAGAGTGGTTGACAGAGTCAAAGGCCTTACTAAAATCTGTGTATATAACGTCAGTCTGCATTTTATTCTTAAATCCATTTATTACAATAGATGACAATTCCAGAAGGTTGGTGGTGGTCGATCTTCGCTTAACAAAACCATGCTGACACGGTGATATTAGCGAGGAACATAAATGTTGCAAATGAGAAGTAATAATACGTTCAAATGCTTTAGGAATTGCCGACAATTTAGAAATACCTCTGTAATTCTGGGCATCCGCCTTCGCACCTTTTTTGTGAAGTGGAATGATAAAAGAGTCCTTCCAGATAGTAGGAAAAACTGACGATGAAATAGACAAATTAAAAAGTTTAAGAATCGGTTTACATATGGTTGACGCACAAAACTTAAGCACACACCCGGGGAGTCCATCAGGACCGGGATAATAAGTTGGCGTTTTTTTTCTAAGTATCTTACGAGAGAAATTTCCGTAATTTCAGGGGTAAAGATACAATTTGCCTTATTTAAGGGATTAGGGTAGTTAGAATTTGACCAAGCAGCCGAACTATAAGTAGTTTGGAAAAACTCGGTAAATAAATCATCAATTTCAGAATCCGTCGATGCCTCCATTGAGTTAAAAAGTACCGATGAAGGCAAAGCTGACGACTTACGCTTGGCATTAACAAAGTTATAAAACTGCTTCGGATCATTTGAAAATTCAAATTTACATCGACTTAAATACATAGAATAGCAATGACTATTGAGAACATTAAAATCCGATCGAGCCACCACATATTTCAAAAAAATCAGATGGCTTACCCGATTTCTTATACTTTTTATAAGTGTTTGTCTTAAGGTTTTTAAGTCTTTGAAGCGCATTGGTAAACCAAGGTGGCCTGTTTGTCTTTGAAGGAAACCTATCAGGAACGCATTCATTAAAAAAGGTATTTAACACTATATAGAAGTGTTCAGTGGCACTTTCAATATCCATACAATTGTACAATTCTGTCCAATTATATTGAGAAATCATGTCGTTAAGTTTTTTTTAGTTACATTTTCGGAAACATCTCACTTTAGTTTGAGAAACTAAAGGAGAGAGGGTATCAACGCATGGGAGGCAGATTGTCAATTCCATTGTTGGATGATATCGGTCTTCAGGTACAACAAGAGCGTCAATTCTAGATACCGTGACTTCAGACGGGTCTGAAACAAACACGAGATCTAGTTGTCTATTTAATGAATTCCGTATAAAGCTTACCCGCTGTAACGATAATTATAGAAGACCATCTAGCGACTAGTGAGTCAGTAGGAGGAGACCAAGAAATATCAGGGAGATTAAAATCACCCAAAACAATCAAAAGGTCACTGTTAGAAAGAAAGGATAGAACAGATTTAATCGCAGACAGGTGGTGCTCATAAATTATTAAATCAGAGCCAGGTGGAATATATTGTAGGAACATGTAACAAATATTGAGAATGATTGCAAGGAAACTTTCACACTAACAAATTCAATTTCGTTAGGGGTATCATAGTGAATTTTTTCGGATGTTAGGCTAGTGCTAACGGCAATCAGCACACCGCCTCCCCTACGTGAGGAGCGATCGGTCCTATAGGCTTTAAAAAATTTTTGACAGAGCTTCATTGTCAGATATCTCTGGTTTCAGCCAAGTTTCCGTAAAAGCCAAACTTAATAAATTATATTTGGAATCCGGAATCCATGACCATGGTAATTGGTAAGCCACCAACTCGGCGAGAAACGGGGACTGTGAAATTGTTGACCATCACTCCCTCCTCTTTGATTTCCCCCTGATCTCTGCACAGTAGGACGACATCTCTAAGCGAAGTGCCCGACTTTGGGACGTCTGTTACATGGTCATGATCCATGATCATTTCGGCCACATCTGGCGTACTTCACGTTGGTGTTGTTCCAGTTAGCCGTGCGCGATGCAATCTTATTGACCACAGAGCCTGAGCATCCATTTAATGACGTTGATGATATTGATTGTTTCTGCTTGCTCACCTGTTCCTCACCTGACTCCATCTAAGGACATTTCAGTAGGCAGAAACTTTTTCTTCAGCTCAGCCGGTGACCGAGAATCAATTAGTTTGTTCTTGAGGCAGATCTCTTCAATTTCTGTTTTGGAAGTACCAAAATTATACTTACTCACTTGCTGACGCAAGCGCATATGAAACTCGGTGAAACATTCTTCATCCCGCGGTATCATGCCACGGTTTAAATGTAGCTCAAAAACCGAATACCGTATTGGCGAAAAATATTCATTTTATTTATCCAGTAAGTAAGAGCGGTGCAGATATATAATATCTCATAAAACTCACCGCGGGAACGAATTACAAGGCATCATCGAACATTTTAAAAACTAGTGAAATCATCGTTTTTCGCCCGGAAGTCATTATTGGCGAAGTCTCCAAAGAGAGCGGCAGAGCCAATAGTGACTTTATATAGATTCTTACTCCATGACACCGCTTTCGTTTTGATATCGAGAAGAAAATGTGAGAAGACAAAATTCTCAAGCTGAGAATAACCGATTTTGGTTTTTTTTTCGTTCTCAAATAGTTATAAATTTACTTCCGCTGTAAATGGTATATGATTAGAAAAATTTTGTTTTTTAATTTTGTTGGACTCCTTTTACACCAATTTTTTTATGTTAAATGGAATTTTTGTTTGTTTTTTTTTTTTTAACTTTTCTTCATGATATAAAAATGTTAATTAAGCTTTTTGACGCGGAGGACCGCATTTATGTCAATTTAATTGTTTTCTTATTGATCCACAACATATTATTTTTGCCTGAAAATCCGCTGGTGGTAACTTTTTTTTGACGTCACGACCGCGTTGAAACACATACTACATTTTGGGTCATCGAGTTCTCGTTGACAGGGGCAATCAGCACTGGCAGCATCATAGGCACCGTGAGAACTATATTATTCAACAAAATGCGTAAACTATTCAACAAAATCCATTTTATCAAATATAACCTTCAACGGCTTTAAGTTGTTGCGTAATATCGATAAGAATGAAGATACCAGATATACACCAAAAAAAAACCCTTACCTACCCAGTTTTGAAAAACACTAGAACTCAGCAAAAGGACCAACAATTTGTGCACGAAACAGCGCTGTAAGTCTTTTTCTTCTTTCACTTAAGTCTACAATTAACTCTCATGTGGCGAAACCCGTGTGACTAATGCGATTTTTTGAGAATCTTTAAAGCGTATTCCCATATTAGAGCGGTCATCTTATCATTTTATCTTAACTTTTATCAATTTTTAGTTTAAAAGCTCTTGTTTGAACTTTACAGTCACATGTTGCCTGCCATTGTCT
Source organism: Drosophila subpulchrella (assembly GCF_014743375.2). Lineage (NCBI taxonomy): Eukaryota > Metazoa > Arthropoda > Insecta > Diptera > Drosophilidae > Drosophila > Drosophila subpulchrella. Next base: position 658,170 of record NW_023665705.1, on the reverse strand, counting down.
GTTCTTAACTTTTTTAGATACCCCAATCTACTACAAATTTCGGACATCACTTCAATAAGGACCTTCGATCCTACCGATTGTTAAAATTGTGCTTCTATGTATCTAGAATATATAAAAATTGATGATAACTAACAAGTGGAACTGGATTATTTGGTAAAAATACAAATTACAGTTGATTCAGAATTCCAGCACTCGTTGTTCAGGCTTGGTATGGCATCTAGCAGCAACATATTAATTAAATTTTTTCACGCTCCACACCAATGCCTCTTTCAGATAATATATGCCCGAGGAACTTAGGTCGCTGTGCTTTCCATACACATTAATCTTTGTTGAGAAAGATATTAATTTTTTTGAAGATAACTTTTACCATCTCCACCATTTCGTCGTGTTCCTCCAATGAGCTCCTGAAGACAATTACAATATAATTTAATGCTTTCGGGCATTTCGCTAATCGCTCCTCCAGCAATTTTTTCTCAGGTGCTGAAGTAACACAGCAGAGTAGACAGTCCTTGTGGAGTTATAAACGAAGTAATTTCTCGGCTTTTTATCTTCTTTGGAAAAGGTTCCAATTTTTCGACTCTATTTACAGCTATGCTTGTTTATTACATAAAAGGTTGCAAAGGAATCAGCATTTCCTCCAAATACAATCAGTGCTTCAAACACACATGAAATCTGTAACAACTGATACGGAGCATAAGCCCGAAATTGATTGGTTGACTCATTTTGCAGATTTATTTTGGCTGTGCCCTTTCTTGTAGATTGTGCGAGTCATCTTTTATATACTTTTTTTATATATTGATGGACGTTGATGCACTACGAGCAGTACAAACAAGTGGCCCAACGACACCAAGCACGTGCTTGTTACGCGCGGGGCCCTTTTATCAATTTGGGCAAAAAATACGAGTTCGCGAGGAAGATACAAAAAACAAATAGAGACGGGACACAAATGAAAATAAAAGAAGCATCTAAGAAAGAAGCAAATGCGTTAAAATATTAGTTTTTAATACCGGGATAGAAGTTGAAGTGCAAATTAAATGATAAAGGTTGTTATAATTATTACATAGAACGCGAAAGGGCTCGTGCAGACAAAAATTAGATGTACATCGTGGCAAATTTAGGGGATAATAATTTCGTGTAAGTCTAACAGGAACATTGAAAGTTAGGCGGTTTACAAGTTCTACAGAATCAATATCACCTCTTATAAGATTTTGCATAAAAATAGTACCAAGCATTGTTCTACGATGAGCAAGGGTAGGTAAATTAAGCAATAGTAATCTACTCTGATAGGAAGGTAGCCTTATGTTTTGATCCCAGTTCAAACTACGAAGGGCAAAAAGAAGAAATTTTTTTTGTACCGACTCAATACGGTCAATATGCACTTGATATTGTGGACTCCAAACCGAAGAACAATATTCCAAAATAGGACGGACAAGGGAGGTAAATAATAATTTGGTTGTATAAGGGTCATCAAATTCTTTTGACCAACGCTTTATAAACCCAAGAACACTCATGGCCTTGCTGACAGTGGACATTATGTGGCAGTCAAATTTAAGTTTTGGGTCCAGAAGAACGCCTAAGTCATTAACTGAATATATACGGTCGAGTGGCGTATTTTGAAGAGAGTAACTAACAAAAGTAGGAGTACCCCTATGAATAGTCATAACGTTGCATTTAAGGCAGTTCAAATTTAAAAGGTTATACTCACACCATCCCTGTACACGAGAGTGTGTTATGATAGAGGGAAGATCGTTAATAAACAAAGTAAACAGCAAAGGGCCCAAATGACTACCCTGAGGCACTCCAGATGTCACATAGATCAGTTTTGAGGCAGCGTTCTTGAATATAACCCTCTGAGTCCTACCATTCAAATAACTTGAAATCCAAGTTAATAGATTACATGGAAACCCAAGCTGATTTAATTTAAATAAGAGAAGAGAGTGGTTGACAGAGTCAAAGGCCTTACTAAAATCTGTGTATATAACGTCAGTCTGCATTTTATTCTTAAATCCATTTATTACAATAGATGACAATTCCAGAAGGTTGGTGGTGGTCGATCTTCGCTTAACAAAACCATGCTGACACGGTGATATTAGCGAGGAACATAAATGTTGCAAATGAGAAGTAATAATACGTTCAAATGCTTTAGGAATTGCCGACAATTTAGAAATACCTCTGTAATTCTGGGCATCCGCCTTCGCACCTTTTTTGTGAAGTGGAATGATAAAAGAGTCCTTCCAGATAGTAGGAAAAACTGACGATGAAATAGACAAATTAAAAAGTTTAAGAATCGGTTTACATATGGTTGACGCACAAAACTTAAGCACACACCCGGGGAGTCCATCAGGACCGGGAGAATAAGTTGGCGTTTTTTTTCTAAGTATCTTACGAGAGAAATTTCCGTAATTTCAGGGGTAAAGATACAATTTGCCTTATTTAAGGGATTAGGGTAGTTAGAATTTGACCAAGCAGCCGAACTATAAGTAGTTTGGAAAAACTCGGCAAATAAATCATCAATTTCAGAATCCGTCGATGCCTCCATTGAGTTAAAAAGTACCGATGAAGGCAAAGCTGACGACTTACGCTTGGCATTAACAAAGTTATAAAACTGCTTCGGATCATTTGAAAATTCAAATTTACATCGACTTAAATACATAGAATAGCAATGACTATTGAGAACATTAAAATCCGATCGAGCCACCACATATTTCAAAAAAATCAGATGGCTTACCCGATTTCTTATACTTTTTATAAGTGTTTGTCTTAAGGTTTTTAAGTCTTTGAAGCGCATTGGTAAACCAAGGTGGCCTGTTTGTCTTTGAAGGAAACCTATCAGGAACGCATTCATTAAAAAAGGTATTTAACACTATATAGAAGTGTTCAGTGGCACTTTCAATATCCATACAATTGTACAATTCTGTCCAATTATATTGAGAAATCATGTCGTTAAGTTTTTTTTAGTTACATTTTCGGAAACATCTCACTTTAGTTTGAGAAACTAAAGGAGAGAGGGTATCAACGCATGGGAGGCAGATTGTCAATTCCATTGTTGGATGATATCGGTCTTCAGGTACAACAAGAGCGTCAATTCTAGATACCGTGACTTCAGACGGGTCTGAAACAAACACGAGATCTAGTTGTCTATTTAATGAATTCCGTATAAAGCTTACCCGCTGTAACGATAATTATAGAAGACCATCTAGCGACTTGTGAGTCAGTAGGAGGAGACCAAGAAATATCAGGGAGATTAAAATCACCCAAAACAATCAAAAGGTCACTGTTAGAAAGAAAGGATAGAACAGATTTAATCGCAGAAAGGTGGTGCTCATAAATTATTAAATCAGAGCCAGGTGGAATATAGGAACATGTAACAAATATTGAGAATGATTGCAAGGAAACTTTCACACTAACAAATTCAATTTCGTTAGGGGTATCATAGTGAATTTTTTCGGATGTTAGGCTAGTGCTAACGGCAATCAGCACACCGCCTCCCCTACGTGAGGAGCGATCGGTCCTATAGGCTTTAAAAAATTTTTGACAGAGCTTCATTGTCAGATATCTCTGGTTTCAGCCAAGTTTCCGTAAAAGCCAAACTTAATAAATTATATTTGGAATCCGGAATCCATGACCATGGTAATTGGTAAGCCACCAACTCGGCGAGAAACGGGGACTGTGAAATTGTTGACCATCACTCTCTCCTCTTTGATTTCCCCCTGATCTCTGCACAGTAGGACGACATCTCTAAGCGAAGTGCCCGACTTTGGGACGTCTGTTACATGGTCATGATCCATGATCATTTCGGCCACATCTGGCGTACTTCACGTTGGTGTTGTTCCAGTTAGCCGTGCGCGATGCAATCTTATTGACCACAGAGCCTGAGCATCCATTTAATGACGTTGATGATATTGATTGTTTCTGCTTGCTCACCTGTTCCTCACCTGACTCCATCTAAGGACATTTCAGTAGGCAGAAACTTTTTCTTCAGCTCAGCCGGTGACCGAGAATCAATTAGTTTGTTCTTGAGGCAGATCTCTTCAATTTCTGTTTTGGAAGTACCAAAATTATACTTACTCACTTGCTGACGCAAGCGCATATGAAACTCGGTGAAACATTCTTCATCCCGCGGTATCATGCCACGGTTTAAATGTAGCTCAAAAACCGAATACCGTATTGGCGAAAAATATTCATTTTATTTATCCAGTAAGTAAGAGCGGTGCAGATATATAATATCTCATAAAACTCACCGCGGGAACGAATTACAAGGCATCATCGAACATTTTAAAAACTAGTGAAATCATCGTTTTTCGCCCGGAAGTCATTATTGGCGAAGTCTCCAAAGAGAGCGGCAGAGCCAATAGTGACTTTATATAGATTCTTACTCCATGACACCGCTTTCGTTTTGATATCGAGAAGAAAATGTGAGAAGACAAAATTCTCAAGCTGAGAATAACCGATTTTGGTTTTTTTTCGTTCTCAAATAGTTATAAATTTACTTCCGCTGTAAATGGTATATGATTAGAAAAATTTTGTTTTTTAATTTTGTTGGACTCCTTTTACACCAATTTTTTTATGTTAAATGGAATTTTTGTTTGTTTTTTTTTTTTAACTTTTCTTCATGATATAAAAATGTTAATTAAGCTTTTTGACGCGGAGGACCGCATTTATGTCAATTTAATTGTTTTCTTATTGATCCACAACATATTATTTTTGCCTGAAAATCCGCTGGTGGTAACTTTTTTTTGACGTCACGACCGCGTTGAAACACATACTACATTTTGGGTCATCGAGTTCTCGTTGACAGGGGCAATCAGCACTGGCAGCATCATAGGCACCGTGAGAACTATATTATTCAACAAAATGCGTAAACTATTCAACAAAATCCCTTTTATCAAATATAACCTTCAACGGCTTTAAGTTGTTGCGTAATATCGATAAGAATGAAGATACCCGTTACTCGGCTACAGAGCGTAAAAAGGAGATGAAGATGTACAAGTAGCAAAGCGAGATTGTAATGCGTCACCTACCAGGGATCTCAATATATGGTTATGTGGGCGGCAGACAGATTTAAGTGTTATGAGCAAACTTTTTTTAAAAGTCAATCGATAGGTATTGACGAGAAAATTAAACATTTTTATACCCTTGCAGAGGGTATATTGATTTCAGTCAGAAGTTTGCAACGCAGTGAAGGAGACGTTTCCGACCCCATAAAGTATATATATTCTTGATCAGCATGACTAGACGAGTCGATCTAGCCATGTCCGTCTGTCCGTCTGTCCGTCTGTCCGTCCGTTTCTACGCAAACTAGTCTCTCAGTTTTAAAGCTATTGGGCTGAAACTTTCCCAAAAGTCTTATATCTTTTGCAGGTAGTATATAAGTCGGAACCAGCCGGATCGGACAACTATATCTTATAGCTCCCATAGGAATAATCGGACAAAAAAATGAAAAAAAATTATATCTTTGGTGTTTTTTAGCATATAAACTCCTAAGCTTGGAAATAACAATTTTTAAATAATTTTGAATTTTGAATTAAATTTTATCGAAATCGGACGACTATATCATATAGCTGCCATAGGAACGATCGGAAAATTTGTGGAAAAATAATATGAAAAAAATATAGCTTCGGTGTTTTTCAACATATAACCTCTAACGCTTGGAAATAACATTTTTTATTTAGTTTTGAATTTCGAATTAAATTTTATCAAAATCGGACGACTATGTCATATAGCTGCCATAGGAACGATTGGAAAATTGGTAGGAAAATAATATGAAACAAATTATAGCTTCGGTGTTTTTTGACATATTATCTTATACTATTGGGAATATCATTTTTTGTGTTTTTAAATTTAATAATTATAGCTGCAAGGGTATATAAGCTTCGGCTTGCCGAAGCTAACTTCCTTTCTTGTTTTATTTTTTTTTTATCCGATATAAATCGTATAACATCGTGATAAAACAAGAAAGGAAGTTTACTTCGTCAATCCGAAGTTTGTATACCCTTGTAGTTATAATTATTAAATTTAAAAATACAAAAAATGATATCCCCAATAGTATAAGATAATATGTCAAAAAACACCGATGCTATAATTTGTTTCATATTACTTTCCCACCAATTTTCCGATCGTTCCTATGACAGCTATATGATATAGTCGTCCGATTTTGATAAAATTAAACTCGAAATTCAGAACTAATTAAAAAATGTTATTTCCAAGTGTAGGCGGTTATGTGTTAAAACACACCGAAGCTATAATTGGTCTCATATTATTTTTCCATTTTCCATTTTTCGATCGTTCCCATGGCAGCTATATGATATAGTCGTCCGATTTCGATAAAATTTAATTCGAAACTCTAAACTAATTAAAAAATGTTATTTCCAAGTTTAAGATGTTATATGTTAAAAAACCAAAGATATCATTTTTATACAATTTTTTTTCCGATTATTCCTATGGGAGCTAGATATAGTTGTCCGATCCGGCTGGTTCCGTCTTATATACTACCTGCAAAAGATATAAGACTTTTGGGAAAGTTTCAGCCCGATAGCTTTAAAACTGAGAGACTAGTTTGCGTAGAAACGGGCGGACAGACCGACAGACGGACGGACGGACAGACGGACGGACGGACAGACGGACAGACGGACATGTCTAGATCGACTCGTCTAGTCATGCTGATCAAGAATATACATATATACTTTATGGGGTCGAAAAAGTCTCCTTCACTGCGTTGCAAACTTCTGACTGAAATCAATATACCCTCTGCAAGGGTATAAATATGAAACCTTTTTGAGACCATAAAGAAAATCTCGATACGTTTCACAAAGAATCACTCAAATTGTAAAAAAGAACAAGACGACAAGTGACGCTGCTGCAATACACGTATGTATTTAATTTTTTCACAACACGTGGTTCCTGTCTATGCAATTGCAGCTGTAATGCGATGGCATATTTCTGAATTATACATATGTATGTAAGTATGCAGCGGCGTTAGTTGTTACCATTTATTTAATAAAAGAATTATAACATGCAAAAAAAAATTAAAATATATTTTTCAGGTGCCGGAGTAAATTACGAATGCCTCCGCGTTTTTAAATGCAAATTAAATGCTAGCAAATTGTTCAATTTATAACAAAACATATAATATTGATATTGAGGAATACAAAAACCTTTTAAGATCCTATACAATTTAAAATTGAAAAGAATATTACATTATATATAAGCATACACAATTCTGTAAATTTTCACTTCATATTTATTTACTAAATAATAACAAAACAGCTGTAAGACTGAAATGTATTTACACCCAAAAAAAAATCTTCGAGTGTCAATTTGATAAGTGAGGGTGAAAATGACACGACATCTAGGATCAAATTTTTGGGATCAATTTGATCCTAAGTGAGTGTCAAAAGTATACTACATTGTATGAAAAATCTTTTTGATCCTAATTAGTATCATTTTGACCAAATCCAGGGTCTCGTCGATACCAATAATTGTATTTTTATTTTCGAAATTCGAACTGCGCGTATCGTGCAAGCAAGCGCAGTTATCGATAAATCATTGTGAGCTCGACATTGCGTAAAAGAGACAAATATTTCAGTGCAAGGTGCTAGTGTTTATTGAATTAGGTAAGTACATCCCTAATAATATAATATGTAATATGTTATGTACTTTGCGGTTACATACATACATATTTACGCAGGAATGTGTATCTATTCGTTACAGCGATCTTCGAATTCATAGATACACACTGCACATATATACATATGTAAGCATGTAAGCACTGACGGTGACATCGCTTGCAATTTTTTAATGCAATATTTTTTTTTCTCATTTAAGTTCACTACGGAGGACAACGTTTCTATGCAGATGGCCCGCCTATCCACGTATGTACACCTGGTCGACGGTAGCAAATTTATAAAATTAAAAATATACATATAACTTTAATAAAAAAGCCAAATTTGTATTAAAAAAAATGATAAATAAATTATTGGTCTTTTTTTGGGTGTGAAATCAACAATTTATTCGTTTCATATTGATACTAAAATCGTATCAAGTTGACCCTAAAAATGGCCCTTTTTTACCCCGAATGAGTATCAAATTACTGCGAAATATTGTCAATGTGACCACATATTCTTACTAAAAAATGCCAATGCGTAGTGTCCTTTTGACACCAAAAAGTGTCAAATTGATATTTTCGAAAATATCAAAATGACACCAAAATAGTGTCAATTAGATGTGCTTCGTATCAAAGATTTTTTGACACTCAATAGTATCACATTGACACCTAAATAATGGCATATTGATGACGATTTTTTTTTGGGTGTAGTAATAAGAATTTTGTAATAATGAAATAAAATTGAAAACAAGGAAGAACTCCATAGTCGAGTATCTCGACTATCATATACCCGATAGTCAGCTAAAGGGACCAAAGGGAAATGGATATATGCAAGCAGCAAAGCGAGATTGAAATGTGCCACATACCTGCGTTCTCAATATATGGTTATGTGCGCGGTATACAGATTTAAGCGTTATGGGCGTTAGATTGGGCGTGGAAAACTTTTTTTTGCGTCAATTGATAGGTATGGACGAGACTATTACATTTTAGTAAAAATTTTTTTTCTAGTATCAAAACTGTAGGAGCCACAATTTTGGTCGGTTTGTGGGCGTTAGAGTGGTCGTTGCACCCTGCTGAAACGAACTTGCGCTGCGCAAGAGCTCAGGAATCTGCATGCCAATTCCCAATTCCCAATTTCCGAGGTCTCAGCGTTCATACGGACAGACGAACATAGCTAGATCGACTAGGCTAGTGATCCTGATCAAGAATAAACATATACTTTATGGAGTCGGAAACGCTTTCTTCTGCCTGTTACATACTTTCCGACGAATCTACTATATCTTTTTATAAATATCTATCTGTATATCCATTTATAAATACACACTAAAGCTCTACAAAGATGTGAATTTTTTTTTTTAAGGTTGAAAATGTACAGTAATGGAATGCAAATTTAGCTGTACACTTAAAAAAGTCTACTTCAGTTCTGGATTTAATTTAAACAAATGAAGTTGTCAATTTTCTAGTTCACGAAAATCAACAAAAAAAAATTGTTTTTGTAGTTATCGGCTGTATAAAAGAAACAAATAACGGTATGATGTTAACGAATACCGAAAAAAATTAAATGTTCATACCCTATAAAATCTTTGTGACGATAAAATACAAGGTACTGTTGGAAGTATGATGATGCCACTTTCATAAGGCGCAAGAGATGTTTTTAATAGGTTAGGTTAGGTTAGGGCGGCTGTCGGACTATGGTCCGACACACTTAGACCTTTATGGGTCCATTGTGATACCGCATGATCTCGTTTTTCCTTCTCTAGGGTCCCGTTTCTAATAGTTATACCCGTTACTCGTAGAGTAAAAGGGTATACTAGATTCGTCGGAAAGTATATAACAGGCAGAAGGAGGCTTTTCCGACCCCATAAAGTACATATATTCTTGATCAGGATCACTAGCCGAGTTGATCTAGCCATGTCCGTCTGTCCGTCTGTCTGTCCGGATGAACGCTGAGATCTCGGAAACTATGAGAGCTAGGCTATTGAGATTTGGCGTGCAGATTCCTGAGCTTCTTACGCAGCGCAAGTTTGTTTTAGTAGAGTGCCACGCCCACTCTAACGCCCACAAGCCGCCCAAAGCTGTGGCTCCTACAGTTTTGATGCTAGAATAAAAATTTTAGCTGAAATGTATTGCTCTCATCAATACCTATCGATTGAAAAAAAAAAGTTTGCCACGCCCACTTTAACGCCCACAAACCGCCCACAAACTTCAAAAAATCGTAAATATGAACGTGGATATCTCGGAAACTATCAAGGATAGAGAATTGGGATCTCAGATTTAGATTCCGTAGCTTTGTGCGCAGCGCAAGTTTGTTACGCAAATATGCTACGCCCACTCTAACGCCCACAAACCGCACAAGCCTGTGGCGCCCACAATTTTCATGCTAGATACAAAATTTTAACTGAACTGTATTGGTCTCGTCAATACCTATCGATTGACCAAAAAAAAGAAAAATTTGCCACGCCCACTATAATGCCTATAACGCTTAAATCTAAAAATCTTAAATCTTAAATTGTCGAGTAGATCGATTTAATAGCCGCTTGGCTATCAATATATATGTTTAGGTGTCCTCTTTGGAGGCTTAAGTTCCCTAACCAGGTTAGTGCTTCTTTTATAGCGTGGACCTCAGCCTGAAAGACACTACAGTGGTCCGGGAGCTTGAATAACTTCCTGATATCTAATTGTTCGGAGTATACACCTCCGCCAACGTGTCCTTCTAATTTGGAGCCATCTGTATAGAAACAGATTGCGTCCGTCGTGCCCGGTCGGCCCTGCTCCCATTCCTCTCTATCTGGAATCAGGGCCTCAAAGGGTGTGTGACTATATTCAATGGATTTGCATAGATCCGTGATCTTCGGAATCGATTTTTCATGCTGGAGAATTGGGCTTTCCACTGCCCTGTGTCCCTCAGTCGAATAGCTGCCGATTTGGCCCTTTCCATGCCTGCTAAGTCCAGGGTTGGAAGGTTCAAGATCGCATTCAGCGCTTCAATTGGGGTGGTTCGAAGTGCTCCACTAATACACAAAGCCGCCATTCGCTGTACTTTGTTTGGAGGAGTCAGTATGCATTGTTTGTGCAGGGCGGTTCACCACATAGCCACTCCGTACAGTAGGATTGGCTTGACTACCGCTGTGTATATCCAGTTAACTATTCTTGGGGACATGCCCCATCTTAGCCCGATTGCTTTTTTACAGGAGTAAAGTGCAATGGTCGCTTTTTTGGTTCTCTCTTGGTTGTTTAAGCCCCATTTGAGGCGTTTATCTAGTACTAACCCCAAGTACCTGGCGTGATCGCTAAAGGAGAGATTACAATTGTTTAAAATGGGTGGGTTAAGTTGTGGAATTTTGTACCTTTTCGTAAATAGAACAAGTTCTGTTTTCGAGGGAGTAACCCCGAGTCCGTTCGCTATCGTCCATTCCGATAGCATTTTAAGTTTAGCGGTCATAAGATCGCAAAGTGTTTGTGGATATTTTCCATTAAAGATGATGGTGACGTTGTCTGCGTATGCCACAATCTTACAACCTCCTCCTTCCAGAATCCGTAGTAGTTTATTTACTGCGATATTCCACAGGAGGGGTGATAGTACACCACCTTGCGGGGCGCCTCTGTTGCTTATCAGCAACTTATGGATTAGCCTCACCATTAGCGGCTCAACCCCTGGTTCTGTGAGAGATTTTGTTATAGCAGTGGGGAGCACGTTATTATAGGCTCCCTCTATATCCAGGAAGGCGATCAGTGTGTATTCCTTGATGTTGAGTGATTTCTCGATCATTACCACTGTTCGGAGCAGATCGCCAGCGCCTAGTCATGCGCGCATAGGTGTACGACGGCTCCTGCAGCGCTCTCTGTTTATCTTTGTCGCCTTCTTTCTTATACCACTAAAGCTGTTGCTTATCTATTCAGCAACTACTTTGTAAGCCTGCATATGTCTATATGAAGATCTTGGAGCCAAGCTTTTTATACATTCACAGTCCGTCTGCCGCTCCGAATAAACGCTATACATTTTAATATAACCTATTCGTGCGTTATTAATTATAAATATAAGGGTGGCATATTTGTTGTCTTCTCCATAAACATTTGGTGACCACGACGTGATAGCAGTTTTTATCGGAGCCTGCAACTCGGTCTCGCGATTGTTTAATATAGTTTAAACAAACGCTTTGTTTCGCTGTCGTTATCGTGCATTCGGTCATAAACATACGAACATACATACATATGTGCATATAAAAGTGCACAGCCGGCCATTTGATTTTTTGTACATTTTGCGCTTTGAAAAACACCAAAACTGTGTTGTGCAAATAATTCTTAACAAAGTGAATCGCATTTAATCTTTGTTACATATATATATGTACATATAGCAATACATACATTCGTTTGCCAGTTACATAATCCGCTGTTGCTAGGCAGGCAATTTATCGACAAGAACAACAACAATCAAGTTAAAGTTTCCGTTGCATCTCGGCGATGCTTGTTAACCTTCACGTTTTCGCGGCAAAGGGTATACGGTGTTTTGTGCCTCTAACGCGGTCGGACATTTTATTTTATTTCATTTTCATTTCATTTTTTTCCTTTCTCGTGATTCAAAAATGTCTGATACGGAAAACTCGGTTCGGGCTCAAAATGAATCCACAAGTGACGTCGACTACTACCGAGTCAAAGCCCAATCTATTTTACGGCAAATGAGCTCGATGAAATGCTATTTAAACGCCGATGCGGTTAATCAGTTTGACGAAGCTGATTTGCTGGCGCGAATGGAATGGATCAATTTCTTAAACCAGGCATTTGATTCTGCGCAGACACCGTTGGAAAGACTGGATTTTGCAGAGATCTCAAGCGACCATCGGATTGAATTTGCTGAAGTCTTCATGGATGTGAAGGCGAAACTAAACCGAGGCTTGGCGGCTCATCGGAAGTCACAATTGCCTGCTTCAACCGCTGCAAATTCAACATCTATTGACATCACTAATAATGCGGATCTTTCTTTTCGATCTAGGAAGCCTCGGTTGCCAAATTTGGAAATGGCTCGTTTTCATGGATCCTACTCTGAGTGGCCGGATTTTCTTGCGACTTTTACTACGGTCATCGGAAATGATGATGAGCTAAGCGACATTGAAAAATTACAATATTTGCGTTCGAGTATGGGCGGCGTGGCTCTGGAAACCATACGCTCGCTCGAACCCTCGAATGCGAATTTTAAAAAGGCTATGAATTTGCTGGTTAATCGATTTGATAATAAAGTTTTACACTTTCAGGCATATGTACAGGCAATATTCGGTTTAAAGGGTGTCGAGAAGGGATCTTCAAAGGGTCTTCGGGAGCTGAGCGATTGCATGAATTCGCATCTGCGAGCAATTCGAACCCTGGCCAATACGCAACAAATTTTGGATGGACTTTTAATTCACATCGTCACTCGGAAACTGGATCAGAGGACGCGGGAAAAATGGGAAGAGGATTTGTCAATCACTGAGCTGTCTACCTGGGATGCTATGGAATCGTTTTTGGAAAAGAGGTGCAGGATGATGGAAAACTTGGATCAAGCCTTGGTAACTCAAACACCAGGCCAGCAGGTGGGAAAAAACTTGCACAAATATAACCAAAATAGCAAGCAATAAGTGTATTGCTTCTGCTGCTAACTCAAATCATTTGACATTCTTATTTTGCGATGCACGGGATCATTATTTGCCAAAGTGTTCTCGATTTTTAAATTTGAGTCCGAATCTTCGATATAGAGAAGCAAAGAAGTTGCACCTATGCCTCAACTGTTTGCGCAAGAGGCATAGTTTGCAGCAATGCAAGTCGACTCATTGCAATTATTGTCGCATGAAGCACCATTCATTATTACACATGAACCATGACCAATCCGCAACATCAACCTCATTTTCATCTCCATCATGCGCTCCATCCTCGAGCTCTCAGCCATTACCATCTACTTCATCAGCATTAGTATCATGTTCGCATACATCATCGCATCCTGATCATCATATACCAAGCCCTCCACCCAAAACCTTAAATATTTTGCCGATCGACTACGTGTTGCTTCCAACTGCTATTATCTACGTTAGAAATAGAATTGGAGCATTCATGCCTTGCCGAGCAATTTTAGATTCGGCCTCCCAGCTAAACTTCATAACCTCTCGCTTAGCTAGCCAACTAAACTTGAATCATAGAAGATCGCAAACGTCGATTTCTGGGATAGGAGAATCTTCCATGATCTCTGATAAGACTGTCGATATTCTTGTGCAATCACGGGGTGCAAGCTATCGTGCGGCATTCACAGCGGTTGTGACTCACAGTATTACTAATTATCAACCCCATTTCAATATAAATGCAACATCGTGGACGATACCGCAAAACATTTCACTCGCTGACCCTAATTTCAATCAATCACAACGAATTGACCTTTTACTCGGCGCTGGGTTGTTTTTCGAAATAATTTCTATGGGACAAATTCATTTGGATAGGGCTTTGCCAACTCTTCAGAACACCAAGCTTGGTTGGATAGTCTCTGGAGGGTTATCATCGAACATGCCAACTCATAAATCGGTTTTGCAAGCCAGCATCAAGGACCCAGCTGATCATTCCGATGACACACTTTCCGCCATTGTAAAGAGACTTTGGGAAATGGAGGACTTCACTTCGTCTAAGCCATCTTTATTGCGGGAAGACTTGCGATGTGAGCAACTTTTTAATGAAAATTGCATTAGACTTGGAAACGGCCAATACTCTGTTCGTCTCTTGTCCACTTCCGGATTCGAATCTTTAGGTGATTCTTATTGCTTGGCTCGTCGTCGTTTCAAGAGTTTGGAAGCTAAATTAGATAGAAGCCCAGCCCTGAAAGCACAGTATTCAGCATTTTTGAGGGAGTATATCGATCTAGGTCACATGTCTCTTGTAACTAAGGAACCGCCAGAAACACAATTCTTTTTGCCCCACCATTGCGTACATAAGCAGGAGAGCACGAGTACGAAGCTTCGTGTCGTTTTTGATGGATCTGCTAAAACAACTTCTGGTAGCTCTCTGAACGACTTACTTCTGGCAGGACCAACAATTCAACAAAAAATCTTTAATATACTGCTTCGCTTTCGATTTTTTAAAGTTGCCCTTTGTGGAGATATCTGCAAGATGTACCGTTGCGTGCGTGTTTCGTACCCGGATGATTTCTTGCAGTGCATCGTTTGGAGAGAAAGCTCCACGGAAGAGTTGAGTGTTTTTAAATTGAACACGGTGACTTATGGAACCAAGCCAGCTGCCTTCTTGGCTATAAGAGCCATGCATCAACTCGCTTACGATGAGGAGGAATCATTTCCCATTGGAGCAAAAATTGTTCGTAGAGATTTCTATGTGGATGATTTAATATCTGGTGGGGACTCAGTTGAGGAGGTGAGAGAAATTCGTCATCAGGTGAAGGAACTACTGTCGCGAGGCCACTTTCCAATTCGGAAATGGTGTTCGAATGAGTCAGCAGCCCTGAAGGGAGAGTCTGAATGCGACAAGGAGCAGTTAATCAAATTTCACGATGGATCGGATGTCGCCGAGGCATTGGGACTAGTCTGGATCCATCTTCTGATCAGCTTCTATTTCATTTTTCTCAACTGCCAACCAACCAACGACCCACTAAGGGGGTTGCATTGTCGACGATTGCCAAATTCTATGATCCACTCGGTTTAATAACTCCTATTATCACAAAATCTAAGATTTTTCTGCAATCTCTATGGAGTGCGAACGTGGATTGGGATGATGCACTGCCAGAGCCCATTCTTTCGTCATGGGGGGAGTTGACCTCACAGTTATCGGTCGTACAGAACTTAAAATTCCCACGATTCGTACTGCAACCAAGGGCTTCCGTTGAGTTGCATGGATTCTGCGATGCTAGCATGTCAGCTTATGGAGCGTGTCTATACTTGCGATCGGAGACCAATGGAGAATCGAAAGACCATCTGCTCTGTGCCAAGTCAAGGGTAGCTCCATTGAAGGCCTTGACAATTCCAAGATTAGAACTTTCCGCAGCTCTTTTATTGGCTGAACTACTCGAAAACGCCAAGGAAGCCATAGTTTCCGATTGCACCATTCATTGCTGGTCGGACTCGTCCATTGTGTTGGCGTGGATTCGGCTACCTCCGAGGGAGTTTAACGTTTTCGTATCAAACAGAATCGCGAAAATTCAGGAGATGACGAAAGACATGTCTTGGCATCACGTTCCTACAAACTTGAACCCGGCAGACGTCGTATCGCAAGGATGTACCCGAAGAGAATTGTTGGAACATTCCCTTTGGGCTAACGGGCCTCCAGTCCTTCTGCAAAGCACGTCGAATTGGCCTTCCGTGCTAGACTCAGTAAAGGATCTTCCAGAGCGCCGTTCTGTGGCTCTAATTGGGGCCGTTTGCAGAGACAGTTCATCAAACTGCAAATTCCTCAACTCTTTCGATAAGTTGCAGCGCGTATTTTCATACACTTATCGATTCATTTTAAATTGCAGAGCCAAATCTGCGCCGTTAAAAGGTCGACTTTCGGTGGAGGAGATCAACTCTGGAACTGTACTTCTTTTGAGGAGCATACAAAAGGTTAACTTGGCGAAGGAGTATGGATCTCCTAGCCAGGGCAAGCCGTTTCCACAGAAAAGCAAGCTGGTTTCGCTTAGGCCTATACTCGGCTCCGATGGGTTACTTCGCGTGGGTGGAAGGAACGCAAACTTGGACTACGATACGAGGCATCCTATACTGTTGCCCAAGGATCATCCAGTCACCAAGGCGATCATCGTTTATTATCATGAGAAATATTTGCATGGAGGATCGCAAGCGCTGCTTGCCGCATTACGGCAAAGGTACTGGCCGATTGGAGGCCGCAAGTTCGTCGCCAGCGTTAGCAACAAATGCGTCCGATGTTTCCGAATGAAACCTGTTACTTGGGAGCACGTCATGGGTAGCCTTCCAGCAAATAGAGTGCAGCCTAATCCAGCTTTTCATACCACAGGAGTGGACTATTGTGGGCCATTCTATCATAAGGCAGAGGCCAGAAATAAGGCACCCCACAAGTGCTTTATCGCCGTCTTTGTCTGTTTTTCCACGAAGGCTGCTCATTTGGAAGTGGTCCAGGATCACACGACGGATTCTTTCATCGCAGCGCTGAGGAGATTCATCAGCCTTAGAGGCGGTCCGCTTACCATTTGGAGCGACAATGCTACAAACTTTGTCGGTGCAAAGAGCGAGCTTGCCGAGCTGAAGAGCTCTTTTTGAGCAAGCAGCACACAGCATCGATATCTTCCGTCTGTTTAGCTGATGGGATCGATTGGAAGTTCATCCCTCCGCGTGCACCGCACTTCGGTGGTTTATGGGAGGCCGCTGTGAAGTCAGCTAAATTTCACTTCTACAGAGTCGTCGGTGCATCCATCTCAGCCATCGATGAATTAAGAACTCTTGCATATGAGATTTCTGCCATCCTTAACTCCCGTCCACTCTGTCCAATTTCAGAAAATGCTGAAAGCCTTGAGGTGCTAACACCGGCGCATTTCCTGAAGGGTTCCAGCTACACTAAGTTTCCTGAGCCTGGCATTACTCATCTCCGCGAAGACCGCCTCAGCAGATGGCAGCGGGTTACCCAGATGCAGCAACATTTCTGGAAAAGGTGGAGCAGCGAGTATTTGTCCCTACTTCAAGAGAGGAGTAAGTGGCGCGTCCAAACGTCTAACATCAAGGTTGGACGCATAGTTGTGCTGAAGGAGGACAACGTTCCACCCTTGAGATGGCAGCTTGGGTGCATCCAGGAAGTCATACCCGGCGGGGACGGAATCATCATAGTAGCTATGGTCCGTACAGCTACGGGTCTGATCAACAGAGCCGTCGCCAAGCTAGCCGTTCTGCCCATCGATTCCGACATAGTTGGAACCTTACCTCTTCCAACGGGGGGAGTATGTTCGGAGCAGATCGCCAGCGCCTAGTCATGCGCGCATAGGTGTACGACGGCTCCTGCAGCGCTCTCTGTTTATCTTTGTCGCCTTCTTTCCTATACCACTAAAGCTGTCGCTTATCTATTCAGCAACTACTTTGTAAGCCTGCATATGTCTATATGAAGATCTTGGAGCCAAGCTTTTTATACATTCACAGTCCGTCTGCCGCTCCGAATAATCGCTATACATTTTAATATAACCTATTCGTGCGTTATTAATTATAAATATAAGGGTGGCATATTTGTTGTCTTCCCCATAAACAACCACCAAGTGTAGCGCCGATTCGGTTGACTTACCTTTGGTGTAAGCGTGCTGTGCTTCAGATATTTGTGTCGGGTCTACGGTGGCCCTTATGTGTAGGCTTATCATTCCTTCAAAGCTCTTAAGCAGGAATGATGTTAGGCTTATTGGCCTAAAATCCGTTTCTGCGGTGTGAGTGCCCTTCCCTGCCTTGGGAATGAAAACCACCTTTGTTTCTTGCCATGCTGTTGGTAGTTCTTCTACCGCCAGGATGGATTGGAAGATTTTTTCAACCAGTTTATGGCTATTTGTCCTGCTTGTTGGATGTGAGCCGCTGTTATCCCGTCCGGTTCCGGCGATATTTATGGTTTGAAACTATGAATGGACCATTTCATGTTGCGGTATGATAGGAGTGGATCTAATTCGATTCCCTCTCCTGCTCCTCTCTCAGGAGTATGACCTGTTTGTTGGCTCCCCGGGATGTGAGCGTCTAGGAGCAGGTCCAAGGACTCTTTACTGGAGTCTGACCATGGTCCATTTGCTTTCGTTCGTTTTGCTCTTCTAATGGTCTTTGTGTAAGAGGCTAGTTCATACTTGTAGTTCAGCCAGTTAGTGTCCTCATTTCCCGCCTTTGCTCTGTTAAACAGGCATCTGCAGTTGGTTCTGAGGATTGATAGTTGTTGGGTCCACCAGGGGGGTTTTTTTCTTCCCCTTGGTTTCCCTGTGGGGCATGCAACTTTGAAGGCAGTGTTGCATGCCTCTGTGAATTTTAAATACTGTTCCGACCAGCTCCTGTGGGTTTGTGATGCTTTCTGACGGTTCCATATGGAGGATATTCGTCAGAACTTCTTTGTGCCTGTGCCAGTCGGCTCGTCTGGGGTTAGCGAAACTGACCGGCAAGGGCGAATCAAGGGACAATACGGTTTCTATGAATCTATGGTCCGAAAAGGAGTGCTCGTCAGAGACTGCCCAGTTTTTGACTGCGAATTCGAGAGAGTCTGATACCAAAGTTAGATCTATGATCGTTTGGCAAGCTTTAGTTATGAATGTAGGGACATTGCCCCTATTGCATAAGAATAGGTTCGAATTTAGAATAAATTCAAAAAGAGACTCACCTCTGTCGTTGTTGTTTTGGCAACCCCACTGGGTGTGATGGGCGTTGGCGTCACAGCCTATTACCAAACCTTTCCTGAGCTTTTCGCATTCCTCTGCCAGTCCTCTGACCAGCGCATCTGGGGGGTTTTCCTTTTCAAAGGCCAAGTAGGCTGATAGGACCCATATAGAGCCACTTTGCAGCTCCAGGCTTACTGCGGTGTTAGTAGAAATATACTAAGATGCCTTTTGGCTAATATGCAGGTTCGAATTTTACCTTCTTTTGCTAGCGGCGTTGGAGTCGCCCTTATACACCTTGATGTGGATCGCACTGAACCCGAAGTTCAGCACTCCTCGAGCAGTCTCGATCGGAGCAACTGATGCTTTAGGCGCAGATGCGCCCATGGCGGAGGCGTTTGCGGCTGGCTTTCTGCCACCCGTCATCCCCAGTTTGGGATGTGACCCTTTCGGGACCGTGCTGGTGCGGATGGTGGAAACAGTGTTCAGCTTATCCGAGGGTTTTTTGAGAGTTCCCGTCTCTGTGTTTTGTTTCGCATTGTTATTTGACTTTGTTTATTCCATAATTGGTCCCACGAGTTGCAGAGAAGGGGAAAAGTCCGCACGGGCAGAGATCCGCGATGCCCGGGTAAGGCGATAGTTAGAACAGGGGGTCGCCATGTCCCTGAGCACACCGTTTGAGACTGGGCTAGTTTTTGATCCGGGCCCCCAGCCTGGCTGACTCTTGGCACGGTCCGTATTACACCGTAGTTCGACCCGGAGTGAGATGTTGTTTGGGAGGGGAGATGGGTAGGTGTTGTGTTGGGAGTGGGTTTGTGTAAAGCAACTATTTAGATGCGGCTGAACAACTCGCATCGTCGGTATTGCTTCGTTGCAATATACCCGCTGGCTGTCCGGGACTGTTTATTTACTGGGGTTTCCGTCCACGATTCCGTGTTTGACTTCCCCCACCAGCTTATTCACAGTTGGCCTCGAGAGAGGTCGTCCGCTATCCGCAACCTATCCGCTCGGTTGCCCCAGCTAGGCGACTTTGGAACCAAGTTCCTCAGCGAGGATCTCTTTAATACTTGTATATATTTATGTCATTTGGATTTTCACAATTCTTTGCTCTGGCACTGTTTTTTAGTTTTCGGTCCACATTTTTTGTCAAAATTATCCCTCGAATCAATAACGCGAACTCCTCATAATGTTAATTTTGTCGACACGATAAGAGAAATTGACTAAAATTATTCCGAATTTTTGACGTAACTTCACATATGAGATTCGACAAGTTCGTTACCTTACCTTACACTCTGCTAATTAAAACAAGGGAGAACGCTATAGTCGAGTACCTCGACTATCAGATACCCGTTACTCAGCTTAAGGGACTGTAGGAACCACAGTTTTGGGCGATTCGTGGGCGTTAGAGTGGGCGTGGAACTCTGCTGAAAGAAACTTGCGCTGCGCAGGAATCTCAGGAATCTACACGCTTAGTCCCAGTATTGTAGCTTTTATAGTTTCCGAGATCTCAGCGTTCATACGGACAGACGGACATGGCTAGATCGACTCGGCTAGTGATCCTGATCAAGAATATATATACTTTATGGAGTCGGAAACGCTTCCTTCTGCCTGTTACTTTCCGACGAATCTAGTATACCCTTTTACTCTACGAGTAACGGGTATAAAAAGGTTAAATTGATCACAAACAAACGACAAAAAATTTTAAAATTTAAGTATAATTATTCTGAAAATGATTTTGACATTTAAATACATTTTAAAGTTGACAGAATGAGAAAAATCATAAATTATATACAATAAATATATACACTCAAAATTTATCTTAAATTTCATAAAATCGCCATTAAAATTTCATTTTTCTAATTACTATAAATTTTTTTCTTATGTCAATGGAATTGTCCTAATGCCAACAAGAAAAATTGTAATTACTTGACTAACGAGAAAATAAAATTGTTTTGCATTATCATTTAATTACCCTTACCCTAAATGATTCCGCATCGCAGACGGTTAATGCGTCCGGTTAGAAAATTATGCGACGCAGGTTCGAGTTCCAATGCTAACCGTTTATTATTATTTTTACGTGACTCGTACACCCAGAAAAGAAAGAACGAAAAAAATCAAGAACAATTTTCATAATTTGAGAACAATCCATTCGCTACGTTGCGTTCATAAAAAATGAACGCCGCGGGGTCAACTTAAGAACATTTAGGTGAAATCATGAACGCGTCACTAAACCACCCGTCACTAAATCAACACCGTTCATGAATTTCCGTTCCGTCTGTTCCTTAAAAATTCGTTCGGTGGTCCAGCTGCTAGAGCGTCCGCCTTTAACACACGTATCACAGATTCGATTCCACGAAAAGACGGTTGTGCATTGTAATTTGTATTAAAATATCAATTCTAATGTTTATATGTACATACTTCTAACAATAAATAAATTCTTGTCATCCTACAAATTGGCATATTTTCTAAAGTTTTGACTTTTTTCAAAATTCTAAAGGGTGGACAAACGTGGACTAACGATTCTTGTTTTTAAATTTCAAAAATTTCATTTTATCGAACCCAGCTTCATTAAGCTGAAATAAATTAAGTTCTAGCAATACCAAACAAAAGTAACGGTATTTACATGCATTAGGTGAAGCAATCTTACTATATAGTGACGTATCTGCACTGCGATTTCTTAACGGCCACCAGTTCAAAGAACGAAACCGTTCACAAATAAACAGAATCGCCAATTTCGGCTTTGAATAAAAACGATACAGAAGCTTGAGATCCCGCAATGCAAACAAACAAAGAAATTTGATTAAGTCCGAACATCAACAATGACGTAATTCCATAAACGTGAAAATCCAATAAGATCGCAAAATCTAATAAGACCGAATTATGTATACAAAAACAAAGAAGTGGCGATAACATCATCCACATGCGATTACGTCACCTAATGCACTAACAGTAAATTCTGAGACTCAAACCGAGGTTTCATGCTAACCAATTCTGTAACATACAGTCAGTCTTTTTCCAACGTTTTAATAAAGAATAACCAAAAAATATACAAAATCTCCTTTTTTTATTTTTTATTCGGGCGAAGAACGACTCATGTAAATGGCACAGTCGGTAGGATCTCTTTAAAAATATCCTTGCGAAAAAACAAAGTCGGGAGCTTACTAATCAATTAAAAGGATATTTCTAAACTACTAGGATATCCAGATCAGCGCGTGGAATTGCCCACAAGTAAGCAATTTAATCGACTAGCTCGGAAGTGCAACTAAGAGATCTTCAAATGAACCTAAGGCAAATTAAAGGCACTGAAAAAATAAAATAAATTAAATATCAATCGACTACTGAATAAATCCAATTCGGTCAGTAATAAAGTTGAGTGGAATTAAATCAAACACAACAAAATGGACCAACAACCACCAGCTCAAGGGCAACCACAAATTGGTGTGGCACCTAACCCATTGACGGAGCAAAACTTAAATCAGCTTTTGTCCCAGATCCGGAGTATTCCAACGTTTGATGGAGATCCATCTACCCTAGGAACCTTTGTCAGAAGAGTTAACTATTTTTTGCGTCTGTATCCTACAACCAATGATCGACAGACAAGCATTATATTTGGAGCAATTGAACTTTAAATCAGCGGTGATGCTCAGAGGATTCTGCAAGTTCTACAAGTCAACAACTGCCCAGATCTTAGAGCAGCCCTAATCGACGAATACAAAACGCAAACCCCTGTGGAGGAACTATTAAGGCGATTATTAAATACTAATTTTCAAGGTAACCTAAGAAAATTTTGTAATGAGATCGAGCTTAAACAGTTAGTTATAAGCAACAAATTAGAGCTTGAGGGAAATCCAAATGAATTAATATTGTACACAGAAGCAATGTTTAGGACAACAAAAAACCTAAAATTACCTGACAGAATTTTTATGACATTAGCAAAGGCGATATTTCAACAGTACTTAAACTGAAATAAGCGGCTCAGCAAGAAGGGCTATACGAAGAAAATGAAAATATAAAACATTATAACATCAATGTTAATAAAATTCAAAAGCAACGACAAACAAATTATACACACAACCCCTACCCTTACACTAATTTGTACAACACCCAACAACTTAATCCTGGCCCAGCTCTTACAACTCAACCACACCCCAATCAAACCCAAAGAATGGTTCCAAAAATTATTGGTTCCAATCGAATAACAGAAATAATACTTTTGACCAAAATAGGGGAAGTTACCAAGAGTTTCGAAGAAATTTAATTCAGGGACAACAAAATAATACAATGAATCAAAGCCAACAGCCAAGTGGACGATCGGGCTTAGTACCCAACCAATCACAAAAGAGAGTCAGAGAAAGTAATAGTGGACAATCAAGAATGCAAGTAGACGAAAATTATCAACAAAATAAAGAGTACAAAGAAGAAGATGTTTATGATGAAAATGAAAATTTTCCAATGCAAGCCTCGGACCAATTACATACATAGAAATAACTATAAATAATCATAATTATCGTTGCCTCGTCGATACCGGTTCATTAATTAACCTAATGAAAAAGAATTTTTTTAACGGGAGCATACATACAGATCCGACAGTTATACGCACTATGGCAGGTCATTATGAACTAAATGATTTTGTAAAAGTTGAACCTAATAGTTTATTTACTCAAGAACAAATATTTTATATTTACGACTTCTCTTCCAATTATGACTTACTACTAGGACGGAAGTTACTAGAGGCAAACCAGGCAAATATTGATTATTTAAATAATCGCACTACTATTAGTGGGCGCATTTTTTTACACAAAAACATTAGTTTGAAAAATCCAACATAAATACCTAAATGATTTTGAGGCATTTCTAAAATCTAAAAATATACTGACGAAATAAGTTATGCTGTTCAAAATGGATTGGAAGAGGGCAAAAATTATCGTTTAGAACACTTATTGAAGAAGAAAAAGTTAAATTATTAAAATGAATTAACCAATATAAATGCATTCAATATCATGATGGTGAAAATTTAACCTTTACGAATGTTGTTAAGCATGAAATAAAAACTCATCATGAAAATCCAATTTATAAAAAACCGTATGGGTATCCTTTTTTATTTGAAAAAGAAGTTGAGTCGCAAATACAGAATATGTTAAAGCAAGGAATAATTAGGCACAGCCAATCACCTACCTTATTGCAGTCCATTGTGGATAGTACCAAAAAAGAAAGATGCTTCAGGTAAACAAAAATTTTGACTTGTAGTAGACTATCGGGGCTTAAACGAGATCACTATTAGTGATAAATTTCCCATTCCAAATATGGACGAAATACTAGGCAAGCTAGGACGGTGTCAATATTTTACCTACATTGATTAGTAGTAGGGAAAGACAGGTTCTGGGACAATTAGCATATTAATGCACCCCTCCCCCCTCATTAACATATGCGGGTTCTAGGACAATTAGCATAATTCAATAAATTAACTGATTTTAATGAGCTTTGAACTCATAAATATGTCACGATCATGTCCATTAAGAGTATACTTAATTGCCCCCATCGCCCCCACATCCCCATGTGACAATATTGATCATGCATCCTTGCCCTCATTATGTGCAATTAATAGTCAGGTGAGAAAGGTGCACGTGAGAAAGGTCGCACACCCATAGTATCCAAAGGTTATTATCTCAGGGGAGATTGTCCCCATCGCCCCCACATCCCCATGTGACAATATTGATCATGTATCCTTCCCCCCATTATGTGCAATTAATAGTCACGTGAAAAAGGTGCACGTGAGAAAGGTCGCACAACCATAGTATCCAAAGGTTGTTATCTTAGAAGAACACATCCGATCATCTTGGGGAAAGGTGTGATCACGTACCCTTTTGCCTCATTATCACACGTGTTGCTGTGCACGTGAGAAAGGTCGCACACCCAAAGTATTCAAAGATGGTTATCTTAGAGGAACATGTCCGATCATGTTGAGGAATACTATTTTCTATGATTGTAAAACTAATTTAGAAATCAAAAGAACCCCAATAAAATAAATCTCACAAGTTAATGATTCTCAGATGTGGAATATTTTCAAACACACATTTTTGTTTCCGCCCCAGAACGTTTAACTGGTAAATTGTCTAAGATTCTCTCCTTTCCACAAATGGGTCATAAATAATAATAATACATTAATTCATTTATTTTGGTGTTGCGAACATGTTTTATTATATATTGAAATAAATTTTCTGACTTCGTTCCGGTGATTTGCATAGAAGATGCAGGCGCACGTTTCCGACGTCAATTCAGGATTACAAAATGTAAAGTGTTCACCATAATTCGTAGTTTTGATATCATGTCCACCTCGATTCATGAACATAGTTTTTGTGTTTAGAAGGTATTGAAAGTGCTGACCAATTATCTGTTGTTTAAATTGTTCAATAAATTGGTCAATTTCCTCATGAAATTTCATTTTTTTAATTTGTTTTCCTGTAGGTCATTACACATCTAGTCTCATCTTTAAAATGATGTATAACAAGAAAGGAAGTTAGCTTCGGCAAGCCGAAGCTTATATACCCTTGCAGCTATAATTATTAAATTTAAAAACACAAAAAATGATATTCCCAATAGTATAAGATAATATGTCAAAAAACACCGATCGTTCCTATGGCAGCTATATGATATAGTCGTCTAATTTTGATAAAATTAACGTCTCCTTCACTGCGTTGCAAACTTCTGACTGAAATCAATATACCCTCTGCAAGGGTATACAAATTATTTTACTGTTTTGGAGCTACTTTTAAAAAATGTCAAAATAATGTATGCATTGTTAAGAGCACAAACCCCGCCCTTAAGGTGTGTTTCACAATAGGGAAACTGGTTTCCTTTAAACCTGTTTAATGACGGACAGCCCATTTCCTCGATATTAATGAGCTGACGACTCCCAAAAAACTTCTGTAGAATCGTTTCTTTTCCACACCTTTACAAATAATTGGTTTTCCGCTTGTAATAGTCCTTAGATACTTTCGAGTTTGTTGAAAACTATTTTCTCCATCGTCCCAAAAAATTTTGTGATGTGTATTGGGTAACCAAAATGGCAGTCTTTCGAGATTTTGTATTTAGCAAAGAAGATCATATGGTGGTTCTATTAAAAAACTATTATCCAAGCTTGGATCTTTTTCGAATACAATTCACATTTCCTTTAGAATAAAATTATAATTATTATCAAAGAAACCTTGAACATCGATCGAAACAGTTTCTTTCAACATTTTTCTAATGTTAAACAACTCGTTGTACTAGTCCGTTTAATGGGTTATATTCAACTAAACGGTCATGTATGAGGAGACAGTAAGCTTGGGTATTTTCATGACTTGGCGTCTTAAGTTCTATTGAAATTCTCACATCAATAGGACCAGCTTTCACTGATTCGTTTTGATATGAAAGATCAACCACAATAATAGGGGCCTTCAATTTAAATTCATTTGGGGTCAAAAATGGTTGTGACTCACGATTATAGTAACTAGATTGAAATCTTGTATACATTTCATATAGGTGAACATTCAGATTATCATATGGATATGACTCAGAATTCAAGTTAACTTTCAAGTTCGATAAGTTATTTGTGATAAGTTCTCCATTTAGTGTAAATCCAATTAAGGCAAATCTTGGTTAGTCGCGGTTAGCCGACAATTTCACATTCCAGCTGTGTTGACTCCCACACCCCAACTTGGGGTTAACATATGAATACCAACTCCGGAATGCGATTGGAAGGCTTACACCACTTTTAATAATATCATACATCTTAATTTTTTCAAAATCGCTCGGAGTTACATGGAGAATTTTCCAGGTTATATTCGTCATTTCCAGCTTTAAAGATTGTTAATTTCTGGTTTGTTCAAACACATCACCAAGATTCTTAGTTAGCATCAACACTAGATCATGTTTACATTTTAACAAAACTTATTTTATAATCCTCAGCAAATCTCAACAAAAATTTTAATGGTACAGAAAAGTTGAAGTGGGGTCCCGTAGAAAATTCGTCTTTTGATTTTGACTTTGAAGATTATCCAGAGATATATAATTTTTTAGGGTAGTACTCATATTGACATGGACTTGACACGTTGGACACGTTGTATTTAGTTGTTACCTAGCAGTATTTTGATGGTTACTTTCTGTTTAGTCTGTTTGGATGGTTACATTGTGTATAGTACCTGTAAAGTATTTGGTTTTGGATGATTACTTTTTGTATAGTATCTGTAAAGTACTTGGTTTTAGATGGTAACTAACTGTTAACAAGTGTTATGAGTAGTTATAGTCTCTTATTAAGAATTATCAAAGCATACAAACCAACTTACCGTGAACTATAATTACCTGACCGTCATTAAAGTCACATGCCCAAGACCTAAGGAGCAGGACGTCTGATAAGATCATACATCTCAAGACCATTGATAAAGGATGAAGTTACGACCGTGCAACAACTCGCAAGTATCCGTCGTACCTCATTGAACAAAATACTTTCCCTTCATTCGTACTTGTAGCTTAAATTACAGTCAGAAAGAAATTTTGTAGGAGCATTTAATATTATTTTATTTATTTTATTATTGTAAACATGTTTCTTTTAATTCATAATTAAATATATATTATATATATTTTTATATAATTAATTTTCTGACTCCTCCCTCTGTAAGAAATATATGGGTTTGTGGCGATCATGGTTTTTGCCATCTGGCATCGCTGAAAACTCCTCAGAATAGATTGGTATCAAAAAACCTCTCTGGGCACACTCTTCGAAGAACCACGCTAAAAAGCCCACTAAGAAAACAGATCTCAATTCTGAACAATCACGCAGTATAAAAAAGTACAAAATATATATTAGCATCCAAGTTCTGTGTTTTACTTAAGAGCAGGACTTACCTTGGTTTGAAGACAAACCATAATTGGTGACCCCAGACGATTCAAACATCTGCAATCAAAGCGAACGCACCTCGACTTACTCAGAACTTCAACATAACCTCAAACAATGCCGGATAACGAAGACTTCGTCGACGCGCAGGAACCACTGCAAATTCCTGATGCTAGTGCTGTGAACTCGATATTTGCCAAGATGCCCTTCCCTCAACTACATTCCATTACCAACATCGAAATGTTTTCAACCAAACTGGAAAGCTGGTTTTTGCTGCAAGGTCTCAGTGCACGCAAAGATCAGGAGAAATACGCAGCAGTAATCGCGTATGCTGATCCCAAATACCTGAATCAAGTGCACGATCTTGTCAATAACCCACCACAAACAAACCCGTACTCAACCCTCAAGCAAGCAATTTTGTCAAAATTTGCCGAGTCAGAGATGGTGCGCCTCGACAGACTTGCGACGGGAATTCAACTAGGTGACGGTCGTCCAAGTCATCTACTCAGCCAACTACAGCAAACTAACGCCACCAATGACGAATCGGTTGTACGTCGCTGCTGGATCAAGCGCTTACCACCTGACGCGCGTGCTGTAATCGTAGGTCTGCTCGAAAGCTCTCCCAACACCACCCTCGCCCAGCTTGCAACTGCTGCCGATGCTGTGATGGATTCCCTTAACTACGACACTTCAGATCACATGTGTGCAGTATCACAGCAAAACAACCACAACAAGTACGCAGACAGTGCCCAACGTTGCATCCAACCGTGCTCTTTCCATGCCAACAACAGTTCAAAAAACTAAGCTCCACCGTTGGAAATCAAAAGGGCAGCTCCGACGGTCGTAACGCAAATGCCCCACAACGCTACCTATTGTTTAAAGTAAACATCTGCAGAATTTCATCCTCCAACCGTCTCTTCGTTCCGGACTCCAAATCGGGTAAAAGTTTTCTCATCGACACTGGAGCTGACGTATCTGTTATACCACCAAAAACAATTAATCGAGGCATCAAAGCTAATAATAACCATACACTATTCGCAGCCAATGGAACAGCAATCCATACTTATGGTACCACCCGCCTTACGCTGGATCTCGGCTTGCGCCGCCCTTTCACATGGATTTTTACCATAGCCGATACGAAAATCCCAATCATTGGCTCAGACTTCTTGCAGCACTTTAATCTCCTGGTTGATCTTAAAAACTCGAAGTTAGTTGATGTCGAAACACGCCTTTCATGCTGCGGTACATTTAGCCAACAATCAATTGCGGAGATCAGGACATATAACATTCACTGCGAATTCTCCAAGCTACTGGAAGAATTTAAGGACATCACACAGCTTAACTCATCTCCTCCTCAAGCAACAACCGCCAACGTTTCACACTGCATTGAAACCAAAGGCTCTCCACCATTCGCTAGGCCCAGAAGACTTACCCCAGAAAAATTCCAAGCAGCAAAAAGTGAGTTCCACTTCACCTCCGCAAAGTATTTGAACGACTGCGCCAATTCAACCTCACCATAAATCCAGCTAAATGTAGTTTCGGAAAGAAGTCGATCGATTTCTTAGGCCATCATATCGATTCAAACGGCATCAAACCACTGCCAGAGAAAGTAAAGGCCATTTCGGATTTCCCTCTGCCCAAAGTCGCAAAGGAGCTACGCAGGCTCTTGGCAATGATTAACTTCTACAGGCGATTCTTGCCAAATGCAAGGGATTTTTCAGTGTAAGGTTAACGCAACGCAAGTATAGCACATATGATCGAGAACTGCTCGCTATATACCTCAGCGTCAGACACTTTCGCTACATGCTAGAAGGAAAAACGTTTGACATTCGCACAGACCATAAACCTTTGGTATACGCTTTTTCGCAAAAACCTGAAAAAGCCTCCCCACGGCAACTTCGACAATTGGATTTCATTAGCCAATTCACTACCTCTATCGTGCATGTGGCTGGAATTGAAAACACTACTGCTGACGCGCTTTCCCGCATCTCAACCATCGAACGCGAAATTATCGACTACAACCAACTCAGCATCGCACAAGCAAGTTGCGAAGAACTTAAACGACTACTGAACGACAACACCACTGCATTGCAGTTGAAGTCAATCAGCATTCCCAAAAACTTATCAAGCAATGCTTCGTAAGGCCCTCAATGCACAAGGAGATTTCTCAATTTGTAAAACACTGTACACCTTGCCAAAAATCGAAGATTTCCAGACACGTCCGCTCGCCGCTGCAGCAGTTCACGCTTCCTACACAAAGATTCGATCACATCAATTTAGATCTCATCGGACCATTACCACAATCAGGTCAATATAGATACTGTTTAACAATCATTGACCGTTATACACGTTGGCCAGAAGCCATCGCAATCGAGGACATGCACGCCAACACGGTAGCCTCTGCACTCATCGGCTCGTGGATCTCAAGATTTGGAGTTCCAGCCCGCATCACAACGGATCAGGGCAGACAGTTTGAGTCCCAATTGTTCCATGAATTGTCACGACTGCTAGGAATAGACCACCTTCGCACAACAGCATATCACCCACAAGCAAACGGAATCATCGAACGCTGGCACAGAACACTTAAAGCAGCCATTATGTGCAAAAATCGTGTAAATTGGCCACAAAAACTTCCACTGATCCTGCTCGGGTTGCGTTCAGCATTCAAGCCAGACATCCAAACAACATCAGCACAACTTGTGTACGGAACAACCCTTCGCCTTCCTGGAGAATTTTTTCATCAAAAGTCCAATTTCCAACCGCAAACTGACTTCGCAAAGGAACTGGAGGAAATCATGCGAGAAATACGGCCCATCCAGACGGCACATCACGACTCCTCCAAGCCATTTGTTTTTAAAGAGCTTAAACAGGCAACTCACGTCTTCCTACGCAACGACACCGTCCGTGGATCCCATCAACCGCCTTACGATGGACCTTTTGAAGTGAAAGAAAAGCAATCCAAATACTTTACACCGGCACTCGATGCATTAAGGTTTCTATAGACCGACTCAAGCCCGCCTTCATCGAAACTCCGCAGCCAATTATTTCACCCCCAAATCCATCCAGTGACTTCAGCAACAGGATCGAAGACACCGCAACGACCCCTGCTGTTAACCAATCTTCAAGACCTCGTCGTACAATTAGACTCCCTGTTCATTTTACAACATGAAGTCTAGGGGCAGTACTGTGGCGATCATGTTTTCTTCCATCTGGCATCGCTGAAAGCTCCTCAGAATAGATTGGTATCAAAAAACCTCTCTGGGCACACTCTTCGAAGAACCACGCAGCGTATTCTTTAACTATAAGGTAGTTTTAATTATGCGTCCTTGAAGTAGAGGGGGAAAAAAAAGGCCGTGTCCTCGTCGCCATGATTTCTACCCTTGTGGTCATCTGAAAAATAAAAAAAAAAAGACTCTTCATCAGTACGAATGTCGCTATGTCATGAACCAGCAAAACTAAAAAAAAAAAATTTTTTCATAAAATGGCGGCCACGCAAAAAAAAGCTCGATTTTTTTTTAGTAATTTTTTAATTTTATCGAATTCTTTAAAAATATTACAAATTTTAAATTCTTATTTTTTGTTGGTTCATGCGATAGAGAGATATTGAAAGAATATTCATGCCAAATTTTAAGTAAATCGGCTGATTAGAACTTGAAATATTATGGCTACCGTATCAGAAAAAGTAGTTTGGAGAAAAACGCGTTTAAAGTTTTACGTTAAATTTTAGGCAGTGTAACTGATAGAATAGCACGTATAACTTACATTCTCTTAATCAGCCATCCCAGCTTCATACATTGGGCCTTCTTCTACTTCATATCGATTAATTTTAGCAGTTCTTTCATGATAACGAGCAGTTCTTCCTTCTTTTGAAGCATCTGAAGCTCGGACCTCAGACCGTTGGATCCTTACAGCGTTGCACCTGACAGCAAACCCATGAGATTCTAGGCCGATTTTAATTCCCATAAGTTTCATAATATTTAGAATAGGATAAAAACCTTCATTAAAAATACAGACTGCGAAATAATTTGCAATTTCAATTGTCTGGAATCCAGCACAGAAAATTTCACACGTGATTGTACGTCTTCACTGTTTAAAGGTTAACAAGTGACTAACTCAAACTAAAAGCAAATCGAATAGAGATTTTCGTATAATAGGTTACAATGACCTTCAAACGATTGATATAGTATACTGGAAATAAGGAAATAAATAAGGAAATAAATAGAAAGAAGGAGAAAAAGTTATTCATACTCAGGTAGCCCGGGCCTCCAGTCACCTATTGTTCCAGTCGCTCGCTCAACCGGTCCAGTTGCCGCGTCACTAAAACGGCTATAATTTTAAAAATAATTTGAATTTTGAAAAATCCGTTTTGGGAGATATTTTTGAATATCTAACTATCGAATTATGAAAAAAAAAATTTTCGATTTTTTCAAATTTCTAGACTAGAATACCCCCTTAAGAGCAGGACTTACCTTGGTTTGAAGACAAACCATAGGTTGTTAACCTTCGTTCCGAATGCATATTTTCGCTTGGTTCCCATAGATAGATGTAAAATAGTTCTCACAACTTAATGTTTCTCAGATGTTGGATTATTTTTAAAGCATTCATTTGTTCAGTCAGATACAAATTTTGTAGGATCATTTAATATTATTTTTTTTTTTTTTATTATTGTAAACATATATCATTTAATTCATAATTAAATATATATTATGTATATTCTTAAATATTTAATTTTCTGACTCCTCCTCTGTAAGAAATATATGGGTTGTTAATCTTCGTTCCAAGCGCATATTTTCGCTTGGTTCCCATAGTTAGATGTAAAATAATTTTCACTATTTTATTGTTTCTCAGATGTTGGATTACTTTTAAACATTATAACATATTTCGAAGGCATCTTTAGCTAACATAGGAGCGTCTTTTAATTTAAATTCTGATTCAAGTATATAAAAGAGGGGGTGTGACCTGGTAATATCTGTATTTTGTTGCCAACTATTTTTCTAGTTCTAGTTTTCTAGTTCTATTCTATTTGTATACTATTTGTATGAGTTAGGCCTAGTATTAAACCTAACAAAAACTGGAAAAAAAATACTATTTTCAAGCCATTATTCCTTAAGGGTCCAGTGTGGATTAATGTGGTAATATCCACTTTTATATATACGTTCACACTGGCTTGAATAAAATCCAAAAATTGTAAACAATAAATAAAATGGATACTGCACTTCTAAAAAGAATAGAAACGAATGCTGTAATAGCTACTGTTGTTACAGCATTAGTTATCAAGGACGAAGAAAAAAAGAAGCGACCTAGATCTTGTTGGGTTAATCCGTATTTGGCTGAACGTCTTAAGAAAGGACGATTTTCAACAGATGTAAGATATACAACAAGAATAGACTACATTATAAATATCTTCTTTCACAGTTTGAAAATCTAACACAAAATCCGTCGCTTTTTTTTTGAAAACCTTCATATGAGTATGGTCCATTTCCAAGAATTGTATGAAAAGTTGATGCCAATTCTTGTTCCAAAAATGTTTTCTCGTTCTGACTCTATTCGCCCCCACGAAAAATTGGCCTTAGTACTTGAGTAAGTTGTTCTGCAAATCGCGAGTACTTTTCACGAAATTTTTAACCTAGGTATCTAGCTGCGGGTGATATTCAACGTCATATTGCTTCATCTTATCGAATAAGCAAACAACGTGTAGGACCGATAATTGATTTGGTGTGCACTGAAATATGCAAGCAACTTAAAAATGAAGTGCCTCCCTGGACCAAGGAAACGATGCTGAAAAATGCCGATGATTTTGAAAATGTGTGGAATTTTACTAACTGTGTAGGAGCGATTGACGGGAAACATGTTCCCATGAAGGCCCCACCTCAAAGTGGCAGCTTATTCTTTAACTATAAGGTAGTTTTATTTACCTGAAAATATCTTTTTGGGATTTAACAAACTGTTTTTTTCTTGAAGGGATTCCACTCGATTGTATTATTGGCTGTTAGTGACGCTAGTTACAGATTCACTTATTTGGATATTGGAGCGTATGGAAGTGAAGGAGACATGAACGCATTTTCTCATTGTAAGCTTGGCAAAGCCATCCTTCTGGACCAGTTGGACTTTCCAGATGACAAGCCACGAAATGAAGTTATGGTGCCATATTACTTGGTGGCAGATGATGCATTTCCATTGTCTTAGCGAATTATGAAGCCGTATAGCTTGAGAAACTTAACTAAAGCTGAGTTAGTTTTCAATTATCGACTTAGCCGAGCGCGAAGAGTCGTAGAAAGTGCATTTGGCATACTAAGCCGTGCACAGAACTCTCATGTGCCATCCAGATAGAGCTAAAAATATTGTCGCTGCCTGTTTCTTACTCCACAATTATGTCCTTAGAAGATGTCCATTGGACTATAATATTAATGAACATATCAATCAAGCTCTTCACTCTTTGACTGCTGAATTCACTCAATTTCATGGCAGAGTACAGGAATATCCAAAATATGTAAGAGATAGCGTAAAGAACTATGTTAACAGTCCACAAGGTACATGTCGTTGGCAAAATAAATAAGCTGGTCATAAGCCCTAGTTATTAAAAAGAAACTTTTCGAATTTGCGTATTTTTTTTATTTTTCTTTATTTAACAATTTACTCCTTGTTTAGTGCTTTCAGGGATTCCTCGTGAATCAAACTGCTAACCTTAATTACGGTTAGCTGCGCTTGTTGATATGGCATGTTGTTCAATAGGCTGTCCCAGTAGCCAAGTGCGGATGCAAATGGTGAAAGAACCTTCTGATTTTGTAGGTTGATCTGTGTATCAATAGTTTCCTTTGATTCCTTCAAGTATCCGCCGAGCATTTCCAGTAGAGCCATGTTTTCATTCGTCTTCGATTTTCCCTTGCCCGGTTTCGCCTTTTGTTTCTAAGAATAGACCGGGGGTTATAAAAGTCCGATAATATTAAAATATTGCTTACATAGTCATAATTGCTTTTCGGCGTTGATGCAGAACTTCTTGAGACTTTATCGTCGAGAAAATCAATGGACTCGTCGTCTTCGGTGAAATTTGTGTCGAATGTTCTAAAAAATTGGAACTTCATATCTTCTGTGTAACTCATATAAAGGATAAAGGACTTACGTTCTCTTTGTGGAAAAGTCGGGACTCCAAAGCGACCCCGCCATCTGCACCACTTTTTTGGAATCGTAGAGAAGCCTGCTTACGATGGTACCTATAACTCTCTCGTAGAGAGGTCCACGCATCCTTGCATTCAATAACTTATTAAAAATAATAATGTTAGATAATTATCCGTGCTCATTGATAATAACGTACCAGTTTTATCTAAAGTTTCGGCAATGAATTCATGATGGCGGTTGAGCTGCTTGGACTTTGATTACTAGCTGTTGTTAACTGTTATGAGCTATTAATAGATAATTACTATCTGTCTAGTAGATGTCTACTAGTTGCTTACTAGTTGTTATTAGCTGGTTACTATTTGTTTAGTATATGTATACAAGTTATTTACTAAATGTTATTAGCTGGTTACTAGCTGTTTAGTATCTGGTTTCTATATGTTTAGTAGATGCATACAAGTTGTTTACTAGATGTTATTAGCTGGTTACTAACTGCCTAGTATCTGGTTTCTATATGTTTAGTAAATGTATACAAGTTGTTTACTAGATGTTAGCTCGTTACTAGTTGTTATTAACTTCTACGAGCTGTTATAGTCTTTTGTGAAGAATGATCAAAAACTCTTGATCACTAGATGACTTTCGATGTGAAGTAAAAACTTACACTCTGATTTTCAAATAGGGTATTCAATTGCGTTGCAAACGTTTGAAAAGTGTAAAAGTGTAAGCAGTTCCAACAACAATTTCCATACAAAAGTTTTCAAGGCCTACAACACCCCAGCCTATGTATACAAATCTGTTGTACTTGTGTAGAAATAGGGGGTTAATAATGGGTAGGAATTGTATCTAAAATACTACAAATATACTGAAAAGTTGGGTTTAAATCCATGATAATGACAGTAAAAGGAAAGAAACAAATTTGAATTTTAAATGCAAAAGAAAAAAATTTGTCTTCTATAAAACAAAATCATGGAAGAACAATTTCAATGGAACAAAAACCCTCAAGAAAGCTAGCCAGGGAGGTCGAAACTAAGCGATGCTCTGAGAGCGAAGTTAATAAAGTCCTAGATTATATGTATGTTGGAGCAATACAAAAATTTAAAAGTTATCTTTCTTTTGTACGTCAATTTCCTGCAACGATGTTTTAAAATAGAGGGCGTTCACAATTCTCGTCTGGCAATCTTACAAAGTTTACACTTTTGCAACGCAATTGAATACCCTAAATGTGTTTGCTGTGTACGTTAGAAATATCACACAACCAAAATATCTAAAGATTGATATATAAATCTTAGGGGAACTTGTCCGATTATGTTGGGGAAAGATGTATTCTGTGATTGTAAAACCAATTAAGAAATTAGTTGTTCACAAGCTGTCTAAAGAAGCTGTTTAGAATCTGTTTTGATAAACAATTTCCTTTGCAACATAACTATTTGTGTTGTTGGTAACAGTTATAAATGGTTCGCAAATAAAAAATACTTTCCTTAATATATTTTTTATGACCTTTTTTATGGAGGGATAATATTCCATAAATTTTTTCCATTACCTTGACCTTTGCGCCTGCGTCAAGGCATTTTAGCAATCCTTTGTATTATAACTATATATGTTGTTGGTAACAGTTATAAGTGGTTCGCAAATAAAAAATACTTTCCTTATTATATTTTTATGACCTTTTTTATTCAGGGATAATATTTCATGGACTTTTTCCGTTACCTTGACCTTTGCGCCTGCGTCGAGATATTTAGCAATCCCTTGCAATCAACTATTTGTGTTGTTGGTAATCCCAGCTTCATACATTGGGCCTTCTTCTACTTCATATCGATTAATTTTAGCAGTTCTTTCATGATAACGAGCAGTTCTTCCTTCTTTTGAAGCATCTGAAGCTCGGACCTCAGACCGTTGGATCCTTACAGCGTTGCGCCTGACAGCAAACCCATGAGATTCTAGGCCGATTTTAATTCCCATAAGTTTCATAATATTTAGAATAGGATAAAAACCTTCATTAAAAATACAGACTGCGAAATAATTTGCAATTTCAATTGTCTGGAATCCAGCACAGAAAATTTCACACGTGATTGTACGTCTTCACTGTTTAAAGGTTAACAAGTGACTAACTCAAACTAAAAGCAAATCGAATAGAGATTTTCGTATAATAGGTTACAATGACCTTCAAACGATTGATATAGTATACTGGAAATAAGGAAATAAATAAGGAAATAAATAGAAAGAAGGAGAAAAAGTTATTCATACTCAGGTAGCCCGGGCCTCCAGTCACCTATTGTTCCAGTCGCTCGCTCAACCGGTCCAGTTGCCGCGTCACTAAAACGGCTATAATTTTAAAAATAATTTGAATTTTGAAAAATCCGTTTTGGGAGATATTTTTGAATATCTAACTATCGAATTATGAAAAAAAAAATTTTCGATTTTTTCAAATTTCTAGACTAGAATACCCCCTTAAGAGCAGGACTTACCTTGGTTTGAAGACAAACCATAGGTTGTTAACCTTCGTTCCGAATGCATATTTTCGCTTGGTTCCCATAGATAGATGTAAAATAGTTCTCACAACTTAATGTTTCTCAGATGTTGGATTATTTTTAAAGCATTCATTTGTTCAGTCAGATACAAATTTTGTAGGATCATTTAATATTATTTTTTTTTTTTTTATTATTGTAAACATATATCATTTAATTCATAATTAAATATATATTATGTATATTCTTAAATATTTAATTTTCTGACTCCTCCTCTGTAAGAAATATATGGGCTGTTAATCTTCGTTCCAAGCGCATATTTTCGCTTGGTTCCCATAGTTAGATGTAAAATAATTTTCACTATTTTATTGTTTCTCAGATGTTGGATTACTTTTAAACATTATAACATATTTCGAAGGCATCTTTAGCTAACATAGGAGCGTCTTTTAATTTAAATTCTGATTCAAGTCTATAAAAGAGGGGGTGTGACCTGGTAATATCTGTATTTTGTTGCCAACTATTTTTCTAGTTCTAGTTTTCTAGTTCTATTCTATTTGTATACTATTTGTATGAGTTAGGCCTAGTATTAAACCTAACAAAAACTGGAAAAAAAATACTATTTTCAAGCCATTATTCCTTAAGGGTCCAGTGTGGATTAATGTGGTAATATCCACTTTTATATATACGTTCACACTGGCTTGAATAAAATCCAAAAATTGTAAACAATAAATAAAATGGATACTGCACTTCTAAAAAGAATAGAAACGAATGCTGTAATAGCTACTGTTGTTACAGCATTAGTTATCAAGGACGAAGAAAAAAAGAAGCGACCTAGATCTTGTTGGGTTAATCCGTATTTGGCTGAACGTCTTAAGAAAGGACGATTTTCAACAGATGTAAGATATACAACAAGAATAGACTACATTATAAATATCTTCTTTCACAGTTTGAAAATCTAACACAAAATCCGTCGCTTTTTTTTTGAAAACCTTCATATGAGTATGGTCCATTTCCAAGAATTGTATGAAAAGTTGATGCCAATTCTTGTTCCAAAAATGTTTTCTCGTTCTGACTCTATTCGCCCCCACGAAAAATTGGCCTTAGTACTTGAGTAAGTTGTTCTGCAAATCGCGAGTACTATTCACGAAATTTTTAACCTAGGTATCTAGCTGCGGGTGATATTCAACGTCATATTGCTTCATCTTATCGAATAAGCAAACAACGTGTAGGACCGATAATTGATTTGGTGTGCACTGAAATATGCAAGCAACTTAAAAATGAAGTGCCTCCCTGGACCAAGGAAACGATGCTGAAAAATGCCGATGATTTTGAAAATGTGTGGAATTTTACTAACTGTGTAGGAGCGATTGACGGGAAACATGTTCTCATGAAGGCCCCACCTCAAAGTGGCAGCTTATTCTTTAACTATAAGGTAGTTTTATTTACCTGAAAATATCTTTTTGGGATTTAACAAACTGTTTTTTTCTTGAAGGGATTCCACTCGATTGTATTATTGGCTGTTAGTGACGCTAGTTACAGATTCACTTATTTGGATATTGGAGCGTATGGAAGTGAAGGAGACATGAACGCATTTTCTCATTGTAAGCTTGGCAAAGCCATCCTTCTGGACCAGTTGGACTTTCCAGATGACAAGCCACAAAATGAAGTTATGGTGCCATATTACTTGGTGGCAGATGATGCATTTCCATTGTCTTAGCGAATTATGAAGCCGTATAGCTTGAGAAACTTAACTAAAGCTGAGTTAGTTTTCAATTATCGACTTAGCCGAGCGCGAAGAGTCGTAGAAAGTGCATTTGGCATACTAAGCCGTGCACAGAACTCTCATGTGCCATCCAGATAGAGCTAAAAATATTGTCGCTGCCTGTTTCTTACTCCACAATTATGTCCTTAGAAGATGTCCATTGGACTATAATATTAATGAACATATCAATCAAGCTCTTCACTCTTTGACTGCTGAATTCACTCAATTTCATGGCAGAGTACAGGAATATCCAAAATATGTAAGAGATAGCGTAAAGAACTATGTTAACAGTCCACAAGGTACATGTCGTTGGCAAAATAAATAAGCTGGTCATAAGCCCTAGTTATTAAAAAGAAACTTTTCGAATTTGCGTATTTTTTTTATTTTTCTTTATTTAACAATTTACTCCTTGTTTAGTGCTTTCAGGGATTCCTCGTGAATCAAACTGCTAACCTTAATTACGGTTAGCTGCGCTTGTTGATATGGCATGTTGTTCAATAGGCTGTCCCAGTAGCCAAGTGCGGATGCAAATGGTGAAAGAACCTTCTGATTTTGTAGGTTGATCTGTGTATCAATAGTTTCCTTTGATTCCTTCAAGTATCCGCCGAGCATTTCCAGTAGAGCCATGTTTTCATTCGTCTTCGATTTTCCCTTGCCCGGTTTCGCCTTTTGTTTCTAAGAATAGACCGGGGGTTATAAAAGTCCGATAATATTAAAATATTGCTTACATAGTCATAATTGCTTTTCGGCGTTGATGCAGAACTTCTTGAGACTTTATCGTCGAGAAAATCAATGGACTCGTCGTCTTCGGTGAAATTTGTGTCGAATGTTCTAAAAAATTGGAACTTCATATCTTCTGTGTAACTCATATAAAGGATAAAGGACTTACGTTCTCTTTGTGGAAAAGTCGGGACTCCAAAGCGACCCCGCCATCTGCACCACTTTTTTGGAATCGTAGAGAAGCCTGCTTACGATGGTACCTATAACTCTCTCGTAGAGAGGTCCACGCATCCTTGCATTCAATAACTTATTAAAAATAATAATGTTAGATAATTATCCGTGCTCATTGATAATAACGTACCAGTTTTATCTAAAGTTTCGGCAATGAATTCATGATGGCGGTTGAGCTGCTTGGACTTTGATTACTAGCTGTTGTTAACTGTTATGAGCTATTAATAGATAATTACTATCTGTCTAGTAGATGTCTACTAGTTGCTTACTAGTTGTTATTAGCTGGTTACTATATGTTTAGTAGATGTATACAAGATATTTACTAAATGTTATTAGCTGGTTACTAGCTGTTTAGTATCTGGTTTCTATATGTTTAGTAGATGCATAAAAGTTGTTTACTAGATGTTATTAGCTGGTTACTAACTGCCTAGTATCTGGTTTCTATATGTTTAGTAAATGTATACAAGTTGTTTACTAGATGTTAGCTCGTTACTAGTTGTTATTAACTTCTACGAGCTGTTATAGTCTTTTGTTAAGAATGATCAAAAACTCTTGATCACTAGATGACTTTCGATGTGAAGTAAAAACTTACACTCTGATTTTCAAATAGGGTATTCAATTGCGTTGCAAACGTTTGAAAAGTGTAAAAGTGTAAGCAGTTCCAACAACAATTTCCATACAAAAGTTTTCAAGGCCTACAACACCCCAGCCTATGTATACAAATCTGTTGTACTTGTGTAGAAATAGGGGGTTAATAATGGGTAGGAATTGTATCTAAAATACTACAAATATACTGAAAAGTTGGGTTTAAATCCATGATAATGACAGTAAAAGGAAAGAAACAAATTTGAATTTTAAATGCAAAAGAAAAAAATTTGTCTTCTATAAAACAAAATCATGGAAGAAGAATTTCAATGGAACAAAAACCCTCAAGAAAGCTAGCCAGGGAGGTCGAAACTAAGCGATGCTCTGAGAGCGAAGTTAATAAAGTCCTAGATTATATGTATGTTGGAGCAATACAAAAATTTAAAAGTTATCTTTCTTTTGTACGTCAATTTCCTGCAACGATGTTTTAAAATAGAGGGCGTTCACAATTCTCGTCTGGCAATCTTACAAAGTTTACACTTTTGCAACGCAATTGAATACCCTAAATGTGTTTGCTGTGTACGTTAGAAATATCACACAACCAAAATATCTAAAGATTGATATATAAATCTTAGGGGAACTTGTCCGATTATGTTGGGGAAAGATGTATTCTGTGATTGTAAAACCAATTAAGAAATTAGTTGTTCACAAGCTGTCTAAAGAAGCTGTTTAGAATCTGTTTTGATAAACAATTTCCTTTGCAACATAACTATTTGTGTTGTTGGTAACAGTTATAAATGGTTCGCAAATAAAAAATACTTTCCTTAATATATTTTTTATGACCTTTTTTATGGAGGGATAATATTCCATAAATTTTTTCCATTACCTTGACCTTTGCGCCTGCGTCAAGGCATTTTAGCAATCCTTTGTATTATAACTATATATGTTGTTGGTAACAGTTATAAGTGGTTCGCAAATAAAAAATACTTTCCTTATTATATTTTTATGACCTTTTTTATTCAGGGATAATATTTCATGGACTTTTTCCGTTACCTTGACCTTTGCGCCTGCGTCGAGATATTTAGCAATCCCTTGCAATCAACTATTTGTGTTGTTGGTAACAGTAATAATTGGTTTGCAAATAAAAAAATACTCTCCTAATTATATTTTTATGACCTTTTTTATGAAGGGATAAAATTCCATGAATTTTTTCCAATACCTTGACTTTGCGCCTGCGTCGAGGCATTTTACCAATCCCTTACACCATCACCTGTCTTTATTGTAGGCAACCAACTTGACTCTGGGGTTATGGTACGGTTAGCAAAGAGTGGTTTGCTTAATGGGATTTAAACTATCGGTGACAAATTTATAAGTGAAAGTCACAGACATTTTGAACAAAGGATACAATTGGTCATATAGGTGTGGGTATACACATTTATTATTATTATTACTTTTTTTTTTTATTATTTATTTTTTAATAAATTATCTACAAACGACGAAAATTCCAAAAATTGTTTAATGAAAAATAAGTTAAATATAATCGGAGCTCGCGCGACTAACAACTCAACATTTCTAGTGGAGAAATTAAAAAATACACCAAACAACACAACAAAGTGACAGTAGTCGTTAACAACAATTAAATGGAAATTAAAAATGAAATAATCCATTTAAAGGTGAATTTTAAAAAAAAAGTGGACCAAAATCTTTAACCAAAAAAAAATACAAGAACACAAAATAAAGCAAAAAATTATTTGAAAACCAGTAACGCACTAAACTAAAACAGTTAAACAAACAAGCTATAACAACAACAACAACAAAATCACAACACGCTGAAACAAGAAAAATTAATTAAGGAAGGAAGGGCATTCTATTGCCATTAATTTCTACTGAATCCAGGAAGGAAGATCAACCCACAACCTCACAGAAGGAAGACCCCATCGGGACAGTCTCGTGAGAAATTAATTTTCAACAATAAAAAATTATTTAAGATCAAGGAACCTAAAAAAAAAAAATATATAATTTAAACATTGATAAAAAGTAAGATAGATTCGCGATTTAATAAAAAATATCGAGAAACAATCTGGAAGATTTAATAAATAGCTTTGGTGAAATAAATTTTCTGCACAGCAGGCGGCTTAACAGTGGAATTAATAAATAGATTGATAAATGTTCAATTCAATGAAGTGAGCAGGAAAATAGAAGGAAAGTTAGCCACAGATGCAAACACTGTGGAGGATTATAAAATACAAATAATCGACCCAACTATAAAATGCGATACAACACTTGAAGTGGTAAAATATTTACCAAAATTCACGGGGGAACCAACACAATATGTAGGTTGGAGGGAAGCCGCAGAAACTGTAATGAGTCTCTATAAAATTCAAAGGGAAAAATATTTTACCGCCTTAACCATTTTACGAAATAAAATTTTGGGAGCTGCCCATGATGTTCTTACCAGTCATGGCACCGTTTTAAACTTTCGAGCAATCTTATCTAGATTGGACTTTATATATAGCGATAAACGACCAATACATATTCTCGAGTCAGAACTAAGTATCCTCAGGCAGGGACGAATGACAGTTACAGAATACTATAATGAAGTCAATTAGAAATGACTCTACTAATAAACAAAACCATAATGACATACGGAAAGGACAGCGTAATTGCTATTTATTTATTGAATCTTCTCCCTTTGGATACTAACAATAAGTGTATCAAATCTTAGACTAATTAATCTATCTCACAGTCATATGACTGCGGTTGTGCTAAAGGGGCCCGAAAGTTATAGCTGGCTTGGCAGGTCGTTGCGTTGTAGACGGGATCGGCTGGAAACCCAAGTCAAGCCTCTTGCGAGGCGATTGGGGTGCACAGAGAGTTTTTCGTTGAAGGACGCTTTTTGTTTGTCTATTTCATCTTTTACGGTAGAAATGCTTAGGTCCCTGTGGATGTTTTGGTTGCGAATATACCATGGTGCCCCAGTGACAGTTCGCAGGATTTTCGATTGAACGCGCTGTATAATGTCTATGTTGCTTCTGCTGGCGTTTCCCCATAGCTGGGAGCCGTATGTCCAGATGGGCTTGAGAGTGGAGTTGTAGAGCAAAACCTTGTAGTCCA
Organism: Drosophila subpulchrella; assembly: GCF_014743375.2. Lineage (NCBI taxonomy): Eukaryota > Metazoa > Arthropoda > Insecta > Diptera > Drosophilidae > Drosophila > Drosophila subpulchrella. The sequence goes on along the minus strand of NW_023665705.1, from coordinate 614,415 downwards.
GACGCAGGGGCGAACGAGCGTTAAGAATCCAGTGAAAGCTGCTGGCCTTTAGTTTTAGATGTACTTTCTTGCGTTCGATGTGTCTTCTCCAGGTTAGTCGTCTGTCAAGGTGGACGCCGAGATACGTTACATCGTTGTCTTGGGGAATCTGCGTATTATTCAATAATAGTGGAGGGCATGTTTGCCTGTTGAGAGTAAACGTTATGTGTTTACATTTTTGTTCATTTATTTTAATCCGCCAATCAGATAGCCACCTCTCTACTACGAGGAGGTGGTTTGCTAGCTGTGTTGTGGCTCGGCCTGGGCACCTCGAGCGACTTAAAATTGCGGTGTCGTCAGCGAACGTAGATGTTGTTAGCTGCTCGTTCGTGGGAATATCCGCTGTGTATAGGAGGAACAGAGTAGGCCCTAGCGCGCTTCCTTGCGGGACTCCGGCTTTGATAATGTAGTCGTCGGATGTTGTTGTATTGCACCTTACTGCGAAGGTCCTGTTGTATAGATACGACTCAAGAAGCTTGTCAGTGTAATCAGGCAAGTGTGTTTTGATTTTGTGCATGAGGCCATCTAGCCATACTCGATCGAAGGCTTGAGATACATCGAGGAATATTGCGCTGCAGTATTCCCGATGCTCAAAGGCTGTGCGTATTTCTGATGTTATTCTGTTAACTTGTTCGATTGTTCCATGGTTTTGACGAAATCCAAATTGATGAGCAGGGATAACATCGTGTGCTCCTAGATATGGTGTTATGCGAGTTAGAAAGCATTTTTCGAACAGCTTAGACAGACACGATAATAAACAAATTGGTCTGTAGGATGACGGAATTGTGTGGTCTTTTCCGGGCTTTGGTATCATAATGATGATAGATTTTTTCCATTTTTTCGGATAGTAGCCGAGAGTTATAATCCCATTGAAGAGCTTACAAATAACCTCAATGGCAGAGTTTGGAAGTTAAATTAACATTTTTGAGGTTATTTGGTCACCGCCAGGGGCCTTTTTCTGTTTCAGTTCCCCAATGACTTTCGCGATCTCCTTTGGCTGAAACAGTGGTGGTAGGGAAATAGATTCAGATTCGATTTGTGGTAGGAAAAATGAACCAGTGGCAGGGTTCGGCTGGAAGACGTTTCTGAGATGTAAAGCCAAAGTTTCGGCTCTATCTTCGTCGCTGCGGACCCAGATGCCAGATGAGTTTCTTATCGGAGTGGCTGTTTCGATTGGAGAGCTCAGATTTGGGTGAGCCAGAGGATGTTTTGTACTGGTTGCTGTGCATTTTCTGTTTCTTGCTTTAAAGCTCGATTTAGTGTGCGAGTGGCTTCCTTAAGACGTTGTTTTGATGACGGCGATCTGTTGGTTTGCCAGGCACGTCGCAGGCGCCTCTTTTCTAGGACTAACCGTTCAATTTGCAGATTAGTTTTGAGGTGGTTGGTTTGCACGTCCCTGCCTTGTGGTGTTGAGATAGTGGCTGCCTCCACGAATACTTCTTCAAGAGCATCGGTAGAGCAGTCGATGTCCGCTTCGATGTTGAAGTGAGGGGTTAATTTGATGTGTGAGCTTACATACTTTTTATATTTTAACCAGTTGTTTCTGTGCGACGTCAGCCTGAGGGGGTGATCTGTGGTTTTTGTGCTTTGAAGAAGAGTTATTAGCACTGGCGAATGGTCTGACGACAGGTCCGAAAGCGCTTTGGCGCTTATTATATTGCGGGGAATGTTTTTTGTCACCGCAAAGTCTATTAGGTCTGGAACTTTCCTGGGGTCTGTTGGCCAGTATGTGGGGCTGCCAGGGGAAACATAGTCTAATTTGTTGTTCGGTTTTATGATTGCTTTGTATAATTGCCTTCCTTTGGGAGTCACAAGGCGTGATCCCCAGTGCGTGTGTTTGGCATTATAGTCCCCTGCAGCTATAAAGCGATATCCAAGCAAGTTGTAGAAGTCCATGAATTGTCCTTCAGAAATTGTAAAGCGAGGCGGGCAGTAGACAGCGGCTATGGTGATGTTTCCGTTGCCCGACTGCACTTTGATAGACGTGGCTTGCAAGTAATTAGTTGAAACCCTTTGGTGAAAGTGGTGCTTGATGCGTTCCCTGATTAGGATGCCGGTTCCGCCGTGGGCTTTACCATCTGGATGGTCTGTGCGGTAGAAAGTGTAGCCTCTTATTTGGAAGTTGAATTTGTTTGTGAGATGCGTCTCTACCAGTAGCATAATGTCGATATGGTTTTCATTCAGGAACTGTGTTACTTCAAGGTTGTGCCGTGAAACGCCATTGGCGTTCCACATTGTTATTCGTAGATTTGCCATCTGATTATTTGGACTGCTTAGCTACAAGTAGCTGTATCACCATGTTCTGGTTTTGAACCAGTGTTTGCATGGTCGTTTTTATGAATGACATGAGTTCCATCATACTTTGTTGCATAGTTTCAGAGTGCTTTGCGACTGTACTTGGATCTGCTGAGCGTTTCCTTGATTAGACTGGAGTGGGTTTTCCGTCCCCGATCGAAGGGCGTCGGCGTATGAGAATCCCTTCTGGGTATTTAGTTGACCAAATGATGATCTTGCAGCCGTACCGAAAAATACTTCCGGCGTCGTACGCGAGTAAGTGTACGCATTTTGGGTATTCTGATGGCGCGTTGCTATCACTTTTCGCATGCGGTCCCTCATCTCCTTGTAGATCGGACAGCCCCTGTAGTATGCCGTGTTGTTACCTTGGCAATTAACGCATTTTTTCTTTTTGGGGTCTTCTTTGTTGGCAGGGCAGTTAGCCGAATTGTGGAAGTCTCCACAAGCTACACAGACTGTTCGAAGTGAACAGTATGCCCTGGTGTGTCCATACTCCTGACAATTTGTGAATTGCGCTGGGCCGTTCCTTTTATATGGCTCTTCCACGTTGATTCTTCGGTGCAATAAGTATTGCAGGTTATAAATGGGGTGCACTTCATTTTTCTTCAAGACTCTGCTGTCTGGCTCCAGCTCGACCCTGAAGAGTGGTTGCGGCTCTTTTTTTCTGTTTATAATGTTACTGACGTTCTTTGCAGAAAACCCTTTTTCCTTGAGAGCATCGATAACTTCCTTGGCGGTTACGTCGGGCTCGATTCCTTTTAGTACCACTTGCAGGCCCTTGCTGCTTTTTAGTTGGTACGTGTAGTAGCTTTTCCTAGCTTCCTCCAGGTATTTGGATACTGCTCGGAAATGTTCTTCAGATTTGGTCTGAAGCTTGGTTTCATGGATATCCCCTTTTGTGACCGGAACAACATGAAAGTTTCCGTCCCCGGTCAGCGCAACAATTTTGTTGACCAGGGCGTTCGAGATTTTCTCCCTAATGTAAATTGGTGGGGGTTTAATTTTCGGTTGGGTCTCCTGAGCCCGTTCTGGTTCATTTTCAGCTAGAAGCGCAAATCTATTGCTGTTGGATCTCTCGGGTAATTTATCTTCTACTTGGACACGGTTTATTTTTGACTTGTTACCTACCGCGGCGTTCTGCGGGCTAAGCTTACGCTTGATATGGATGTACCGATCTAGTCCGGTCTGTATGGCCGGACCCGCTTGCCGAATTTTGTTTTGGTTTTGATTTGTTGACGTGGTTTTTGTTGCCCTTGTATTTAGAGCTGCGGTTGCAGTCGATTCCGAAATAATAGTCGTAGCTGTGGTTGTTGTTGGTTTTTTTGCCGTAGCTGTAGTTGTTACTGACAAATTTAGTGCGGATGCAGAAGTTTTACCGTTGCATGTTGTTGGTGCGCCATGGGTCGAAACTGATGGTGGGGGGGTTTTGCATTGTTGCCTCCACGCCGTCGGAGTAGGGGTAGCCGTAAGTAAGCATGGTGAGCAAGATCGTGCTCTTTGGCTATCGACCGACAGTAGGGTCGTTTTTTGCACTTCGCTATCACGCGTTGAGACATACGAAAAGTAACCGTCTCTTCGGCTCGCGGAGCTGAGTCGCTCTTTATTCTGTTCGTAGCTCATTAAGCTTTTATTAGCGTGGCACTTATTTATTATTATAAGATGAGACAATATATGTGCTAGTCAAAGTCATTACACCGATTTTGTGTGTTGAAACCTAAATTTCTTTGGGTTTTAGCGTCTTTTCGCTTATTTGTAATTAACATTTTAGTTTTTTGTGTTTTGTTTGCATTTAATTTATCAACTTTCTTGCACTTTTCGCGGAGCTCGCACAAGACACGTCCGCTCTCTTCAGCGGTCGCGAAGCAAGAAGAAAAATTTTTGGCATAACGATAATCATAATAACAATCAAAAGCAACAAGCCGTCGAGCCAATGGATGTTGATCCATCGATTCAACTCCAGAATAAACCTAGTTACAATCGGCAGCCGAATAATAATTGGCAGGCAAATAATAATCGAGGTAGATACAATAAAAATTATTATCAAAATAATAATCGATCAAATTACTATCGCACTTACAAAACAGAGAGCAAACTCAAGATCAGAAAAGGGAACCAGATGGAACAGTAAATCAGCCATCTAATAAAGTAACCAGATTAAACAATATCAACGAATATCAATTTTTTGACCAGACCCCTACAGAGGAATGCCTTATTTAAATAGGACAGACCGAAACACCAAGAAGCAGTTAAAGATTTTAATAGATACAGGAGCCACTGCTTGTTATATAAAAAAGGGAATTTTCGAAAATATGTATGAGTTCAAAATCCTGAGAGTGCCGACGAAGTAAATACCGTCCATAAAAATACAAATATCTTGGGAATTAAAAATCCTGAGAGTGCCGACGAAGTAATTACCGTCAAAAGTCGAATAAATAAAAATCGTTTGAAATGTAAAAATTTCAAGCCCGCCGTCGTTGAGTTATCCGACAAACAACAGAAAAACAATATAGGTACTGATCAATTAGACGGACTAAAGTTAAAAATAGTTCACTATATTGAAAAAGAGCATTCAAAGATAAATATGCCAATTCCTTTTAGAACTGGCATAAATGGGGAAATAAATCTTATTCAAGACAGGCCAATATACGGGAAACAATATTCGTAAGCTTTATCTGTCACCGACTTCGTGAACACCGAAATCCGTAGAATGTTAGCAGAGGAAATTATAAGGCCGAAGTCCTTATAATTCACCAGTTCTGGTAGTCCCAAAGAAAGGAGAAAATCAAGACGGAAGCCGTAAATTAAGACTCGTCATTGACTATAAAAAAATTAAATGAAAGTACCATACCTGACAGGTACCCAATGCAAAATCAATCAGTAATTCTATCTAATTTGGGAAAAGCAAGATATTTTTCCACAATAGATTTAGAATCAGGCTTTCATCAGATATTAATGAAAGAATCTGATGTGGAAAAACATCCTTTTCAATAAATAATGGAAAATACGAATTTTTAAGAATGCCATTCGGACTAACTAATGCCCCAAGAATTTTTCAGAGAGCAATGGACGACATCCTAAGAGAACAAATAGGGAAAACATATCATGTCTACATGGACGACATTATAATATTCTCAAACTCGATTGAACAACATTGTTCGGAGCAGATCGCTAGCGCCTAGTCATGCGCGCATAGGTGTACGACGGCACCTGCAGCGCTCTTTGCTTATCTTTGTCGCCTTCTCTAAAGCTGTCGCTTATCTACAACTACTTTGTAAGCCTGCATATGTCTATATGAAGATCTTGGAGCCAAGCTTTTTACACATACACAGTCCGTCTGCCGCTCCGAATAAACGATATACATTTTAAGGGTGGCATATTTGTTGTCTTCCCCATAAACATTTGGTGACCCCGACGTGATAGCAGTTTTTATCGGAGTCTGCAACTCGGTCTCGCGATTGTTTAATATAGTTTAAACAAACGCTTTGTTTCGCTGTCGTTATCTTGCATTCGGTCACAAACATACGAACATACATACATATGTGCATATAAAGGTGCACAGTCGGCCGTTGGATTTTTTGTACATTTTGCGCTGTAAAAAAACACCAAAACTGTGTTGTGCAAATAATTCTTAACAAAGTGAATCGCATTTAATCTTTGTTACATATATATATGTACATATAGCAATACATACATTCGTTTGCCAGTTACATAATCCGCTGTTGCTAGGCAGGCAATTTATCGGCAAGAACAACAACAACCAAGTTAAAGGTTCCGTTGCATCTCGGCGACGCTTGTTAACCTTTACATTTTCGCGGTAAAGGGTATACGGTGTTTTGTGCCTCTAACGCGGTCGGACATTTTATTTTATTTCATTTTTTTTTCTTTCTCGTGATTGAAAAATGTCTGATACGGAAAACTCGGTTCGGGCTCAAAATTAATCAACAAGTGATGTCGACTACTACCGAGTCAAAGCCCAATCTATTTTGCGGCAAATGAGCTCGATGAAATGCTATTTAAACGCTGATGCGGTTAATCAGTTTGACGAAGGTGATTTGCTGGCGCGAATGGAATGGATCAATTCCTTAAATCAGGCATTTGATTCAGCGCAGACATCGTTGGAAAGACTGTACTTTGCAGAGATCTCGAGCGACCATCGGATTGAATTTGCTGAGGTTTTCATGGATGTGAAGGCGAAACTAAGCCGAGGCTTGGCGGATCATCGCAAGTCACAATTGCCGGCTTCAACCGCTGCAAATTCAACATCTATTGACATCTTTCTTTTCGATCTAGGAAGCATCGGTTGCCAAATTTGGAAATTGCTCGTTTTCATGGATCCTACTCTGAATGGCCGGATTTTCTTGCGACTTTCACTACGGTCATCGGAAATGATGATGAGCTAAGCGACATTGAAAAATTACAATATTTGCGTTCGAGTTTGGGCGGCGTGGCTCTGGAAACCATACGCTCGCTCGAACCCTCGAATGCTAATTTTAAAAAGGCTATGAATTTGCTGGTTAATCGATTTGATAATAAAGTTTTACACTTTCAGGCACACGTTCAGGCAATATTCGGTTTAAAGGCTGTCGAGAAGGGATCTTCGAAGGGGCTTCGGGAGCTGAGTGATTGCATGAATTCGCATCTGCGAGCAATTCGAACCCTGGCCAATACGCAACAGATTTTGGATGGACTTTTAATTCACATCGTCACTCGGAAACTTGATCAGAGGACGCGGGAAAAATGGGAAGAGGATTTGTCCATCACTGAGCTGTCAACCTGGGATGCTATAGAGTCGTTTTTGGAAAAGAAGTGCAGGATGATGGAAAACTTGGATCTGGTAACTCAAACACCAGGCCAGCAGGTGGGATAAAACTTGCACAAATATAACCAAAATACACTTATTGCTTCTGCTACTAACTCAAATCATTTGACATGCTTATTTTGCGATGCACGGGATCATTATTTGCCAAAGTGCTCTCGATTTTTAAATTTGAGTCCGAATCTTCGATATAGAGAAGCAAAGAAGTTGCACCTTTTCCTCAACTGTTTGCGCAAGGGGCATAGTTTGCAGCAATGCAAGTCGACTCACTGCAAGTATTGTCGCATGAAGCACCATTCATTATTACACATGAACCATGACCAATTCCCAACATCAACCTCATTTTCATCTCCATCATGCGATCCATCCTCGAGCTCTCAGCCATTACCATCTACTTCATCAGCATTAGTATCATGTTCGCATACATCATCGCATCCTGATCATCATATACCAAGCCCTCCACCCAAAACCTTAAATATTTTGCCGATCGACTACGTGTTGCTTTCAACTGCTATTATCTACGTTAGAAATAGAATTGGAGCATTCATGCCTTGCCGAGCAATTTTAGATTCTGCCTCCCAGATAAACTTCATAACCTCTCGCTTAGGTAGCCAACTAAATTTGAATCATAGAAGATCGCAAACCTCGATTTCTGGGATAGGAGAATCTTCCATGATCTCTGATAAGACTGTCGATATTCTTGTGCAATCAAGGGATGCAAGCTATCGTGCGGCACTCACAGCGGTTGTGACTCACAGTATTACTGAGTATCAGCCCCATTTCAATATAAATGCAACTTCTTGGAGGATACCGCAAAACATTTCACTCGCTGACCCTAATTTCAATCAATCACAACGAATTGACCTTTTACTCGGCGCTGGGTTGTTTTTCGAAATAATTTCTATGGGACAAATTCATTTGGATAGGGCTTTGCCAACTCTTCAGAACACCAAGCTTGATTGGATAGTCTCTGGAGGGTTATCATCGAACATGCCAACTCATAAATCGGTTCTACAAGCCAGCATCAAGGACCCAGCTGATCATTCCGATGACACACTTTCCGCCATAGTAAAGCGATTTTGGGAAATTGAGGACTTCACTTCGTCTAAGCCATCTTTATTGCCGGAAGACTTGCGATGTGAGCTACTTTTCACTGAAAATTGCATTAGTCTTGGAAACGGCCAATACTCTGTTCGTCTCTTGTTCACTTCCGGATTCGAATCTCTAGGTGATTCTTATTGCTTGGCTCGTCATCGTTTCAAGAGTTTGGAAGCTAAACTAGATAGAAACCCAGCACTGAAAGCTCAGTATTTAGCGTTTTTGAGGGAGTATATCGATCTAGGTCACACGTCTCTTGTAACTAAGGAACCGCCAGAAACACAATTATTTTTGACCCACCTGCTATACTGCTTCGCTTTCGATTTTTTAAAGTGGCCCTTTGATGAGATATCTGCAAGATGTACCGTTGCGTGCGTGTTTCGTACCCGGATTATTTTTTGCAGTGCATCGTTTGGAGAGAGAGCTCCACGGAAGAGTTGAGTGTTTTTAAATTGAACACGGTGACTTATGGAACCAAGCCAGCTGCCTTCTTGGCTATAAGGGCCGTGCATCAACTCTCCTATTGGAGCAAAAATTGTTGGTAGAGATTTCTATGTGGATGATTTAATATCTGGTGGGGACTCAGTTGAGGAGGTGAGAGAAATTCGTCGTCAGGTGAAGGAACTACTGTCGCGAGGCCACTTTCCAATTCGCAAATGGTGTTCGAATGAGTCAGCAGCCCTGGAAGGAGAGTCTGAATGCGACAAGGAGCAGTTAATCAAATTTCACGATGGATCGGATGTCGCCAAGGCATTGGGACTAGTCTGGGATCCATCTTCTGATCAGCTCCTATTTCATTTTTCTCAACTGCCAACCAATCAACGACCCACTAAGCGGGTTGCATTGTCAACGACTGCCAAATTTTATGATCCACTCGGTTTAATAACTCCTATTATCACAAAATCTAAGATTTTTCTGCAATCTCTATGGAGTGCGAACGTGGATTGGGGTGATGCAGTGCCAGAGCCCATTCTTTCGTCATGGGGGAGATGACCTCACAGTTATCGGTCGTACAGAACTTAAAATTCCCACGATTCATACTGCAACCAAGGGCTTCCGTTGAGTTGCATGGATTCTGCGATGCTAGCATGTCAGCTTATGGAGCGTGTCTATACTTGAGATCGGAGAGAAATGGAGAATCGAAAGTCTATGTGCTCTGTGCCAAGTCAAGGGTAGCTCCATTGAAGGCCTTAACAATTCCAAGATTATAACTTTCCGCAGCGCTTTTATTGGTTGAGCTAATCGTAAACGCCAAGGAAGCCATATATTTCGATTGCACCTTTCATTGCTGGTCGGACTCGTCCATTGTGTTGGCGTGGATTCGGCAACCTCCGAGGGAGTTTAACGTTTTCGTATCAAACAGAATCGCGAAAATTCAGGAGATGACGAAAGACATGTCTTGGCATCACGTTCCTACAAACTTGAACCCGGCAGACGTCGTATCGCGAGGATGTACCCCAAGAGAATTGTTGGAACATTCCCTTTGGGCTAAAGGGCCTCCATTTCTTCTGCAAGGCTCGTCAAATTGGCCGTCCCTGCTAGACTCAGTAAAGGATCTTCCAGAGCGCCGTTCTGTGGCTCTAATTGGGGCCATTTGCATAGACAGTTCATCAAACTGAAAATTCCTCAACTCTTTCGATAAGTTGCAGCGCGTACTTGCATACATTTATCGATTCATTTCAAATAGTAGAGCCAAATCTGCGCCTTTAAAAGGTCGACTTTCGGTGGAGGAGATCAACTCTGGAACTGTACTTATTTTGAGGAGCATCCAACAGGTAAACTTGGCGAAGGAGTATGGATCTCTTAGCCAGGGCAAGCTGTTTCCACAGAAAAGCAAGCTGGTTTCGCTTAGGCCTATACTCGGCTCCGATGGGTTACTTCGCGTGGGTGGAAGGCTTCAGAACGCAAACTTGGACTACGATACGAGGCAACCGATATTGTTGCCCAAGGATCATCCAGTCACCAAGGCGATCATCGTTTATTATCATGAGAAATATTTGCATGGAGGATCGCAGGCGCTGCTTGCCGCGTTACGGCAAAGGTACTGGCCGATTGGAGGCCGCAAGTTCGTCGCCAGCGTTATCAACAAATGCGTCCGATGTTTCCGATTGACGCCTGTTACTTGGAAGCACGTCATGGGTAGCCTTCCAGCAAATAGAGTGCAGCCTAATCCAGCTTTTCATACCACAGGAGTGGACTATTGTGGGCCATTCTATCATAAGGCAGAGGCCAGAAATAAGGCACCCCACAAGTGCTATATCGCCGTCTTTGTCTGTTTTTCCACGAAGGCTGCTCATTTGGAAGTTGTCCAGGATCTCACGACGGATTCTTTCATCGCAGCGCTGAGGAGATTCATCAGCCTTAGAGGCGGTCCGCGTACCATTTGGAGCGACAATGCTACAAACTTTGTCGGTACAAAGAGCGAGCTTGCCGAGCTGAAGAGCTCTTTTTGAGCGAGCAGCACGCAGCATCGATATCTTCCGCCTGTTTAGCTGATGGGATCGATTGGAAGTTCATCCCTCCGCGTGCACCGCACTTCGGTGGTTTATGGGAGGCCGCTGTGAAGTCAGCTAAATTTCACTTCTACATAGTCGTCGGTGCATCCATCTTAGCCATCGATGAATTAAGAACTCTTGCATATGAGATTTCTGCCATCCTTTACTCCCGTCCACTCTGTCCAATTTCAGAAAATGCTGAAAGCCTTGAGGTGCTAACACCGGCGCATTTCCTGAAGGGTTCCAGCTACACTAAGTTTCCTGAGCCTGGCATTACTCATCTCCGTGAAGACCGCCTCAGCAGATGGCAGCGGGTTACCCAGATGCAGCAACATTTCTGGAAAAGGTGGAGCAGCGAGTATTTGTCCCTACTTCAAGAGAGGAGTAAGTGGCGCGTCCAAACGTCTAACATCAAGGTTGGACGCATAGTTGTGCTGAAGGAGGACAACGTTCCACCCTTGAGATGGCAGCTTGGGTGCATCCAGGAAGTCATACCCGGCGGGGACGGAATCATCATAGTAGCTATGGTCCGTACAGCTACGGGTCTGATCAACAGAGCCGTCGCCAAGCTAGCCGTTCTGCCCATCGATTCCGAGATAGTTGGAACCTTACCTCTTCCAAACGGGGGAGTATGTTCGGAGCAGATCGCCAGCGCCTTGTCATGCGCATATAGGTGTACGACGGCACCTGCAGCGCTCTTTGCTTATCTTTGTCGCCTTCTTTCTTATACCACTAAAGCTGTCGCTTATCTATTCAGCAACTACTTTGTAAGCCTGCATATGTCTATATGAAGATCTTGGCGCCAAGCTTTTTACACATACACAGTCCGTCTGCCGCTCCGAATAAACGATATACATTTTAATATAACCTATTCGTGCGTTATTAATTATAAATATAAGGGTGGCATATTTGTTGTCTTCCCCATAAACAAACATTATAAAGACTTAAACAAAGTTATAAATGTATTGTTAAGGGCAAACATGAAAATCTCTTTAGAAAAATCAAAGTTTTTTAAACGCGAAACCAGTTTTCTAGGATACATCGTATCTTATAACGTCATCAAGACAGACCCAGAAAAAATTGACACCGTTATTAAATATCCGCTTCCAAAAAATATTCGGGATCTAAGAAGTTTCTTAGGCCTTACGGGCCATTGTATAAAATTTGTTTTAAATTACGCCTCTATAGCCAAACCTCTAACAAAATATCTTGGAGGCCATAATGGCAAAATTTCAAAAAGAATGTCAACAAAAAGGTTAATTCAGCTGCATGACCCAGCTATTAAAGCTTTAAACGAGCTGAATGAAAGTCTCAATGCTCAAGTAGAATTAGTTCAACCGGATTATAATAAACAAGAAAGTACGCTACAGTCGAGTGCCTCGACTATCAGATACCCGTTACTCAGCTAAAGGGACCAAAGGGAAATGGAGATAAGCAAGCAGCAAAGCAAGACTGAAATGGGCCACCTACCGGCGGTAGACAGATTTTAGCGTTACGGGCGTTAGGGTGGGCGTGGCAAATTTTTTTTTTAATTCAATCGATAGGTATTGACAAGACCAATACAGTTTAGTTAAAATCTTGTATCTAGCATGAAAATTGTGGGCGCCACGGGCTTGGGCTGTTTGTGGGCGTTAGAGTGGGCGTGGCATATTCGCGTGACAAAATTGCGCTGCGTACAAAGCTACGGAATCTAAATCTGAAATCCCGATTCTCTATCTTTGATAGTTTGCGAGATATCCACGTTCATATTTACGATTTTTTGAAGTTTGGGGGCGGTTTGTGGGCGATAAAGTGGGTGTGGCAAACTTTTTTTTATGTCAGTCAATAGGTATTGATGAGAACAATACATTTACATACAGTTAAAATTTTTATTCTAGCATCAAAACTGTAGGAGCCACAGTTTTGGGCGGTTTGTGGGCGTAAAAGTGGGCGTGGCACTCTACTGAAACAAACTTGCGCTGCGTAAGAAGCACAGGAATCTGCACGCCAAATCTCAATAGCCTAGCTAAGATCTCAGCGTTCATCCGGACAGACGGACAGACGGACATGGCTAGATCGACTCGGCTAGTGATCCTGATCAAGAATATATATACTTTATGGGGTCGGAAACGCTTCCTTCTGCCTGTTACATACTTTCCGACGAATCTAGTATACCCTTTTACTCTACGAGTAACGGGTATAAAAATTTACCCTGACCACCGACGCTTCGGACGTCGCAGTTGGTGCATTATTATCTCAAGAAGGTAAACCAATTACTTTTATTTCAAAAACCTGGACTAAAACAGAACAAGCTTATTCAACTAATAAAAAGGAACTTTTAGCCATAGTATGGGCTCTTAAAAATCTAAGAAACTACTTATACGGAGTGATTGAAATTGAAATTCAAACTGATCATCAACCATTATCTTTCGCAATCTCTGATAAAAATCCTAACATCGAAATGAAACGCTGGTACTCCTTCAGAGAAAGTTTCACTCCAAAAGTCATTTATAAGCCAGGTACAACTATTGTAGTTGCAGACGCCCTATCAAGGATTCAGATCAACAACTTAACTGACAGTAACGAATCGGTCTTAGATCAAAACACTCAGCATTCAGCAGAGAGTAGTTTTGAGAATGTTATACAAGAAACCCGTAAACCCTTAAACCAGTTTAAGCAACAATTGCTATTAGCAACGGGGAGGTATACAATACACGAGTCGATTTATATATTCGAAAATACCAGACATATAATAGAATTTGACACTCCAGAAAATTTGATATCAATCTTAAGGGAATATATTCCTCCTAATTTAACGGTAGGTATTCATTGTACTTTAGAGGACTTTTAAAGAATTCAAAAACTACTTAAAGATAATTTTGTGAATAAATTTTTGTATACAAGAATATTTGTCCAAGATGTAGAAAATTCTGAAGACAGAGCACCTATAATCGAAGAAACACATTGCAGAGCACACAGGGGACTTGACGAAAATTATAAACAAATCAGTAGATTGTATTATTGGCCAAACTTACTTACAAAATTAAAAGAATATATAAAAAATTGTAAAATTTTCAATGAAAACAAATACAACAGACACCCAATTGAAATTCCAATTGGAGAAGCCCCAATCCCGAGTAAAGAAGGCGAAAACTTACACATCGACATATATTACGCGCAAAGTCTTACTTTCATAACTTGTATTGACGCTTACTAAAAATTTTTAGTAGTAAAGGAAATCCAAAATAAATGAAATATCGAAAACAAAGTAATGGAACTTATTTAACAATTTCCACAAGCCAAAGTAATAATGACCGATAATGAACCGAGCCTTACCTCGGCCCAATTTAAATATTTTGCACAAAGGTGCGGTTGAACTTAACATTACGCAGACCCACAAGTTGAAAGGGCACATTCTACATTAACAGAATTAGCTCGATGCATTAAAGAAGAATTTAATTTAACCGACTATTCCGAAATAGTAATAAGAGCCGCTCAAGAATATAATCAGAGCATTCATTCTACAACGAACCAAAAACCTTTTGACCTACTATATAATAAAATAGAGCACGATAACATTCCTCAAATTTTAAAAAATACACAAGAGAATTTTAGAAACACATAATGAAAACAAAAAAGAAAAAGTATATCATGTAGGACAGGTAGTTTATAAAAAGAAACACGGGGAAAGAAATAAACTTAAAACTAGATATAAAAAACAAGTAGTTAAAGAAAACTTACCAAACAAAATAATAATCAACAATATAAATAGAATTATTTACAGAGATAATATAAAATTCTAAAAATTTATATGTTACTTTTTTTACCTTTTCCAGAAAATGTTTTATCAGGTGCTCATACTACACCTTATTTTATTAACAAAATCAGAAATAATTGACTATACAACTCACGAGTATCTTTAATTCAAGGACAATAAAGACGTTTGACGTACGATTCTTACGCAGAATTATTCCACGTAACTAACTTAAGTTTTTATAAAGAAATAATAAAATTGGAATCAGATAATATAAAAAGGGATACTAATAAAAGGTCACAATGGGAAATTAAATATGACAAAGTAATCGAATTAATTTTATCACAATTAATATCAACTAGATCAAAAAGGGTGATAAATGAGATAGGCACTGTGTGGATATGGTTAGCTGAAACTCCGGATCATGATGATTTTATTAAAATACAGAATAAAATCGATGAATTAATTGATAATAAAAATAAGCAATTTATTATCAATTACAAATTGTTCAAAGAAATAGAATCTCATTCTGATGATTTTAAAAATGTTTTTATTGATCAAGATTTACCACTGCGTAAACATCG
Organism: Drosophila subpulchrella; assembly: GCF_014743375.2. Lineage (NCBI taxonomy): Eukaryota > Metazoa > Arthropoda > Insecta > Diptera > Drosophilidae > Drosophila > Drosophila subpulchrella. Next base: position 599,355 of record NW_023665705.1, on the reverse strand, counting down.
CTTACGATAATTAACATTTGATCTGCAAAATTTAATTGACACAATCACACTAGCAAAAATTGACGTTTTTAATACCAAAATATTAAACAATGATGACATCATGGAAATATTAAAACATGAACAAAAACCAGTAATTATCGCTGACTTAATGGACATCTCTGTTTTTAAAATCGCACTGCATAAAGAACTTGTAATAATTTATATAAAATACCCAATAATAAAAAACAGATGCGAAATATATCACGCTAGAGCGATTTCCCAAATCGATGGGAAACTAGTATTAAGCAATCAAGTCGCAAAATGCGCAAATATGTTTTATGAAATGTCTAACTTTAAGAACGAACTTTTTAATAATTATTGCACTTTAAATAATGAAAAAACTTGTTTTACCCGCTTATTAAATGGTGAGAAATCCACTTGTAAAAAAATTAGAGAAAAAAATTAAAAAAAAAAAAATATACATCACACAAGATGGTGCCATTCTTATAAATGGTAACAATATTGTGAACAACTCCCATTTAAACGGTTCATTTTTGATAACATTTAATGGTACAACCGAAACTAATAATATTTCATATACCAATTTGGAAAACAAAATTCTTAACTACTTAACTACGAACCACTTCAAACCACTTTCTTTAGATAATATAAACATTTTAAATCCTTTCATTAAAATTAATAATACTAAAATATCACTTACCTTTATATTATTAAATTTAATCATTATCATCATCATCATCATCATTTTACTTATTATAAAATACAAAAATGCCATATTATTTGTAACCAAAAAACAACGGCCAAAACCAGAAAAACCTATTAACCAAGAAAATTTTTCAACAGAATTAAGAGATCAATTAAATAAATTTATTGAATCGGGACGATCCATTTTAGAAGGGGGAGAGTTATCCAACCCGTGAAACGGTTCCACTTATGGAATTTATAAACAAATTTTTGAATTCAATCTCAGCTATGTCACCCTTGCCTTCAGCGACATTGCCTTTGCCTTTGCTTAAGATTTTGCCTTTGCCTTTTCCATTTACTTCGAGGGCCGCGCTTGACCGTCCTGCTAAGATAAATAAACCAATCGTAAAGTAAACACAAGCTTCTGTACGCAGCCCAAACTTTTCCGTTCGAAGCCCACAGTATTGCGTTCTAAGTTCAGAACATATTGCGTTCCGATTTTCAATCAAATTCCATCGGTCAGCATAATTTCATTTCACAACGAGATGCGACAGTTTCAGCATAAGCTTTTATTTTAAACAAAAATTAAAGTTCTGGAAGCTTAAGAAAAGGAAAGCTTCTGGCCGAGGTTCATTGTAGAACTTTTTAGAATTAAGAGTCAGTCCTATTTTATCCGAGACCGCGATCGGTTCACAAGTTTTAAAAGTGTCTTGTATTAATTGTGTATTAAGAATAAAGGTTTATGACCTTAATTTTTTTAAAATAAAAAAAAAATTTTTTTAAATCATCTACAAACGACGAATTTAATTTGCATACAATATTTTGACATTTTTTTAAAGTAGCTCCAAACCAATAAAATATTTTTTACACATCATTTTAAAGATGAGACTAGATGTGTAAGGACCTACAAGAAAATAAAATTAAACAAGGAAGAACGCTATAGTCAAGTACCTCGACTATCAGATACCCGTTACTCAGCTAAAGGGACCAAAGGAAAATGGAGATATGCAAGCAGCAAAGCGAGATTGAAATGCGCCACCTACCGGCGGTAGAAAGACTTAAGCGTTATGGGCGTTAGAGTGGGCGTGGCAACATTTTTCTTTGATCAATCAATAGGTATTGACGAGACCAATACATTTCAGTTTTGTATCTAGCAGGGTTCGAAAATAACTGTTATTTTTGTTTTTTCAAACAAAAAAATCACTAACAAGGGAAAATCCTGAAAAAAATCCAACTACACCACTGACGTTATTAAACATTGTATTTTACATAACCGCAATGATTTTTATTTTTCAGAGTTTTATTTAAAACTCATGAAATAATCGTTATATTGTGAGTTTTATATAAAACTTGACAAATAAAACTTATTTTCTGAGTTTTACTTTTCGCTTGAAAAATAACAGTTATTCTTTGAGTTTTATATAAAAATCAAATAATAAAACTTATTCTCTGAGTTTTATTATTGAAATCAAACATAAAACTTAAAATCATATTGTGGCGGTTCCGTGGTTCGTAGAAATGTGATTAAAAATTTAAAATACTAAATGCGCGGTTGGCTATTTCTTAAAATTTTTTTTAGATACAATAGACCACCGAAGTCACGGAGGCATGTATAGACCTGGTAACAACAGAGAAAATGCCGTTCTTAGTGTTGGATTCAAAAGCCTTTACCACATTGACAAAGCAAATCTTTGATGGCCTCAATATGAGCCCTGTTTCATCGAGAAACATAATGATGTTAGTTGAAAGGAAATATAATGAAATCAAAGCGTCTTTAAAACTGTTGTTCAAAAACAATATAGTATGCATAAAAATGGATACAGCAACAAGATGCAACCGTGGCATTTTAGGAATCAACGCCCAGATTTATCACAATAACCGGATTTGTGTAAAAACTCTCGGTCTCGTCGAACTGCACCAAAGACATTCAGGAAGCAATCTATGCTCGGAAATCGAGAACATTTTAAAAGAGTTTAATATTTCGAAGAAACAAATATACAGTATTACCACAGATAACGGCAAGAATATGATCAAAGCAGTGTCTCTCCTAAGCGACGACGAAGCCACTTCCTTGGACGATGATGAATTTGATGACGATGAAGAACTTACCAAGAACCTTAAAGTGTTTTCAATAACATCTGTAAAATGTGCGGCCCATACCTTGCAATTAGGTGTGAAGGACTTTTTAAACAACTCAGAATGTACAAAAATAATAGAAAAAGTGCGTTCCGTAGTCAAAATGTTAAGGACTCCGTCTTCTAGGTTTGGGTTAATAATATTATATTACTAATAAGTACTTAGGTCTTTTAAATTTACAAGGTATAAGTCTTGCGTCCAGGGATTACCTCTTCCCGTCATAGATGTCCCAACTCGGTGGGGCTCAACGTATTTGATGTTCCAAAGGCTGCTGGATTATGAAAACTTTTGCAAGACTGAACATAATATTGAATCCAAGTTAACTGCTTCCGACTGGACTATGATCAGTACTATGTGCACTACTTTGGAACCATTATTCGTGGCCACCAAAAAATTTCAGTCTGAACAACTGTATATGGGCGATTTTTATAAAATATGGCTAGAGCTAAAGCTAGCTGTTAATGCAATGGGTGCCAGTAGTAAGGTATTAGTGGACTGCCTCCAAAAAAGAGAAGAAATCCTTTTGGAAAATAATATTGTAATTTGTGCTGTTTATTTGGATCCTCGCATTCGACGTGTGCTAAGCAAAAACCCTGAGTGCATAATCAGAGCAAGACGTTATCTAACACATCTTTATTTACAGATACATGATATTAATAATCAAGTATGTAAATATTTCAGTTTTAAAGTTCGGTACGATTTAACTTAAGCTTTAATTTCATTTATTCAGACCGATTCCCGACAAACTATTCAAGACGATGAACCTATACCATCAACGTCAATCCAATCAAGTACTCTTTTAAGTCAATTCCTAATTCATTTGAAGAATTTCAGAGCGGAGAGACCTCAGACGCCTATGATGACGACATAAAGAAGGCGTATAGTGAAATTGAAAATTATTCTCCCAAGCCGGTTGATTTGAATGTTCAAATCATGACTTATTGGGAGGAGAAAAGATTCGTCTACCCTTACCTCTACGAAATGGCTAAAGTGGTCCATGCTGTTCCCGCTACCCAAGTCAGCGTAGAAAGGTCCTTTTCCGCCCTAAAACTTATTCTAACGGACCTCAGATGCAAACTTTCGTCAGAGTCAATAAAAAAACTTTTATTTGTTAAACTAAATAAACAATTTAACTAAAATACAACTTTAAATTAATGAGTTTATATCAGTCGATTATTACCCGTTTCCCCGTTTTCGGAACTAACACTGATGCACTAGGCCAGTATAGGCACCTTATTTAAAGTGTTAAGGTGTACTCTTATATATAACTAGTTGGATATGTATGACTGTAAAGTCTGCTTACTATTAAAACATTGATTTTTCCCATGTGCGACATAAATTAATAAAAATAAACATACTAACGGTGGTCTATAGTATCTGAAATTTTTTTTTTTAAATAGCCAACCGCGCATTTAGTATTTTAAATTTTTAATCACATTTCTACGAACCACGGAACCGCCACAATATGATTTTGAGTTTTATGTTTGATTTAAATAATAAAACTCAGAGAATAAGTTTTATTAATTGATTTTTATATAAAACTCAAAGAATAACTGTTATTTTTCAAGCGAAAAGTAAAACTCAGAAAATAAGTTTTATTTGTCAAGTTTTATATAAAACTGAGAGAATAACAATTATTTCATGAGTTTTAAATAAAAATCATGACATAACTATTATAAAGTGATTTTAAAAATAAAACTTATAACAGTTACGAGCCCTGGTATCTAGCATGAAAATTGTGGGCGCCACAGGTTTGGGAGGTTTGTGGGCGTTAGAGTGGGCGTGGCATATTCGAATAACAAACTTGCGCTGCGTACAAGGCTACAAAATCTATATCTGAAATCCCAATTCTCTATCCTTGATAGTTTTCGAGATATCCGCGTTCACACTTACGATTTTTTGAAATTTGTGGGCGGTTTGTGGGCGTTAAAGTGGGCGTGGCAAACTTTTTTTATGTCAATCGATAGGTATTGATGTGAACAATTGATTTCAGATTAAATTTTTACTCTAGCATCAAAACTGTAGGTGCCACAGTTTTGGGCGGTTAGAGTGGGCGTGGCACTCTACTGAAACAAACTTGCGCTGCGTAAGAAGCTCAGGAATCTGCACGCCAAGTCTCAATAGCATATCTCTCATAGTTTTCGAGATCTCAGCGTTCATCCGGACAGACAGACAGACGGACAGACGGACATGGCTAGATCGACTCGGCTAGTGATCCTGATCAAGAATATATATACTTTATGGGGTCAGAAACGCATCCTTCTGCCTGTTACATACTTTCGCTTCATACTTTCACGCACAGTTTCGATGGAATTTTCGGTGATCACGGATTTTGGTTGGCCCACATGTTCATCGTCATTTATGTCCTCACGACCACTTTGAAAACGTTGAAACCACTCGTGCACTCTGCTACGGGATAGGCAATCATCGCCATAAACTTGTTTCATCAATTGAAACGTTTCGGTAAAAGTTTTACCAATTTTCAAACAAAATTTAATGTTGGCTCTTTGTTCGAAGCTCATTTTCGCACCGATGACAAAAACATACTGACACTTAAAACGCAATAACCTCACTTCCAATAGATGAAATGTCATGAAATTTTTACTGGAAGTCGATAAACGATAGCAGATTTTAAGGCACCAGTTGACATATAAATGGCGTCTGATGTGGAAGTGCAACGAACGAAGGGCACGATCCTAGATTGTGATCTGTAGAATCGCATTTTATACAACTGCCTCTAGCCGTCAGGAATGCCTTTTTGTGGGGGTGATTTAGTTTTTCTGAACGCTTATCATACTGCTTGAACTCCTGGCCTGGCTTTGCGCAGCTTTCTAGAAACTGACAATGCCTACCTAATATGTTGTAGAAATTGTCCCAAGTTGGAAACTGCTCATAGTTCTGACCTCGATCATAAGCATGTTTTGAATCTGAATCAACCTTTTGGAAAACGAGCTGAATTAAAATGGCTACAAATGCATTTTGTTCGGTGCCAAGAGAGAGTAGTGAACCACGCAAAGCTGCCACTGTGTCTAAAATTTCTCGAAGGGATGAAGAATCAGATTTTCTCATTTGAGAAATGGCAAAAAGGCTAGATACATGTTCGAGTAAGATCAACACTTTTTTATCGTATCGTTCCTTAAGGCGCTCCAATGCCTTTTTGTAATTTTCTTCTGATACTTGAAATGCAGCCACTACACTCAATGCAGGACCAGAAAGACATCCGAGTAGATACGTATACTTGTCAATATCAGAAAGTAAGACATCATCATGAACCATATGATTGAAGGCTGCAATAAAACGGTTGTACTCGCCATATTTTCCGTCAAATTTTGGTAGTTTTAGAGAAGGTAATCGATTATGGGAACTGGCCCCTAAGCAGGTGGAATTTATCAAGACGGAGTCCTCAGGGCCATTGCGCTTGCTAACATTTGCACGTTTTAAAAGCGCAGCCTTTTGATGCAAAACTGGGGTACAGCAAGCCCGCGTGTTCTGAGAAGCCTTTACGACATAGGTTAAATAAATCACACTTATATATCTAGATATAACCAGACTTTTCCCTTTTTTTTTATTTGTAGTATTTAAGTCCGAAAGATCAAATAACAAGTGAACTGGGTTAAATCTGCCGATTTAAAGGCTTACGTGCTCCAGTAAGTGTCTCAGGTGTACTGGTCACGTAATGGTGTGATGCCGTAAAAGTCCAAGTTGAGATAACTGTTCAACTGATCCGCTTGAATTGTAGCTGCTACTGAATCCCTTGTGATCCCTCGCAGCCGAGTTGTTAAGGTTTAGGACAGGTGTCCTGTCACGGTCGCCAATTTTTAATCCGCTGCCTAATGGGAAGCAGTCAAAAGTGAAATTTGCCCTCGTGCAAATGCCAGTGGTTGTTGTTATTGCACCGCCTCTGCCCCTGTGCAGATGGCGGAGCTTGATCCAAAAATTAAAACGACGAAGTCAATGATATTTACTTCACGAAGTACTGTGTGAGACTGTATTCTGCTTTTGGTTGTACATTTGGTTGGGCTGTGCATGACAAGAAAGCTTATGGTTTACCGTTTTCATTGTGGATCATAATGCTTTACAATAGAGGGTAATCTTTTAGCATACAATTTCAACTAAAATAAAGAGGCAAGCGTGAACAATTAGGCCTTGTTTACTTATAAATCTTTTTGATTCCCTAATATAGCACTCATCAACCACCGTCATCCTTGAGCTCAACGATCACGCTTGGAAAATGATATAAAAAGTAAAGAGTGAGTTCGCAGTAAGAATAATTAAATGAATTGAACCCCCCCAAATTATATATATATTTGCGCCCAATTCTTAACTAAATACATACTATCGTACGACTATTTTGTTTATCTAAATTTTGATAACTTAAGTTATAACTATTTTTATACCCGTTACTCGTAGAGTAAAAGGATATACTAGATTCGTCGGAAAGTATGTAACAGGCAGAAGGAAGCGTTTCCGACCCCATAAAGTATATATATTCTTGATCAGGATCACTAGCCGAGTCGATCTAGCCATGTCCGTCTGTCCGTCTGTCCGTCTGTCCGTCTGTCCGTCTGTCCGTCTGTCTGTCCGGATGAACGCTGAGATCTCGGAAACTATAAGAGCTAGGCTATTGAGATTTGGCGTGAAGATTCCTGAGCTTCTTACGCAGCGCAAGTTTGTTTCAGTAGAGTGCCACGCCCACTCTAACGCCCACAAACCGCCCAAAACTGTGGCTCCTACAGTTTTGATGCTAGAATAATAATTTTAACTGAAATGTATTGTACTCATCAATACCTATCGAATAATAAAAAAAAAGTTTGCCACGCCCACTTTTCGCCCACAAGCCGCCCACAAACTTTAAAAAATCGTAAATATGAACGTGGATATCTCGGAAACTATCAAGGATAGAGAATTGGGATCTCAGATTTAGATTCCGTAGCTTTGTGCGCAGCGCAAGTTTGTCACGCAAATATGCCACGCCCACTCTAACGCCCACAAACCGCCCAAGCCTGTGGCGCCCACAATTTTCATGGTAGACACAAAATTTTAACTGAACTTTATTGGTCTCGTCAAAACCTATCGATTGACCCGAAAAAAAAATTGCCACGCCCACTCTAACGCCCATAACGCTTAAATCTGTCTACCGCTGATAGGTGGCGCATTTCAATATCGCTTTGCTGCTTGCATATCTCCATTTCCCTTTAGTCCCTTAAGCTGAGTAACGGGTATCTGATAGTCGAGGTACTCGACTATAGCGTTCTTCCTTGTTTTCTTTATAAATATAAACTTATATACTCTAAAAACAATATTAGAAAACTATGAGAATTACTATAAATTATTTTGACACTTGGATTATTAAAATGTACACTTTATATTAAAATGATCGCCTAATTTCTTTATTTACTCGTCCCGAGTAGAGTATGTGCTGGTCAGTGTTAATATGAATTAAAAACTTTTATAAGGGTCATATTAATATTTAATATGATAGGAAGGGAGGGTAAAGAAATGGGATAACCAACATCTAATTCCAAGTCTGAAGAACGAAACACCACTTTGCTATAGTCGTTAGCCCATTACAGTTATTTTATTTGCCAACCCCGCAACTTTTAATAGCCATAAACTCGCACTCAATTATTATGCTAATGGGATCGATTGGCATATAGGAGAGTAGAAAGACCCCACGACAATCTGGCGAGCTAGTTTGAGCACAGCAAGACGTACACTTCTCGAAATCCTGTCAATCGTCTGTGTCGTCCGAAATCAATAGCTTTTAGCTATTTCCCCTACAACATCTTCCTTTTTTTCGACACAGGGAAACCACGCACATTACATTATTGGCGCCCGAACGTAGGACCTTTGAAACCAGGAGAAAAACAAGGAAGAACGCTATAGTCGAGTACCTCGACTATCAGATACCCGTTACTCAGCTAAAGGGGCCAAAGGGAAATGGAGATATGCAAGCAGCAAAGCGAGATTGAAATGCGCCACCTATCGGCGGTAGACAGATTTAAGAATTATGGGCGTTAGAGTGGATAGGTATTGACGAGACTAATACAGTTCAGTTCAAATTTTGTATCTAGCATGAAAATTGTGGGCGCCACAGGCTTGGGCGGTTTGTGGGCGTTAGAGTGGGCGTGGCATATTTGCGTAAAAAACTTGCGCTGCGCACAAGGCTACGGAATCTAAATCTGAGATCCCAATTCTCTATCCTTGATAGTTTCCGAGATATCTACGTTCATATTTACGATTTTTTGAAGTTTGTGGGCGGCTTGTGGGCGTAAAAGTGGGCGTGGCAAACTTTTATTTAATCAATCGATAGGTATAGATGAGAACAATACATTTCATTTAAAATTTTTATTCTAGCATCAAAACTGTAGAAGCCACAGTTTTGGGCGGTTTGTGGGCGTTAAAGTGGGCGTGGCACTCTACTGAAACAAATTTGCGCTGCGTAAGAAGCTCAGGAATCTGCACGCCAAATCTCAATAGCCTAGCTCTCATAGTTTCCGAGATCTCAGCGTTCATCCGGACAGACAGACGGACAGACGGATATGGCTAGATCGACTCGGCTAGTGATCCTGATCAAGAATATATATACTTTATGGGGTCGGAAACGCTTCCTTCTGCCTGTTACATACTTTCCGACGAATCTAGTATACCCTACAACATCTTCCTTTTTTTCGACACAGGGAAACCACCCACATTACATAATTGGCGCCCGAACGTAGGACCTTTGAAACCAGGAGAAAAACAAGGAAGAACGCTATAGTCGAGTACCTCGACTATCAGATACCCGTTACTCAGCTAAAGGGGCCAAAGGGAAATGGAGATATGCAAGCAGCAAAGCGAGATTGAAATGCGCCACCTATCGGCGGTAGACAGATTTAAGAATTATGGGCGTTAGAGTGGATAGGTATTGACGAGACCAATACAGTTCAGTTCAAATTTTGTATCTAGGATGAAAATGGGCGCCACAGGCTTGGCGGTCTATATTTAAAATGCCGTTACAACGCACCCCAGTAGGTGGCGCAGTAGGCGGCGTTCTGGGGGAACCTGCCCCCGAATTTTGCGACATCTGTAAAGAGACATTAACTACAACGCAGTTTAATTGTACCACACCACGTGGACATCGCTTTCACGATAGCTGCATGCAGGAATTTTTGAAAACGAGCCGAATATGCACTATTTGCCAAATCGAATTTAATCCGGCTATGATCACCTTTGAGGAAAGCACTCTAGCAGCTGAACTACCAGATAATATGAATTTAGCTCCAGCTCAACAAAATTTTGAATTTCTGTCTTTTGAGCAAAGACCTACAGGTCGAGGAAGGGGACGAGGGGCTAAGTCGCGACAAAACCGTACAGATTTCGATCGCAGGACGATGAGAACCAGATCACAGACTCGAAACGGAAGAGATAACTCAGTTGCATGTACAGCACTTTACTCCCAAGAAGGAGATGAGAGCGAGAATACTTCAAACGTTATCCATGCTATTATAAAACGCCAGCAAAAAGACATGATGACAGAACTTAGTTCATTCGTAAAAAGGACTATAGAAGAGAGTCTTAGAGCTCAACTAGGAAGACTTACATTAGGTGCGGACTTAACTCCGACACAGCCGCAACAACCGGATCCTCAAAGTGAAGTACAAAGAAATCAACCTTCACAAAGAAACGCAGAAGGATTAGGAAATCAATTTAGCAGCGCATCGAATAGGTCAGTGGCACCAGAGAAGGCTGCAAATATTCTGGCCAAATGGCGTTTAAAGTTCGATGGATCAAAGGACTGCATGTACGTTGACGAATTTCTGTACAGGTTGAGCTCTTTAACATCTTCAACTTTAAATAACGACTATGGATTACTCTGCGATAACCTGCATCTGTTGTTCTCAGCCAAAGCCAGTGATTGGTTCTGGAACTTTCATCGGAAAAATACGCTCTTTTCGTGGCAAATCTTTTCGGTAGCATTCAGACAAAGATTCGATGATACGAAAGATGACTTTGACTTGTGGGAGTTGATAAGGAGAAGGCGACAAAGAGAAGGTTAATCATTTGACGATTTCCAATCAGCCATTGAAGACCTAGTATCTCGTCTTTCCAGTGAAGAAGCAGAAGATAAAATAGTGGATATAATGTGAAGCGCAATGCTAAAGTCTCACTTAGATACGAGCTTTTTCACCTAAAAATTAAAAATCGCTGCGAACTGCGTGAAGAAGTTAAGAAACATAACAATTTTTGTAGAGAATCTAACAATGCCATACCTAGAAATAGGTTCGGAAAACAACATGTATCCGAGATCCTAACCGATACTGAAGAGGAAGAAGAATCCGTGGCACAGATAGTAAAAAGGGATTGGACAAAAGTGACTTGCTTTAACTGTGATCAGATCGGCCACGGTTATAAGGAGTGTTTGGCGGAATGCGGTGCTAAAGATGTATACAAGCCTCGGTGTCCAAAATGCAATCCGTCGGGAAACCGGAAGCAGGATGCGCAGAATCAGCTCATCCGACAAAGTAGAACCATTTAAAATGTTGGATATTAACTTCGCGAAAGTAGACCAAATTTCTAAATTACACTCTTATCCATTAAAATTAGTCAGTCAAGCCGCAACTCAAACTTTAGACGAACTATTAGATAAAAACGATATAGAACTATTTAATAATCCATTTCCCAATATACGGATCCAACCCAAACGATCTACATTAAGCAGTCGGGAGTTCTGGAAAAAAGTAAAAGCAGATCGGGTCCGAATAATATCAGCAGTCATTTTGAGTTCCGACAACCGTTTATACACTGACATTATAACAGTAGGTACAACTTTTAAAGCGCTTTTGGATTTGGGGGCAACTGTAAGTTGTTTAGGGGGAGCCGCAGCCAAAACCTTAGCACATCATCAGAAAACCCGCAAATGTCCAGGGAAAATACGAACAGCTAGCAATGAGTCTTGTGCAGTATCGCAAAACTTTTAGTCCCAATTAGGTTTCTAGATAAAAATAAGGAACTAGAATTTTTTTGATTCCGGAACTAAAACAAGATGTTTATTTAGGAGTTGACTTATGGAAGAGTTTCGGTCTTTTAGCTAAGTTACTTAATAAAGAAGAAACAGTAGGTGAGTTAGATACAGGAGATGATTCCTCCAGAAAAGAGGATCCAAAAATGCATTTATTAACGGAAGATCAGAAAGTTAAACTTGGAGCAGTCATAAAAACATTTCCATCATTGGAACGCGAAGGACTGGGTTGTACATTTCTTATTGAACACTCGATAATTATAAATACGGAGACTCCAGTTGAGCAAAGGCATTGGCCAATCTCACCGGCCAAAGAGAAATGGATGTTTGAGGAAGTGGAAAAGATGATAGCCTTAGATGTTATAGAACCTTTAAATAGTCCGTGGAGCAGTAATTGCGTATTGGTTAAAAAAAGAAATAAAAACAGGTTATGCTTAGACTCACGCGAAGTTAACAAATACACACGAATGGACGCATATCCCTTGCCCCATATAGATGGGATACTTAGTCGGCTGCCTCCAGCCAAATACATAACAGGGCTGGATATGAAGCATGCCTACTGGCAAATACCTTTAGCTGAGTCTTCTCGACCTTACACTGCGTTCACTATACCAAACAGGCCACTTTACCAGTATAAAAATATGCCTTTTGGGCTAACGAATACCGCTCAGACTCTTACGGAAAGCTAATCTTACGATTAACGTAGCAAAGTCCCATTTTTGTATGCAGGAAATTAAGTATCTCGGGTTCATAATTGGATATGGCCAACTGAAAACCGATCCTGCCAAAATTAAAGCAATTAAAGATTTTCCAATACCGAATTCAGTAAAGCAACTTAGACGTTTTCTGGGTCTTGCCGGATGGTATCGTCGTTTTGTTGATAATTATGCCACATTCAGTTGTCCGCTTACCGAGCTTCTAAAGAACTCGAAACACTATGCATGGAATTCTACAGCAGACGAAGCCTTTAACACCCTTAAACGATGTCCGCTCCGATTTTATCCACCCCAAATTTTACGAAACCTTTTTTGCTTTTGTGCGACGCAAGTACTTTTGGATTGGGATGTGTGTTAGCGTAAAACAATGAAGATAACGAGGAACTACCTGTAGCATTTATGTCCGAAAAGCTGTCGAAGGCTCAAAGAAACTACTCTGTAACGGAGCTAGAATGTTTGGCGGTAATAAGAGGAATTCGTAAGTTTCGGGCGTACGTAGAGGGTCAGGATTTTGAAGTAGTTACTGATCACGCGTCTCTACAGTGGCTTATGAGTCAAAAGGAATTGTCTGGTAGTCTGGCTCGCTGGGCAATACAATTACAAGGGTTCTCCTTCCGACTAACCCATAGAAAAAGAACCCACAACGTTGTAGCAGACGCGCTCTCCCGAAAAGGTGAACCTGTCGTATCCGAAGTAGAAGAACAGGGACCAATAGTCGATCTTAATTCTGAGGAGTTCAAATCAGAGGAGTATGTCAATCTTATAGAAAATATTCGTACTAATCAGGCTAAGTTACCCGATTTAAAGATCGTAGATGGGATAATTTATAAAAGACTGAACCAGTTAGGGGCAATGACATTGAAGACCAATTAGTTTGGAAATTATGGGTACCGGCTGGACTAACATTAGATGTTATTATCAGAGCCCATGACCCGCCTAACGCAGCTCATAGTGGAGTAGGAAAAACTATTGAAAAAATCAGAAGATATTTGTTTTGGCCGAAGATGGTAAAGCAGATACGGGAATACATAACTAGCTGCGATGTTTGTCGTCAGACCAAGCATCCTAACGAAGTCTTAAAACCGCCTATGGGAAAGCCCATGATGTCCGATCGACCTTTCCAGAAGCTTTAGCCCTTACCCAAGATCACGAAATGGAAACATTGGAATCCTTATAATAGTAGATCACTTTACAAGATTCCATTTCCTGCACCCGCTTCGAAAGTTTACCTCAAACCGAATCTGTGAATTTTTGGAAAACAGTCTATTTTGTACTTTTGGCGTACCTGAAACTATATTTACCGATAATGGGTCAAAGTTTGTGTCTAACTATTTTAAAGCATTCACTACCCGTTTTGGAGTTAAGCATACTTGTACCGCGACTTACTCGCCTAAGGCTAATGCCAGCGAGCGGCTAAACAGATCAGTTTTGGCAGCAATACGGGCCTAGTGGAGCACTAAGATCCAGCGTTCTACAAAGTACGGGATATTCCCCATATCTGTTAGCATTTGGGCAAAATATGTTATTAAACGGGAAAGATTATGAGATACTACGTCGACTTCAATTACTTTCGGGGGATACTAAAAAAGGATATCCAGATGCGCTTCAAACCATGCGGATAGCCGCACGTTAAAACATTTCCGAGGCACATGATCGAAATGCAGCTAGATACAATTTGCGTAGTAGAAATATAAGTTTTAAGGAAGGTGATAAAGTATAAGCTCGTAATTTTTGCAAAGTAGTGCAATCAAAAAGTTAAGTGCAAAATTGGCACCAGTCTTTGTACCAGCCATTGTTGAACGTAAGGTAGGATCGTCTTACTATCAGTTATCAAATGAACAAGGTAAAAAGTTATGAATTTTTCATCTAAAAGATATCCAAGTAAGAACATAAGAAACTGTCCATCTTTCTGTTTTCTCATACCTAGTTGTAACTAGCACTCGCAAACTGGGTGTAGTGGTCAGTGTAAATAGAAAGTACAAATACCTATGCTTTTAATGTTCTCTTTATTGCATTGAGTGAAACTTCTGAAGTATAAGACATTTTATGGTTCATATGCAAAAAGCTTCGCCTTGCAAGAGCGCATCGGGAAAAAACGCTCATATATGATAGATAAGCAATAATCGGGTAACATGCAGGTAGAAAATCGTATGATTCCTCCGTAATTCGGTGTCGGCAGCTCTACACGAACTCTCAAAACCTCGGTTGAGAGACCAAAACTTCTTTAAGCGACTAAAGACAATGGCATTGCCGTCGATCGATTTTGGACAAAGCAACCTCGTGTCACCCGGAAACTATTATTTAATACTCCAATCCAAATAATCGTTCACATCACCTTACCGGACTAAAAACCAAAGATCTTTTCTACTCGGGAGTTGCCGTTTAATGCCGTGTACTCGCCTGGCCCCTTCGAGGGCCTGATACTTTTCGACGAGGGACGTTTAATTGGAAATAACTAAGCCAGGTTTAATTGGCTAGTGGAACCGCAGAGCCCAAGCTATCGGAGAGGCGTGGTCATGATTACATAAACCGTCAGAGCAACCCCACCAACAAGAAGAAATAGTGCTCCAATGACCCCATAGTTGTGTCCTGTACCACTCCGGATCGTCTTCAGGGAACTCCGATGACAATCACGCTTCGCTAAAATCAGTTTTGGCCAACACATCGCCGCCTCTCAAACTGTGCCAATGTGGTTACGGGAGTGGCTTTAAAACCGAAGCTGTATGCGCAAGGCAGTTGCTCCAAAACTGTTGCTGCTAGAGATGGACGCTGTTCGAGACCTTTTTTCTTTTATAAATAATATTTAGATTGTTAGCCTTGTAGCGCTGGTAGTCAAGTGGGAACAGATCGGAGCTGGCGCCATCTGTTGGTTGGTTGCCGAACTAGGAATAGGGGTAAGAGAAAGCATATAAGGTCAAAAGGGCGAAATGTCAGTTGTTTCTGCTGAGAGCGGTTTTCATTTCTGCTGTTAAGGGGTTAGCCGCCATTGGCAAGCGGCATTAGCGTTTTTTTCCATTTCAACCTTCCACCGATTAAATCGTGAAATTAATTAATTTCGCGAAGACTTTAAAAAAGGAAAAGGCACCGAATTTAGTCATTCCCGCCGAGTCATATGATTTGGGGTAGTCAAAAATAAGTAGACAAGATCCAAAGGATTCGATCAGCAGCACTTTATGTGATTTGTAGGCGCTCGGCGATTGTAAAACTAAACAAGGAAGAACGTTATAGTCGAGTACCTCGACTATCAGATACCCGTTACTCGGCTTAAGGGACTAAAGGGAAATGGAGATATGCAAGCAGCAAAGCGATATTGAAATGCGCCACCTATCAGCGGTAGACAGATTTAAGCGTTATGGGCGTTAGAGTGGGCGTGGCAATTTTTTTTTCGGGTCAATCGATAGGTTTTGACGAGACCAATAAAGTTCAGTTAAAATTTTGTATCTAGCATGAAAATTGTGGGCGCCACAGGTTTGGGCGGTTTGTGGGCGTTAGAGTGGGCGTGGCATATTTGCGTGACAAACTTGCGCTGCGCACAAAGCTACGGAATCTAAATCTGAGATCCCAATTCTCTATCCTTGATAGTTTCCGAGATATCCACGTTCATATTTACGATTTTTTAAAGTTTGTGGGCGGTTTGTGGGCGTAAAGTGGGCGTGGCAAACTTTTTTTTTATCATTCGATAGGTATTGATGAGTACAATACATTTCAGTTAAAATTATTATTCTAGCATCAAAACTGTAGGAGCCACAGTTTTGGGCGGTTTGTGGGCGTTAGAGTGGGCGTGGCACTCTACTGAAACAAACTTGCGCTGCGTAAGAAGCTCAGGAATCTTCACGCCAAATCTCAATAGCCTAGCCCTTATAGTTTCCGAGATCTCAGCGTTCATCCGGACAGACAGACGGACAGACGGACAGACGGACAGACGGACAGACGGACATGGCTAGATCGACTCGGCTAGTGATCCTGATCAAGAATATATATACTTTATGGGGTCGGAAACGCTTCCTTCTGCCTGTTACATACTTTCCGACGAATCTAGTATACCCTTTTACTCTACGAGTAACGGGTATAAAAAAACAAACCAAATGAAGGAAAAGTAACGATTACCAGCATCGATCAGCTCATCCGACAAAGTAAAACCATTTAAAATGTTGGATATTAACTTCGCGAAAGTAGACCAAATTTCTAAATTACACTCTTATCCATTAAAATTAGTCAGTCAAGCCGCAACTCAAACTTTAGACGAACTTTTAGATAAAAACGAGAAAGAACTATATAATAATCCATTTCCCAATATACGGATCCAACCCAAACGATCTACATTAAGAAGTCGGGAGTTCTGGAAAAAAGTAAAAGCAGATCGGGTCCGAATAATATCAGCAGTAATTTTGAGTTCCGACAACCGTTTATACACTGACATTATAATAGAAGGTACAACTTTAAAAGCGCTTTTGGATTTGGGGGCAACTGTAAGTTGTTTAGGGGGAGCCGCAGCCAAAACCTTAGCACATCATCAGAAAACCCGCAAATGTCCAGGGAAAATACGAACAGCTAGCAATGAGTCTTGTTCAGTATCGCAAAACTTTTAGTCCCAATTAGGTTTCTAGATAAAAATAAGGAACTAGAATTTTTTTGATTCCGGAACTAAAACAAGATGTTTATTTAGGAGTTGACTTATGGAAGAGTTTCGGTCTTTTAGCTAAGTTACTTAATAAAGAAGAAACAGTAGGTGAGTTAGATACAGGAGATGATTCCTCCAGAAAAGAGGATCCAAAAATGCATTTATTAACGGAAGATCAGAAAGTTAAACTTGGAGCAGTCATAAAAACATTTCCATCATTGGAACGCGAAGGACTGGGTTGTACATTTCTTATTGAACACTCGATAATTATAAATACGGAGACTCCAGTTGAGCAAAGGCATTGGCCAATCTCACCGGCCAAAGAGAAATGGATGTTTGAGGAAGTGGAAAAGATGATAGCCTTAGATGTTATAGAACCTTTAAATAGTCCGTGGAGCAGTAATTGCGTATTGGTTAAAAAAAAAGAAATAACAGGTTATGCTTAGACTCACGCGAAATTAACAAATACACACGAATGGACGCATATCCCTTGCCCCATATATGTAGATGGGATACTTAGTCGGCTGCCTCCAGCCAAATACATAACAGGGCTGGATATGAAGCATGCCTACTGGCAAATACCTTTTGCTGAGTCTTCTCGACCTTACACACCGTTCACTATACCAAACAGGCCACTTTACCAGTATAAAAATATGCCTTTTGGGCTAACGAATACCGCTCAGACTCTTACGGAAAGCTAATCTTACGATTAACGTAGCAAAGTCCCATTTTTGTATGCAGGAAATTAAGTATCTCGGGTTCATAATTGGATATGGCCAACTGAAAACCGATCCTGCCAAAATTAAAGCAATTAAAGATTTTCCAATACCGAATTCAGTAAAGCAACTTAGACGTTTTCTGGGTCTTGCCGGATGGTATCGTCGTTTTGTTGATAATTATGCCACATTCAGTTGTCCGCTTACCGAGCTTCTAAAGAACTCGAAACACTATGCATGGAATTCTACAGCAGACGAAGCCTTTAACACCCTTAAACGATGTCCGCTCCGATTTTATCCACCCCAAATTTTACGAAACCTTTTTTGCTTTTGTGCGACGCAAGTACTTTTGGATTGGGATGTGTGTTAGCGTAAAACAATGAAGATAACGAGGAACTACCTGTAGCATTTATGTCCGAAAAGCTGTCGAAGGCTCAAAGAAACTACTCTGTAACGGAGCTAGAATGTTTGGCGGTAATAAGAGGAATTCGTAAGTTTCGGGCGTACGTAGAGGGTCAGGATTTTGAAGTAGTTACTGATCACGCGTCTCTACAGTGGCTTATGAGTCAAAAGGAATTGTCTGGTAGTCTGGCTCGCTGGGCAATACAATTACAAGGGTTCTCCTTCCGACTAACCCATAGAAAAAGAACCCACAACGTTGTAGCAGACGCGCTCTCCCGAAAAGGTGAACCTGTCGTATCCGAAGTAGAAGAACAGGGACCAATAGTCGATCTTAATTCTGAGGAGTTCAAATCAGAGGAGTATGTCAATCTTATAGAAAATATTCGTACTAATCAGGCTAAGTTACCCGATTTAAAGATCGTAGATGGGATAATTTATAAAAGACTGAACCAGTTAGGGGCAATGACATTGAAGACCAATTAGTTTGGAAATTATGGGTACCGGCTGGACTAACATTAGATGTTATTATCAGAGCCCATGACCCGCCTAACGCAGCTCATAGTGGAGTAGGAAAAACTATTGAAAAAATCAGAAGATATTTGTTTTGGCCGAAGATGGTAAAGCAGATACGGGAATACATAACTAGCTGCGATGTTTGTCGTCAGACCAAGCATCCTAACGAAGTCTTAAAACCGCCTATGGGAAAGCCCATGATGTCCGATCGACCTTTCCAGAAGCTTTAGCCCTTACCCAAGATCACGAAATGGAAACATTGGAATCCTTATAATAGTAGATCACTTTACAAGATTCCATTTCCTGCACCCGCTTCGAAAGTTTACCTCAAACCGAATCTGTGAATTTTTGGAAAACAGTCTATTTTGTACTTTTGGCGTACCTGAAACTATATTTACCGATAATGGGTCAAAGTTTGTGTCTAACTATTTTAAAGCATTCACTACCCGTTTTGGAGTTAAGCATACTTGTACCGCGACTTACTCGCCTAAGGCTAATGCCAGCGAGCGGCTAAACAGATCAGTTTTGGCAGCAATACGGGCCTAGTGGAGCACTAAGATCCAGCGTTCAACAAAGTACGGGATATTCCCCATATCTGTTAGCATTTGGGCAAAATATGTTATTAAACGGGAAAGATTATGAGATACTACGTCGACTTCAATTACTTTCGGGGGATACTAAAAAAGGATATCCAGATGCGCTTCAAACCATGCGGATAGCCGCACGTTAAAACATTTCCGAGGCACATGATCGAAATGCAGCTAGATACAATTTGCGTAGTAGAAATATAAGTTTTAAGGAAGGTGATAAAGTATAAGCTCGTAATTTTTGCAAAGTAGTGCAATCAAAAAGTTAAGTGCAAAATTGGCACCAGTCTTTGAACCAGCCATTGTTGAACGTAAGGTAGGATCGTCTTACTATCAGTTATCAAATGAACAAGGTAAAAAGTTATGAATTTTTCATCTAAAAGATATCCAAGTAAGAACATAAGAAACTGTCCATCTTTCTGTTTTCTCATACCTAGTTGTAACTAGCACTCGCAAACTGGGTGTAGTGGTCAGTGTAAATAGAAAGTACAAATACCTATGCTTTTAATGTTCTCTTTATTGCATTGAGTGAAACTTCTGAAGTATAAGACATTTTATGGTTCATATGCAAAAAGCTTCGCCTTGCAAGAGCGCATCGGGAAAAAACGCTCATATATGATAGATAAGCAATAATCGGGTAACATGCAGGTAGAAAATCGTATGATTCCTCCGTAATTCGGTGTCGGCAGCTCTACACGAACTCTCAAAACCTCGGTTGAGAGACCAAAACTTCTTTAAGCGACTAAAGACAATGGCATTGCCGTCGATCGATTTTGGACAAAGAAACCTCGTGTCACCCGGAAACTATTATTTAATACTCCAATCCAAATAATCGTTCACATCACCTTACCGGACTAAAAATCAAAGATCTTTTCTACTCGGGAGTTGCCGTTTAATGCCGTGTACTCGCCTGGCCCCTTCGAGGGCCTGATACTTTTCGACGAGGGACGTTTAATTGGAAATAACTAAGCCAGGTTTAATTGGCTAGTGGAACCGCAGAGCCCAAGCTATCGGAGAGGCGTGGTCATGATTACATAAACCGTCAGAGCAACCCCACCAACAAGAAGAAATAGTGCTCCAATGACCCCATAGTTGTGTCCTGTACCACTCCGGATCGTCTTCAGGGAACTCGGATGACAATCACGCTTCGCTAAAATCAGTTTTGGCCAACACATCGCCGCCTCTTAAACTGTGCCAATGTGGTTACGGGAGTGGCTTTAAAACCGAAGCTGTATGCGCAAGGCAGTTGCTCCAAAACTGTTGCTGCTAGAGATGGACGCTGTTCGAGACCTTTTTTCTTTTATAAATAATATTTAGATTGTTAGCCTTGTAGCGCTGGTAGTCAAGTGGGAACAGATCGGAGCTGGTGCCATCTGTTGGTTGGTTGCCAAACTAGGAATAGGGGTAAGAGAAAGCATATAAGGTCAACAGGGCGAAATGTCAGTTGTTTCTGCTGAGAGCGGTTTTCATTTCTGCTGTTAAGGGGTTAGCCGCCATTGGCAAGCGGCATTAGCGTTTTTTTCCATTTCAACCTTCCACCGATTAAATCGTGAAATTAATTAATTTCGCGAAGACTTTAAAAAAGGAAAAGGCACAAATTTAGTCATTCCCGCCGAGTCATATGATTTGGGGTAGTCAAAAATAAGTAGACAAGATCCAAAGGATTCGATCAGCAGCACTTTATGTGATTTGTAGGCGCTCGGCGATTGTAAAACTAAACAAGGAAGAACGTTATAGTCGAGTACCTCGACTATCAGATACCCGTTACTCGGCTTAAGGGACTAAAGGGAAATGGAGATATGCAAGCAGCAAAGCGATATTGAAATGCGCCACCTATCAGCGGTAGACAGATTTAAGCGTTATGGGCGTTAGAGTGGGCGTGGCAATTTTTTTTTCGGGTCAATCGATAGGTTTTGACGAGACCAATAAAGTTCAGTTAAAATTTTGTATCTAGCATGAAAATTGTGGGCGCCACAGGTTTGGGCGGTTTGTGGGCGTTAGAGTGGGCGTGGCATATTTGCGTGACAAACTTGCGCTGCGCACAAAGCTACGGAATCTAAATCTGAGATCCCAATTCTCTATCCTTGATAGTTTCCGAGATATCCACGTTCATACTTACGATTTTTTAAAGTTTGTGGGCGGTTTGTGGGCGTAAAGTGGGCGTGGCAAACTTTTTTTTTATCATTCGATAGGTATTGATGAGTACAATACATTTCAGTTAAAATTATTATTCTAGCATCAAAACTGTAGGAGCCATAGTTTTGGGCGGTTTGTGGGCGTTAGAGTGGGCGTGGCACTCTACTGAAACAAACTTGCGCTGCGTAAGAAGCTCAGGAATCTTCACGCCAAATCTCAATAGCCTAGCTCTTATAGTTTCCGAGATCTCAGCGTTCATCCGGACAGACAGACGGACAGAAGGACAGACGAACATGGCTAGATCGACTCGGCTAGTGATCCTGATCAAGAATATATATACTTTATGGGGTCGGAAACGCTTCCTTCTGCCTGTTACATACTTTCCGACGAATCTAGTATACCCTTTTACTCTACGAGTAACGGGTATAAAAAAACAAACCAAATGAAGGAAAAGTAACGATTACCAGCATCGATCAGCTCATCCGACAAAGTAAAACCATTTAAAATGTTGGATATTAACTTCGCGAAAGTAGACCAAATTTCTAAATTACACTCTTATCCATTAAAATTAGTCAGTCAAGCCGCAACTCAAACTTTAGACGAACTTTTAGATAAAAACGAGAAAGAACTATATAATAATCCATTTCCCAATATACGGATCCAACCCAAACGATCTACATTAAGAAGTCGGGAGTTCTGGAAAAAAGTAAAAGCAGATCGGGTCCGAATAATATCAGCAGTAATTTTGAGTTCCGACAACCGTTTATACACTGACATTATAATAGAAGGTACAACTTTAAAAGCGCTTTTGGATTTGGGGGCAACTGTAAGTTGTTTAGGGGGAGCCGCAGCCAAAACCTTAGCACATCATCAGAAAACCCGCAAATGTCCAGGGAAAATACGAACAGCTAGCAATGAGTCTTGTTCAGTATCGCAAAACTTTTAGTCCCAATTAGGTTTCTAGATAAAAATAAGGAACTAGAATTTTTTTGATTCCGGAACTAAAACAAGATGTTTATTTAGGAGTTGACTTAAGGAAGAGTTTCGGTCTTTTAGCTAAGTTACTTAATAAAGAAGAAACAGTAGGTGAGTTAGATACAGGAGATGATTCCTCCAGAAAAGAGGATCGAAAAATGCATTTATTAACGGAAGATCAGAAAGTTAAACTTGGAGCAGTCATAAAAACATTTCCATCATTGGAACGCGAAGGACTGGGTCGTACATCTCTTATTGAACACTCGATAATTATAAATACGGAGACCCCAGTTGAGCAAAGGCATTGGCCAATCTCACCAGCCAAAGAGAAATGGATGTTTGAGGAAGTGGAAAAGATGATAGCCTTAGATGTTATAGAACCTTTAAATAGTCCGTGGAGCAGTAATTGCGTATTGGTTAAAAAAAGAAATAAAAACAGGTTATGCTTAGACTCACGCGAAGTTAACAAATACACACGAATGGACGCATATCCCTTGCCCCATATAGATGGGATACTTAGTCGGCTGCCTCCAGCCAAATACATAACAGGGCTGGATATGAAGCATGCCTACTGGCAAATACCTTTAGCTGAGTCTTCTCGACCTTACACTGCGTTCACTATACCAAACAGGCCACTTTACCAGTATAAAAATATGCCTTTTGGGCTAACGAATACCGCTCAGACTCTTACGGAAAGCTAATCTTACGATTAACGTAGCAAAGTCCCATTTTTGTATGCAGGAAATTAAGTATCTCGGGTTCATAATTGGATATGGCCAACTCAAAACCGATTCTGGCAAAATTAAAGCAATTGAAGATTTTCCAATACCGAATTCAGTAAAGGAACTTAGGCGTTTTCTGGGTCTTGCCGGATGGTATCGTCGTTTTGTTGATAATTATGCCACATTCAGTTTTCCGCTTACCGAGCTTCTAAAGAACTCGAAACACTATGCATGGAATTCTACAGCAGACGAAGCCTTTAACAACCTTAAACGATGTCCGCTCCGATTTTATCCACCCCAAATTTTACGAAACCTTTTTTGCTTTTGTGCGACGCAAGTACTTTTGGATTGGGATGTGTGTTAGCGCAAAACAATGAAGAGATCGAGGAACTACCTGTAGCATTTATGTCCGAAAAGCTGTCGAAGGCTCAAAGAAACTACTCTGTAACGGAGCTAGAATGTTTGGCGGTAATAAGAGGAATTCGGGTCAGGATTTTGAAGTAGTTACTGATCACGTGTCTCTACAGTGGCTTATGAGTCAAAAGGAATTGTCTGGTAGTCTGGCTCGCTGGGCAATACAATTACAAGGGTTCTCCTTCCGACTAACCCATAGAAAAGGAACCCACAACGTTGTAGCAGACGCGCTTTCCCGAAAAGGTGAACCTGTCGTATCCGAAGTAGAAGAACAGGGACCAATAGTCGATCTTAATTCCGAGGAGTTCAAATCAGAGGAGTATGTCAATCTTATAGAAAATATTCGTACTAATCAGGCTAAGTTACCCGATTTAAAGATCGTAGATGGGATAATTTATAAAAGACTGAACCAGTTAGGGGCAATGACATTGAAGACCAATTAGTTTGGAAATTATGGGTACCGGCTGGACTAACATTAGATGTTATTATCAGAGCCCATGACCCGCCTAACGCAGCTCATAGTGGAGTAAGAAAAACTATTGAAAAAATCAGCAGATATTTGTTTTGGCCGAAGATGGTAAAGCAGATACGGGAATACATAACTAGCTGCGATGTTTGTCGTCAGACCAAGCATCCTAACGAAGTCTTAAAACCGCCTATGGGAAAGCCCATGATGTCCGATCGACCTTTCCAGAAGCTTTAGCCCTTACCCAAGATCACGAAATGGAAACATTGGAATCCTTATAATAGTAGATCACTTTACAAGATTCCATTTCCTGCACCCGCTTCGAAAGTTTACCTCAAACCGAATCTGTGAATTTTTGGAAAACAGTCTATTTTGTACTTTTGGCGTACCTGAAACTATATTTACCGATAATGGGTCAAAGTTTGTGTCTAACTATTTTAAAGCATTCACTACCCGTTTTGGAGTTAAGCATACTTGTACCGCGACTTACTCGCCTCAGGCTAATGCCAGCGAGCGGCTAAACAGATTAGTTTTGGCAGCATTACGGGCCTATATAAAGCAGGATCACACCACTTGGGATGTTAAGTTACCAGAAATTAGTGCAGCATTAAGATCCAGCGTTCAACAAAGTACGGGATATTCCCCATATCAGTTAGCATTTGGGCAAAATATGTTATTAAACGGGAAAGATTATGAGATACTACGTCGACTTCAATTACTTTCGGGAGATACTAAAAAAGGATATCCAGATGCGCTTCAAACCATGCGGATAGCCGCACGTCAAAACATTTCCGAGGCACATGATCGAAATGCAGCTAGATACAATTTGCGTAGTAGAAATATAAGTTTTAAGGAAGGTGATAAAGTATTAGCTCGTAATTTTTGCAAAGTAGTGCAATCAAAAAGTTAAGTGCAAAATTGGCACCAGTCTTTGTACCAGCCATTGTTGAACGTAAGGTAGGATCGTCTTACTATCAGTTATCAAATGAACAAGGTAAAAAGTTATGAATTTTTCATCTAAAAGATATCCAAGTAAGAACATAAGAAACTGTCCATCTTTCTGTTTTCTCATAGCTAGTTGTAACTAGCACTCGCAAACTGGGTGTAGTGGTCAGTGTAAATAGAAAGTACAAATACCTATGCTCTTAATGTTCTCTTTATTGCATTGAGTGAAACTTCTGAAGTATAAGACATTTTATGGTTCATATGCAAAAAGCTTCGCCTTGCAAGAGCGCATCGGGAAAAAACGCTCATATATGATAGATAAGCAATAATCGGGTAACATGCAGGTAGAAAATCGTATGATTCCTCCGTTATCGCCCCGGCTTGAGTAATTCGGTGTCGGCAGCTCTACACGAACTCTCAAAACCTCGGTTGAGAGACCAAAACTTCTTTAAGCGACTAAAGACAATGGCATTACCGTCGATCGAGTCATTGTGAACACAAGTGCGAATACAAGTTGTCCAAAATCTATTACACAAAGCAACCTCGTGTCCCCCGGAAACTATTATTTAATACTCCAATCCAAATAATCGTTCACATCACCTTACCGGACTAAAAACCAAAGAACTTTTCTACTCGGGAGTTGCCGTTTAATGCCGTGTACTCGCCTGGCCCCTTTGAGGGCCTGATACTTTTCGACGAGGGACGTTTAATTGGAAATAACTAAGCCAGGTTTAATTGGCTAGTGGAACCGCAGAGCCCAAGCTATCGGAGAGGCGTGGTCATGATTACATAAACCGTCAGAGCAACCCCACCAACAAGAAGAAATAGTGCTCCAATGACCCCATAATTGTGTCCTGTACCACTCCGGATCGTCTTCAGGGAACTCGGATGACAATCACGCTTCGCTAAAATCAGTTTTGGCCAACACATCGCCGCCTCTCAAACTGTGCCAATGTGGTTACAGGAGTGGCTTTAAAACCGAAGCTGTATGCGCAAGGCAGTTGCTCCAAAACTGTTGCTGCTAGAGATGGACTGCTGTTCGAGACCTTTTTTCTTTTATAAATAATATTTAGATTGTTAGCCTTGTAGCG
The DNA here is from genome assembly GCF_014743375.2 of Drosophila subpulchrella. NCBI lineage: Eukaryota > Metazoa > Arthropoda > Insecta > Diptera > Drosophilidae > Drosophila > Drosophila subpulchrella. The sequence continues at coordinate 573,230 of NW_023665705.1, read as the reverse complement.
CTGGTAGTCAAGTGGGAACAGATCGGAGCTGGCGCCATCTGTTGGTTGGTTGCCGAACTAGGAATAGGGGTAAGAGAAAGCATATAAGGTCAACAGGGCGAAATGTCAGTTGTTTCTGCTGAGAGCGGTTTTCATTTCTGCTGTTAAGGGGTTAGCCGCCATTGGCAAGCGGCATTAGAGTTTTTTTCCATTTCAACCTTCCACCGATTAAATCGTGAAATTAATTAATTTCGCGAAGACTTTAAAAAAGGAAAAGGCACCGAATTTAGTCATTCCCGCCGAGTCCTATGATTTGGGGTTGTCAAAAATAAGTAGACAAGATCCAAAGGGTTCGATCAGCAGCACTTTATGTGATTTGTAGGCGCTCGGCGATTGTAAAACTAAAAAAAACAAACCAAAAGAAGGAAAAGGTACGATATTGGACCGGCGGGATCACTTTGGATCTCAACCAGCTGAGTGCACCAGAAGTTCTCATCGGAGTGCGATTGGGAGAGGGCCACCAGTATTTACGCGACTGACGATCTGCGCGGAGCACGATAAAATCGCTGGACGACGAGAAGGGTGTAATTTTTTTTTTTTGAGAGGTTATAATTTTACCCGGTGCCGACTCTGTTTTAGGCTGGGGAAAAATAGTCAAAAAACCCCGTTAAATTGTGCCCGTAAGGGATTCTGAAACCCATCGGGGAAATCCAGCAAAAAAAAGAAACAAAAGAAAGAAAGACCATTTAACCTCACATATTGGCGTGAAGCAAAAAGAAAAGTGAAAAAGAAAATAAGAGAGCGGAAAGAAGAGTGGCGGATTAGAGCCGAGCTCAATTTTTATTTTTCTTGTTAATTATAAGTAATATTTTTTTTTGGTTATATGTTTTTTTAAGGTGTATTATGTGAATTGGTAAATTGTTTGACCTTCTTGGCAAGCTGCCAAAACTACGGTGTTGACTTCCCATTATCAAAAAAAAAAAAGATTGCATCGCAACTTACCCAATCTAAGAGAGAAGATTTTATAAAAAAAAAAGAAAATGAAAAAGTGAAAAAGAGCTCCTGTGTCCCCAAAGACTTTATTCTTTTCGCAGCATTTTCAGCCGACTTCGGAAAAAGCGCTTTCTTCGAGGATGCCGCTGGAAAATTTGGTGAGCGTTTATTTTATATAAAAACATATTTGATAGTAGGTGGCGATTTTCAAATTCATTTTTAATTTTTTTTATTATGTGGCGTCAGCGTGCTTCTAAGAATCAAAAGAAAACTTTTTAAAATTTGGCAAGTCATTTTTTTTTTTGTACATGTAATGTACATGTAACATGTAACATGTAATGTAATCGTAATTATAACGTTAAGCAAAGTAATTACGAAACTAAAGTAAAACATATCAGCAGCCCGATCCTAAGCAAAATATTTATAAGCCACATTTATCGCATCTACCCCATATTTATCACACAGAAAAAAAAATTGATATGATATGATGGTCAATTTGATGAAATCCAGTATCAATTTGGCCTTGATACGGCACATATCAATTTGATATGTTCGAAATGGTAAAAACGATATTTCGGTAATATCATTTTTACATTAGGCGGTATCAATTTTTTGAAATATTTTTGTTGTAAATTTGATATTATAATTTCAAATGTACATTGTAGTAGATTGGGTATTTAAAATACCAAATTTAAATAAAAAATACTATACCAATTTTTTTATTATTTATTTTATTTTCATATACCTTTTATTACCTATTTAAAGTTTGTACAAAATATTTACAGTATTTCTTATTTAATTATTATTTTAGATATTCACATTGTGTCTTGTATACTTATTTACTAAAATTTCTTAATTGTGATTCACTTATAATTATAGTTTATATACAATCGTATAAGATTCCAGTTCGGCATCCACCACATAAGCTTGAAAGTGCTCGCTAAAATTTAAAACCTTAATTAATTGAGTAATAACAACGAATTTGCGAAAGACATTCAAGAATATGCAAAATTTTATGAAAAGCAATGAAAATCACGTGCATCTGTCTATACATATATATGTACGTATGTACATGAGAAGCGACTTTGCAGGGCGGCGTAGAAAAAATAATTAATAGGCATGTAAATACATCTAAATATAAATTTAAGCGTATTTTAAAATATGTTTATGTTTAAATGCAATTATGTTTATTGTTAGATGTACATACTTATTAATTTTGTTTTTACGCTGACACAGCCTCTACACATACACACGCTTACGCATACGTATGTATGTACATACATAGTTGCACGTGCTTTTGAAAATCGCACACGATTTTATTTTTTTGCACTTATTATGTTTCTATGTTATTATAACACTAGACATGTACTCATTATATATGAAGTTTACTCACCTTTTCCTTGTTCTTCGCTAAGTGAAAAACTGAAAATTTACGTCTGACCGGCTTCACGATAAAACTCAAGTGTCAAAAAATCCACTAAAACGTATGTAAGTGCAAGCGAGACAACATGGTCGAAGTAGGCCAATTCGAATTTCGAATATATCTTTTTCGCTTCCACTCACGTGATTGATGTCGCCGTATTGATATATCCTCTCTTTTTCGATGTCAAAGACTTTTCGAAAAGAGAGAAATCGACAACTTGACATTTTTTGGTATCAATTTGACATTATTTAATGGTAAAAATGATATGTGTCTAAAAAACACAAATTTACCATGCGCATATCAAATTGATCCTGGCTCATTTTTTTTTCTGTGCAGAAATTATTTATGCCATTTATTATATTTTATGCTATTTATTATATTATGATATTTTGTTAGTTAGTTTTAGTCCGTAGTTTGGGCGATGTTCATTTTGCTAGGATTTTAATTTGTTATTTGATAAATATAATGTTTATAATGTGGTAAATTAAGTGTTTGTCCTCGGCGGACATGAGACCCCCGTAGAGCCGCAACCGCGAAGGGGCCGTTCTGAAGGAGGGAAAAGGGTAAGGGAACGGCCAATAGAAGGGTGGGCTGAATGCCGCCTCCTTAACAGCTGAGGTGGAAAAGCGGTAGACTCGATCGCAGGTGCAGGGGGCCTTACGCCCGACAGTAGACCAAATGTAGTAGTGCTTTCTCTCCCCGGCCTTAGTTTTGGTTTGTCCTTGCACGCAATCCGAGTTTTGGTAATAATCAAAGAGGCAATGATGAGTTACAGCAAAGATCCACCCCACTAGCCAACGAGCCAAAGCCGATTGACATTTTTGCGTGCGCTCTAACCCGTCCGTAACACCCAGCCTTAATTTTTTATTTAGCGGATGTTCGTTACATTCATAAATAATTAGTTGTTAGTATGATTATTATAATTATTCTGGCGCCCATCCGTGTGGCTGAAATTTTCAGTCTACCACCCACGCACTACTACACCCATCAACGTTTGTCTTAAAAATACAATTTTACTTTAAGGTTATAACAATATCGTTCCGACGCATATTTATACTTGTCCGCATTCATTTTGTCTTTGCAAAAGCACAATCAGGCGCTTGGAAAACGGTGTCCAGAATTACGAGTAATTTGTCATCGGCCACGACTGACGATATGCAAAAACATTTTCTATATTTTCCGTTTCTTTTATGGTTGAGTACTTTAACTTTTACATTCGGCCGCATAGGATTTATAGGTTTGCAGTTATTATTCACAGTTCGCCTAGCCACGGCTGATGTCGAAAACAGGGTATTCATTCCGTCGTATATTGACATAAATCAGTACACGGTCACACGCTTTGGATGCACTTAGAAAATTCTTTAAAAAGAAATTAAGTGCCCACGTTCTAAGACTAGCTGATAAGATCTGTGTATAAGGGCATATGGGCCAAATCGTTTGGATCGCAGTCCGAGCGGACCGCTCACTGACCACGATTTGCATTGAGGTTTTGTTGTTGTTGCTCATTTGTAGATAAGCGCAGCCCATACGCACGCCCAGTTATTTTTTTTGTTTTTTTTTCAACTCTTTAAACACCTGCCTGGTCGACGTCTGAAATTTGGTTTTCGCAGAGGAATTAGTCACGCTAGAGGCAAACGATTTTTGCTTGAGAAATTTTGTTTTTGATTTTCGTTGAGCACTATTTTTGTTCTCAGTGTTTTTGTTCGGTTCTTATACATACATTAGTGTACATGCACTTATAATAAAGCTGAGCGAAAAGCAAGGAAACAGCTGGTTTTGCGTTTGAGGGCATTGAACTCTTGAAATAAAAATCCGAGTCAAAGGAAAATAAGAGATCACATTGTGTTTGGTTTGATATTTAATTTGCATAGAATAAATTCTAGTTTTAAAATATTTATTTAGTAATTTTCTTCTCTTATAAGGATCAGTTTGTGTAGAGCTCATTATTGTTTATTTTAGTTATTATTTAGTCGTTCAGATTAAGATCAAAAGATGTCTGAGGAGGAAAACAGTAGTGTTGCGCCACCACTAGAATGCGTACTGTGTGGGAAAGCGTTAACAGCTTCAACAATTTTCAGAACCAAATGCGCACACGAATTTCACAAATCGTGTATAGCAATTTATGCCAAAAAGAAACCAACTTGTCCAACCTGTAGCACAGTCTGTTTTGAGAAGCCGGCTACGCCCAATACCAGCTCGCAGGGTAAAACAAATTTGGATAGTCCAGGAACTACAGCTGGCTTGAGTCAGTCGGCTCGCCAACCATTGGATTCAAATGCAGGGCAAACCAAATCTTTAACAAATGCCATATCAGAGGCCGTTCGAGGAATGCAAAGCGAGTTAATGGCCCAGTTATCAAGAAAAATGGGACAGCTAATTCGGTCAACTACAATTACAACCGATTAGTGAACAGCTATCTCAACGCGGTGGTCCTTCTGCCAGTGGCCAACCATCATCTGGTGGATTTCCGGAAATAAACTTAGACACTGATCTAGGTTTTGCGGGCAGCCACGGTTCTGGACCAGGATCGCAGCGAAGTTTTTTCTCTGACTTAGCGCAAAGGCCAGATAAGGTTGCGCACATCATGAATGGTTGGAAGATTCGATTTAGCGGAAATGAAGATGGTCTCAGCGTTGATAATTTTATATACAGGGTTGAAGCTCTCACTCGTCAGACACTTGAAGGGAATTTTACCATTCTATGCAGTAATGCAAGCATGCTTTTTGAAGGCAAAGCCAGAGATTTTTATTGGCGGTTCCATAAAACATCTCCAGTACTGAGATGGGATCTGCTTTGTCAAGCTTTTAGGAAGCAATTTAGAGACACCCGTACTGATGTTGACATTAGGGAAGCTATTCGTGATCGCAAGCAAAAAGAGAAGGAGAACTTCGACAGCTTTCACGACGCAATTATGCAGATGATGGATGGATTGGAGGTGCCTTTGGAGGAGTTCACAGTGGTCGATATTCTGAAGGGAAATTCGAGACCAGAAATAAGGCAAGAATTGCTAAATGTAACCATTCATTCTGTGGATCGTTTGAGTGAAATTTGCCGTCGCCGTGAAAGTTTCCTAGACGAGGTTAGGAAAAATCAAGGTTACCAAAAGGTAGTTCCTTTTCGGAGACAGGTGGCTGAGCTGGTAGAAGAAGAGGATCTTGATGGACGTGTAATGTTTTCAGATGATGATGAATTCGAAGTTGGCGCACTGGCTTTAATTTGCTGGAACTGTCATAAAGAGGGTCATCGCCACCAGATTGTCGCGAAAAGAAACGTATTTTCTGTTGGGGCTGTGGGGCCAAAAATATCTTAAAAACTCACTGTGCTCGTTGTCAAAAAAACATAAAACAGGGCACACAGTATCGTCAGCAACTGGGTGCTCAGAAAAACAAAGCCACGAACACAGAGCTGAGCCAGTAGAATCGTCATCGTCAATTTTCAAAGAAAGCAACATTAATATTTCAGGCGAGGAAGGAATTCAGCCGAGATTTTGGCCTCAACTTGCTAAGCAGCAATTCCTGGATAATATTTCTAAGGTTCCATGCAGATCCAAGTCAAGACACACAAATCGTATGCGATCTTATTGGAAATCGGTTAAAACAATAAATACTATTCGGCTTAAAGGAAACGATAAGCGACCATATGCAGAGGTTCAACTTTTAGATAGGATAATCATAGGACTTTTGGATACAGGGGCAGCCATCAGTGTGGTAGGAGGAAATTTGGCAAAGCAAATAATTCAAAGCAAACATCCATTTAAACCAGTTGCTACAGCAGCTTGTACAGCTGATGGTAAAAGACAAGAAGTCGTTGGACGTTTTCGTACTCCAGTCCAATACAAGGGGGTCGTCAAGGACATGGATCCCAATATAATACCATCGTTGAGCCAAGACCTCTATTTAGGGATTGACTTTTGGTCCAAGTTTGGTCTGCTACCTTCTGCAATGCAAATTAGCGAAATTGCGTCAGATTCACACGAGCTATCGGGCGAGCAGAATTCGGTTTTGGAAAAAGTAGTTGCTAAGTTTCCCTCATTTGCTGTGTCAGGACTAGGAAAAACAACGCTAATCTCTCATTCAATAGACACAGGAGATGCTAAGCCGGTAAAACAGCGGCATTTCCCGGTATCCCCAGCTATTGAGAAATTGTTGTATGCTGAGATAGAGCGAATGCCTAAACTCGGAGTCATCGAAGAATCGGATAGTCCTTGGTCGTCTCCGGTGGTATTAGTGCAGAAGCCTGGCAAACTAAGACTCTGTCTCGATAGCAGAAAAGTTAACATAGCTACGAAAAAAGATGCATATCCACCTCCGCAGATTGACGGTATATTAGGTAAACTTCCCAAAGCATTCTACATTTCAAGCTTAGATTTAACAGACGCTTATTGGCAGATTCCTTTGGAGCCAAGTTCTCGCGAAAAGACTGCTTTTACCATTCCAGGGAAGCCACTTTACCAGTACAAAGTAATGCCCTTCGGTTTGACTAATGCTTCCCAAACAATGACCCGGCTCATGGATAAAGTGATTCCAGCCTCATTGAGAAATGAAGTATTCGTGTACCTGGATGACCTGTTGGTGGTATCGGATACATTCGAAGGCCATATGAAGGTTTTAAGTTTGGTTGGCAGTAAAGTACTTGGGCCATGTTGTTGGAGAAGGTGTCATTCGCACGGACCCCGAAAAGATTTCGGCTATGAAGGATTTTCCTTTGCAAAAATCCTTAAAAGCACTTCGAAGTTTTCTTGGCATGGTGGGGATGCTTCGGTTGCTGCTCCACTCACAGATCTTCTAAAGCCAAAGAAAAAGTTTGTGATGACCCTTGAAGGCAAAGAATCTTTCGAAGCGCTAAAAGACATTCTTTGCTCGGCGCCCGTGCTTCGAAGCCCTGATTTCTCTAGACCTTTCTTTGTTCAGTGCGATGCAAGTAAATCTGGTGTCGGTGGTGTCCTTGTTCAGAAAACAGACGAAGGCGATGAGTTTCCTATCGCATTCGTTTCTAAGAAGTTGAATAAGGCCCAAAGAAATTACTCGGTGACAGAACAAGAATGTTTGGAAGCCATTGTTTGCATAAAAAGGTTTCGGGCCTATATAGAAGGCCATGAATTCACCGTGATCACGGATCATGCGTCCCTGAAATGGCTCATGTCCCAAACAGATCTGCATAGTCGTCTTGCGCGGTGGTCACTAAAGCTACAAGGTTTTAACTTTAAAATTGAGCATCGAAGGGGAAGGCTTAACGTTGTTCCCGATGCTTTATCGCGTGTAAATGAGGAGGAACTAGCAGTAATAGATGCTAGCCACGGTTTGATTGTTGATTTGCAGTCATCAGCGTTTAAGCCTGGCGAATATATAGAACTGCAGGAAAAAATTAGTGCAAACAGTGGAAATTTTTCAAATTTGAGAATTGCTGATGGCTTATTATATCGTAGAACTGATCATGCAACGGGAGATTTGTTGCACGATACTTTTGCATGGAAGTTGTGGATTCCAAGCGAATTGGTGCCTGAGGTTTTAAAAAAGGCACATTATGACCCGCTTGCTTCTCATGGTGGAGTGCACAAGACTTTAGAACGAATTCGCAGGTATTATTTCTGGCCAGGATTGGTGAAAGACGTTAAGGAATGCATAGGTAATTGTGACATCTGCAGAAGGACAAAAGCACCAAATAGAGTGCAACGGCCGCCGATAGGAATCCCGAATCGCAGAGATTTTTCCAGCGTCTCTACATTGATTTTCTCGGCCCATATCCACGATCGCGTTCCGGAAATGTGGGGATATTTATAGTTTTAGACCACTATTCAAAGTTTGTCTTTTTGAAAGCCGTAAAGAAAATGACTGCTGATGTGGTTGTTAAGTACTAACAGCAAGAATTGTTTCACACCTTTGGTGTACCTGAAACGATCGTATCGGATAATGGCTCCCAGTTTAAGTCCGAGCCATTTCAAAAGTTGCTGAACCAACACAAAATTTCCCATAGCTTGACCGCTGTGTATGCTCCGCAGGCAAATGCATCAGAGCGAGTGAACAGGTCAGTAATAGCTGCAATACGGTCTATATCCGAGAAGACCAGAAAGATTGGGACGAATATCTGAGCAGTATATGCTGTGCCTTGCGTTCATCCATACATTCGGGAATGGGGGCAACACCCTATTACATGGCTTTTGGCCAGCATTTTGTTTCGTCGGGCTCGACTTATAAGCTGTTGAGGGCTCTCGGTATGGTTGAAGACAGAGCAGCCAGATTCACACAGGAGGATTCGCTGGAATTGGTGCGTTCTAAGGCTCGAGAGGTTATGCAAAAACAGAATGAAAAGAACGAACGTCAGTATAACTTAAGGTCTCGAGAGGTAGTGTATCAAGAAGGTCAGGAAGTATATCGCAAGAACTTTAAACAGAGCAATTTTATGGGAGGCTAAAGTGCGAAATTAGGTCCATTATATCTCAAGGCTAGAATTCAGAGAAAGCTAGGAAATTCATGCTATGAATTGGAGGATTTGCAAGGTCGGGCCTTGGGACGGTATCATGCTAAGGATTTGAAGCAATAAGCAGGCTCAGCTACCATCTTTGTTTGGATCTGTTTTGGGATGTCAAACCCCATGCCAAATCTTGTGGGGGGAATTTTGTAGCGCTGGTAGTCAAGTGGAACAGATCGGAGCTGGCGCCATCTGTGGGTGGGTTGCCGAACTAGGAATAGGGGTAAGAGAAAGCGTATAAGGTCAACAGGGCGAAATGTTAGTTGTTTTCTACTGAGAGCGGTTTTCATTTCTGCTGTTAAGGGGTTTGCCGCCATTGGCAAGCGGCATTAGCGTTCTTATCCATTTCAACCTTCCACCGATTAAGTCGTGAAATTAATTAATTTCGCGAAGACTTTAAAAAAGGAAAAGGCACCGAATTTAGTCATTCCCGCCGAGTCCTATGATTTGGGTGAGTCAAAAATAAGTAGACAAGATCCAAAGAGTTCGATCAGCAGCACTTTATGTGATTTGTAGGGGCTCAGCGATTGTAAAACTAAAAAAAACAAACCAAAAGAAGTTACGATATTCGACCGGCGGGATCACTTTGGATCTCAACCAGCTGAGTGCACCAGAAGTTTTCATCGAAGTGGCTGTAATTTTTTTTTTTTGCGAGGGTATAATTTTACCCGGTGCCGACTCTGTTTTAAGCTGGGGAAAAATAGTTAAAAAACCCCGTTAAATTGTGCCCGTAAGGGATTCTAAAACCCATCGGGGAAAGCCAGCAAAAAAAAGAAAAAAAAGAAAGAAAGACCATTTAACCTCACATATTGGCGTGAAGCAAAAAGAAAAGTGAAAAAGGAAATAAGAGAGCGGAAAGAAGAGTGGCGGATTAGAGCCGAGCTCAATTTTTATTTTTCTTGTTAATTATAAGTAATATTTTTTTTTGGTTATATGTTCTTTTAAGGTGTATTATGTGAATTGGTAAATTGTTTGACCTTCTGGGCAAGCTGCCAAAACTACGGTGTTGACTTCTCATTATCAAAAAAAAAAAAAGATTGCATCGCAACTTACCCAATCTAAGAGAGAAGATTTTATAAAAAAAAAAGAAAATGAAAAAGTGAAAAAGAGCTCCTGTGTCCCCAAAGACTTTATTCTTTTCGCAGCATTTTCAGCCGACTTCGGAAAAAGGGCTTTCTTCGAGGATGACGCTGGAAAATTTGGTGAGCGTTTATTTTATATAAAAACATATTTGATAGTAGGTGGCGATTTTCAAATTCATTTTTAATTTTTTTTATTATGTGGCGTCAGCGTGCTTCTAAGAATCAAAAGAAAACTTTTTAAAATTTGGCAAGTCATTTTTTTTTTTGTACATGTAATGTACATGTAACATGTAACATGTAATGTAATCGTAATTATAACGTTAAGCAAAGTAATTACGAAACTAAAGTAAAACATATCAGCAGCCCGATCCTAAGCAAAATATTTATAAGCCACATTTATCGCATCTACCCCATATTTATCAGAAATTATTTATGCCATTTATTATATTTTATGCTATTTATTATATTATGATATTTTGTTAGTTAGTTTTAGTCCGTAGTTTGGGCGATGTTCATTTTGCTAGGATTTTAATTTGTTATTTGATAAATATAATGTTTATAATGTGGTAAATTAAGTGTTTGTCCTCGGCGGACATGAGACCCCCGTAGAGCCGCAACCGCGAAGGGGCCGTTCTGAAGGAGGGAAAAGGGTAAGGGAACGGCCAATAGAAGGGTGGGCTGAATGCCGCCTCCTTAACAGCTGAGGTGGAAAAGCGGTAGACTCGATCGCAGGTGCAGGGGGCCTTACGCCCGACAGTAGACCAAATGTAGTAGTGCTTTCTCTCCCCGGCCTTAGTTTTGGTTTGTCCTTGCACGCAATCCGAGTTTTGGTAATAATCAAAGAGGCAATGATGAGTTACAGCAAAGATCCACCCCACTAGCCAACGAGCCAAAGCCGATTGACATTTTTGCGTGCGCTCTAACCCGTCCGTAACACCCAGCCTTAATTTTTTATTTAGCGGATGTTCGTTACAGCCTTTACGTTAATTTTGAACTTAAATATAGTGTCGAGGATGGTACGTTGAATAAGGGTATGAGAACAAAATAATGAAGTATATTTCTAGTTAATATTAGGCCTTGTTTACTTATAGATCTTTTTGATTCTCTAATATAGCACTCATCATTAACCGTCATCCTTGAGCTCAACGATCACGCTTGGAAAATCATATAAAACCACCACCCCCCAAATTATATATATATTTGCGACCCATTCTTAACTAAAGATACGGAAATTGAAATCCCAATATCCTAAATACATACTATTGTACGACTATTTTGTTCATCTAAATTTTGATAACTATTTTTATACCCGTAACTCGTAGAGTAAAAGGGTATACTAAATTCGTCGGAAAGTATGATCAGGATCACTAGCCGAGTCGATCTAGCCATGTCCGTCTGTCCGTCTGTCTGTCCGTCCGGATGAACGCTGAGATCTCGGAAACTATAAGAGCTAGGCTATTGAGATTTGGCGTGCAGATTCCTAAGCTTCTTACGCAGCGCAAATTTGTTTCAGCAAAGTGCCACGCCCACAAACCGCCCAAAGCTATGGCTCCTACAGTTTTGATGCTAGAATAAAAATTTTAACTAAAATGTATTGTTCTCATCAATACCTATCGATTGACCCACGCCCACTTTAACGCACACAAACCGCCCACAAACTTCAAAAAATCGTCAGTATGAACGCGGATATCTCGGAAAATATCAAGGATAGAGAAATGGGACTTCAGATTTAGATTCCGTAGGCTTGAGCGTAGCGCAAGTTTGTTACGCGAATATGCCACGCCCACTCTAACAACCACAAACCGCCCAAATCTGTGGCGCCCACAATTTTCATGCTAGATAAAAAATTTTAACTGAAATGTATTGGTCTCGTCAATACCTATCGATTGATCCAAAAAAAATTGGCCACGCCCACTCTAACGCCCACAACGCTTAAATCTGTCCAACGCCGGTAGGTGGCGCATTTAATTCTCGCTTTGCTGCTTGCATATCTCCATTTTCCGTTGGTCCCTTTAGCTGAGTAACGGGTATCTTATAGTCGAAGTACTCGACTATAGCGTTCTTCCTTGTTAATTTTAAAATTCCCAAAATTTTCGTTCATTATATCAATGGATTGTTGGAAGTTGACATTTGGTAATTTAATGGGTTTTGGGCCCTACCTTGGGCTTACGAGTTCCTGAATTCTGATAATATCCTTGTTTTTAGGGGAAATTACGATTTTGATTTGTCGAACTCTGAGGACTTGTTGAGTTGCTTGTATTATAATTTTATCTTTGGTAGTAATGAGAATTATTTTTCTGATAATAATAATTCTGATAATTATTTTCTAAATTCCTACGACTATCATAACGTACAGGTTTATTACTATGAAATGGATCTGAGTCCCAATAACATAGTGTCATTGCAGTTTCTTTTAGTATTGGTGTTCTAGGACAATTAGCATAATCCAATAAATTAACTGATTTTAATGGGCTTTGAAGTCAAAAAATGTCACGTCATGTCCATAAAGAGTATACTTAATTGCCCCATCGCCCCCGCATCCCCATCTGACAATATTGATCATGTATCTTTCCCCACGTCCCATTATAGGGACCGCGCAACAACTCGCAAGTAGCCGACATATCTCAGTCAAGGAAATATTTTCCATTCTCCGTACCTGTAATTCTAAATCGAAATAAAAAGTTAGAAAATTATTTTGTAGCATAATAATACATTTATTTTGGTATTGCGAACATGTTTTATTATATTATTTAATCTTTTCATTCTTTTTTCAATAACGGCATATCGCAAAATGTATAATTCGATTACGTCAGCAAATGCAGAAATGCAATTTCGGTTCCACTAAGGCCGAAATTGAAGAGATCTGTTTAAAAGATAAAATAATGGACTCCTGGACTTCTCTGGAATTTAAAAAAAGCTACTTGAGAAAGAGCATACCTTGACTGAGGTAATCGAAGCTTGTAGAGTAGAAGAAGATATTAGTAAGCAATCACAATCAATGATATCTAAGTCGGAAAGAGAAACAATAAGTAAAATATCATCTCGGAAACCGAGCAAGGGTACCGAGTGTGGTAGATGTTGTCGAATGGGTCACTCTGACGAAAACTTGACCTGCCCTGCACGACAAGTAAAATGCAACAAATGCATGCGGTTCGGGCACTTCGCCCTCAAGTGCAGAACAAATATCAAGCGTCAGTCCACACAGCCAAACAACGGTTGCACAAAGCGATCACGGATAGATGTGCGCCGAGTGCAAGATGAATGTACTCCTCCCGAAACGAAACCGACCAAGGAAGAATGTTTCCGGATTTGCAGCGATGATGAAAGTGATGAACTGATAGAGTGTTCAATAGGTGGACAGCTTGTCCTCCTTATTATCGACTCAGGCTCCCGCTTTAATCTGATTAGCCAAGCTGTCTGGTCAGATCCAACTCGGAGAGACAATTTCGGGGTTATGCTTCAAACAAATTGCTTAACGTAATTTGTGTGTTCGAGGCTCCCATATCAACAGGCTCAGGTAAAGAGATCATTGCCTTATTTTATGTAATTGAAAAAGGAAAACAATCGTTACTGGGCCGTGAAACAGCGATTAAATTGAACGTCCTAGCTTTGGGGTTACAGGTTAGCCGAGCTGAGTGCATTACTCCATTTCCCAAGTGGAAAGGAGTAAGAGTCAAATTATTAATTGACCCTAGCATTAGGCCGACACAACAGCCAATGAGACTCATACCGGCTGCCATCGAAGCTAAGGTACTGTCTAAAGTAGAGGAGGCTCTAAGCACTGACATAATAGAGCCAGTGGTCGATCACAGCCCCTGGATCTCGCCCATCGTAATAGCCTTTAAAGATAATGGCGACATTCGGTTGTGTTTGGATATGCGGTTGACCAATCGAGCGGTGATGAAGGAACACTACCCACTGCCTACTTTTGAATCGTTTATGACCAAGTTGAAAGATGCTACATACTTTTCAAGGCTCGATTTAAAAGATGCATATCACCAATTAGAACTGGATGAGGCAAGTCGACAGATAACAACATTTATAACTCCAAGGGGTTTGTTCCGCTACAAACGATTAATGTTCGGAATAAATTCAGCCCCTGAGATATTCCAGCGATGGCTTGAAGAGTTATTATCGCCATGCCCCAATGTTCTTAATTATAAAGACGATGTCATCATTTTTGGATCAAATGAAGACGAGCATGACGAGACCGTCAGGAAAGTTCGGGCAATATTTAAGAATAATAATGTGGTATTAAATGACTCAAAATGTGTTTGGAAAACACACCGTTTAAGATTCCTAGGTCACATTCTATCAGACAAGGGAATTAGTGTCGATCCCGAAAAAGTAGATGTTATCACTTCATTACGAGACCCGAGAAATAAGGAGGAGACGAGAAGTTTCCTAGGTCTGGTCACTTACGTCGGGAAGTTTATTCCGGATTTAGCCGATCGCACAGAACCATTGAGGAAATTGTTGGGATAAGATGCCAAGTTTGTCTGGGGCCCTAAAGTGAAAGAAGCGTTCAACGATTTAAAAACTCTCCTGGCTGAAATACCCAGACTTTCATATTTAAATATAAAAAATCGAGCACGTCTGATTGCTGATGCAAGCCCTGTGGCGCTGGGAGCAGTACTGCTAAAATTCACCGAAAGAAGCGAACCCCAGATCAATTGTTATGCCAGCCGGAGTTTGTCTGATGTGGAGAAGCGGTACTCACAAACTGAAAAAGAAAGCTTGGTACTATAAGCGGTAGAAAAGTTGTATTACTATTTAGCCGGCTTAGAGTTTGAGTTGGTTACAGACCACAAGCCGCTCGAGACAATATTTAAGCCAACATCAAGACCACCAGCTCGCATCGAAAGGTGGCTTCTGCGCCTGCAGCCTTATAAATTTAAAGTAATTTTTAAAGCAGGGAAAGAAAAGATCTCAGATACCATGTCTCGTCTGTGTAACATATAATCAAAAAAGGATTTCGAGTCAAGAGCCGAATATAGCATTTCCGTGTACTGGAGAGCTCAATCCCTATGTCAATAAGCATATCGGAGATAGCAGAGAAAGGCATCCTTGACGAAAAAATTGTGGATGCCATTACCTGTATTCAAGACGATTCATGGACTTCCGCCGCATCAAATAACCTCTACCCGTTTCGATTCGAGCTTTCCACAATCGGAAACATCTTACTGAGAGGAGACCGTTTAATCATTCCGACTTCTTTGCGGGAAAAGGTGCTAGAGCTAGCCCATGATGGTCATCCAGGCGAATCCGCAATGAAGCGTCGGCTACGCTCCAAGGTTTGGTGGCCTGGCATAGATCACGCGGCTGAAAAGTTTGTTAAGTTCTGCAGGGATTGTCTTTTAGTCTCGCAACCAAACCATCCAGCGCCGATGAGTAGAACACCATTTCCAACGGGTCCTTGGATATGCGTGGCTTCCGCTTTGTTGGGTCCTTTGCCAAATGGCGAATTCTAACTCGTCTTTCTTGATTATTACTCGCGGAACAGATCGCTAGTGAAGCGATTAAAGATAGCATATCAAAACAAAAACAACTATAAAGATGAGATACAAAAACTTGTGTTTATGTATAATGTAATTCCGCATAGTAGCATAGGTGCTGCTCCAACGCAATTAATGTTTAACAGGATGATGCGAGATAAGATGCCAGGAATTCTGGACTTGGGCGGAGAAATATTAGACTCAGCAGAACGACCCCAAGATTGCATCGTATAAAAAGAAGGGAAAAGAATCAGCTGATAAAAAGAGAGGGGCGAAGTGATATCGAAGTAGGTGACAAGGTCCTAATTAAAAATGTTGTGTTCCCCCATAAGCTAACACTAAGTTTTGATTCTACCGAATACGATGTTATAGAGAGAAAGGAAAACATAGCAATTATGTCAGGGGATGGCAGACTCCGATCCTGGTTCCTCTCCACAGGTACATGTGACTCCACCAGAAGATTTGAGAAACACGGAAGGAAAGGAACGCCAGCCAGCATAGATAGCCGAGATGGAACTTCCAAGTTTGGATCAAGGATTAAAATTAAAGCTGGCGAAAACCGGACGAATGTGGGAACCAGCGGCGAAGAGCGAATCGGATGGCAGCAGCAGCGACGTCAGCGCCGACGTCAATGTTAATTCCTTTGCATAACTCATTGTAATATTTAGTATACTACGTACAGTTGACGGACCACCATTGCAGGTTCGCGAAAAAAGTGTAAAGTTGTTGAACGAAGTTATTAGTATCCTATATTGTGGTTGGACGTGACTTGTGGGTTAATACAGTATGTATTCTTAATATTGAGTGCTTCCTTTTTGTAATCCGAAATTCGATGGCATACGCAATTATCAACTCCCTCGGTGGCCGCATCATTGCTCCACACGCAGGTGTCCATATGATTTCCATGAATATATGTTTTCATATTAACTTTATCTCATTCAAAGATTTTTGTTGTATGAACTGGAGCCGAACATAGTGTGCATTGAACAGAATTCCGTCAAATAGTCAAGTCCACAATCTCGCCTTGCACTTTAAAATATGCTTAAACAATTTATAAATAAATTTTATATAGGTTTTTATCTTCTTCTTTTACCCCAAGATGTGCATTCTCTAAATTCAACAAATGAAAGTCTTTGATTTTTTCCCAAAGGCGAAATGATTTTTTCAAAACTGTCCTCTATTGGCTACCTGAGCATGACGGTGTGTATAAAAAATTATATTTCCTTTCCCACCTGCAGCAAAGTATGTGCGACCTCTTCTAACCAACACTCCTTTATTCTATGATTTTGTGTCCCTTTATCGATTTGATGGTGTCCTATTGGTTACACTTGTATCAAATATTTTTCAAAATCAATACTTCTCATCTCTTCTAACCAATGATTAGTCGATGTGACCTTCTAGAATTACCAATATTTTTGAATTTCAGAAAATCTTAAATATGCACCTTTCATCTTCAATATTATCGTACACGCCAACTTCAAACACTACAAATGATCGAGGACAAT
This sequence comes from Drosophila subpulchrella, assembly GCF_014743375.2. Classification (NCBI taxonomy): domain Eukaryota; kingdom Metazoa; phylum Arthropoda; class Insecta; order Diptera; family Drosophilidae; genus Drosophila; species Drosophila subpulchrella. Next base: position 556,285 of record NW_023665705.1, on the reverse strand, counting down.
AGTTGGTCTACCAAAAATAGTCTTGAAGTGGGATGCTCTGATAAGTCAAACACAACTTAAGTAGAAGTGATAAAGTGAAGAATAAAATAAAATGAATAACCAAAATCTGTTTTGTCAATCCTGCAAGTGTTTCTTGGAAAAGAATAAGTGGACAAGTCATGTCCGTTCGGAGTTGCATAAGCGAAATGCAATACAACCCCTTGACGGAAGAGTCAAACAAATTTTTGAGGGATTCAAAGGAAGAATACTGCATTACATGTATGTAAATGATGAATCGGACTTGATCTTACCTTAGAATTTCATGAGCGAAGCTGGATTGTCGTTTATCCCCCATCTCAGCATTTTATTAGAAAGTTATACTTCGGCAAAAGTAAACTTTGAATTGTTTGCATAGTATATACTTTTTAAAGATGAATCTAAAGTAATTGAAATGAAAAGCTTTCAAAGCAAAATGACGATTATGAATAAAGATTCTGATTTAGAATGTATCTTTAATGAACATACCACGGAAATAATTTCTAAAACTCAAGAATTTCAAGAGAGAGATAGTGGATGGTCTCTTATAAAGTTTATTCGCTTGGAAATGAATGTGAATCATTATACACCGATCACTGGTACATCTTTCATACCACTACCTCGTTTTCTTTTAACAAAAAAAGCAATCGTTAACGTTTGTAACGAAAATAATCAATATTTTTTTAAATGGGCGTTGATTTCTGCCTTAAAAATTATTAACAGGCCGCAAAGATGTTCGGCATATAGCATTGACATATCGCTGGAGATAATTCGATTAAGTAATGAAATACAATAAGATTTCACATGGTTGACTTTCCCCCATAAAATAAAATGTATAAAAAAAATTGTAAAAAAGAATACTCATATGAGTTTAAATGTCGTTAAGCTCTCTCTCATCATCATCGTTTTGTTTTATTTGCTTCAACTTACGCTTTACTTTTATACTTTCTTTTACATTAGAAATCTTTTGTTTTTTATTTCCCTTAACAAGTTGATGTAAGGGTTCAGTAATGGGCTTACAAGTTTCCTCCAATTGTAAGTTCGTATGATTTTTGACTTGTTTGAGATCATCGAATTTTCGCTTCAAAGCAAGTCTAGCTTTGGTTAACTGCGACAAAATATTCATTTTAGTATACTTTACAAACTTTATAGGTGAAAGATTTAAAATTTCCGAAATTCATGTAGTCACTCCTCAGCTACTAAACAAGTACTGTTTAGGGAACGCCATAATTTTTCATATTGATATATCATTTCCGAATAAAAAAGATTCGATACATTTCTTCATTATATTTTAAAAAGTGTACTTATTGTTATATTCTTAAAATCGCAATATTTTTCATGATTATTGACTTATTTCTAAATACAAATTGTCATTACTTTTACGAGTATTAAATTTTCCATCAACTATTTCATTGATGATATCATCCTCAAGAGACGTGTCCTTTTCGGGCATGTACAGGATGTGCTGCTCCAACTCGTGAGCAATATATTCTCCAACCTTCGTTGTTTTGCACTGCGTCTTGATTATCGGAAATCTTACATTTTCAGGCATCCTTGTCTTCGATAGCAGTGTCTTTTTATTCAGTTTATTAAACTCTTTAATTACAATGTTCATCTGGTTTTCAAGATTCATGATGGTGGTTGAGATTTTTGGACTTTGTACAGTTGTATTTAGCTTTTTATGTTGACTACCTGTTTAGCAGTTGTTCAGTACTTGTTTAGTAGTTGCTTACTAGTTGTTTTTAGCTGGTTAATAGCTGTTATTAGATGGTTAGTAGCTGTATACTTGTTGTTTACTAGTTGTTATAAGCTGGTCACTAGCTGTTATTAACTGTTATGAGCTGTTATTGTTTTTTGTTAGGAATGATCAAAAATTGTTGTCCTCTTGACGACGTTCGATGTGAAGTACAAACATAGACTGTGAATTTGAATGCGTGCAGGTTAACCCATACATTGAATTTCAACCACCCAAATGTAAATTAACTATTTAAATATACCGGTTTTGACTCCACATCTTCTACGAAAGAAAGTAGAAAAGCGAGGCACAAGTTTCCACAGTTGAATGTATTAAAGTCTTGAACGTAATTATATTGTATTCTATATCCCAAGTATTTCACAACTTCTCTAGGTGGCTGAAGGCTTCCAAAACTATCGAAATAATGTATATTATTTTTATTGTATGCAACCCAATGTGTACCACTTGATCGTGAATTGTATTGGTTTACTATACCACACTCCTGACTTTTTGGTGCTTCTAGGCGTAGATCTCTCATAAACACCCCTCTAAAATGTGGGATATATTTCTAAGCAAAATGTATAATTTCTATATTTGATAGTGGTCTATTGGGTAGTAGAGAAATTATTTTTTTGCTTCTTAATTCCTTTCCCCTTACTATAGGGCTTAAGAAAGACACCATAACCCTTTCTATAGGGCTTGAGATACAATCCTTCTCCTACAGCAACACTTTCAATTTTCCTTTTTTTTTCTTGGCTTTCATTATACTTGTAATAGAGTATGGTTCTGCTTTTTCACCAAGACTGCTGTCTGGTGCCTTGACACGCGACCAGGCTTTAATATGGAGTCTGCCCTATGTCGTTCACTCAATGCCTTGTTTTGAGAATATGCAATATGGTGCTCTTTGCAAGCTTCATCCAATGGGTTTATTCATTGATCACCGCGTTCCAACCGTTTCTGTAACTTTGTACCCGGACCACAAAAATTATATCCCAGAATATGGGCTTCAATCGGTAATGTATTGATTACCTTATCGACAAGACTACCACCGTGTTTACAATTAACAAGGAAGAACGCTATAGTCGAGTACCTCGACTATCAGATACCCGTTACTCAGCTAAAGGGACCAAAGGGAAATGTAGATATGCAAGCAGCAAAGCGAGATAGAAATGCGCCACCTACCGGCGGTAGATAGATTTAAGCGTTATGGGCATTACATACATTTCAGTTAAAATTTTTTATCTAGCATGAAAATTGTGGTCGCCACAGGCTTGGGCGGTTTGTGGGCGTTAGAGTGGGCGTGGCATATTCGCGTAACAAACTTGCGCTGCGCACAAGGCTACGGAATCTAAATTGGAGATCCAAATTCTCTATCTTTGATCGTTTCCGAGATATCCGCGTTCATATTTACGATTTTTTGAAGTATGTGGGCGGCTTAAGGGCGTTAAAGTGGGCGTGGCAAACTTTTTTTTGGGTCAATCGATAGGTATTGATGAGAACAATACATTTTAGTTAAAATTTTTATTCTGGCATCAAAACTGTAGGAGCCACAGTTTTGGGCGGTTTGTGGGCGTTAGAGTGGGCGTGGCACTCTGCTGAAACAAACTTGCGCTGCGTAAGAAGCTCAGGAATCTGCACGCCGAATCTCAATAATCTAGCTCTTATAGTTTCCGAGATCTCAGCGTTCATCAGGACAGACAGACAGACGGGCAGACGGACATGGCTAGATCTACTCGGCTAGTGATCCTGATCAAGAATAAATATACTTTATGTGGTCGGAAACGCTTCCTTCTGCCTGTTACATACTTTCCGATGAATCTAGTATACGCTTTTACTCTACGAGTAACGGGTATAAAAATACGACTAAAGCGATCATAAAAACGTTTCTCCATTTTATTGATATTTAATCATCAAAGATTTCTTATTGAATGAGGTATATTAGATTGAAAGATGCGTTTAATAAGTCAAAAACAAAAAATTGTAGTTACAAATATTAACGATGAAAACGAGAAAAATCTGCAGCCACGACAGAGTGCTCTCTTACCGAACACAATAAGGGATCTAATTGTTGGGCCTTCTAGTTCTGGTAAAACCAATATTATTCTAAGTTTAATAGAGAGTCCCAATGGATTAAAATTCGAAAATGTTTACATATTTTCAAAAACTTATATCAACCTAAATATGAGTACTTGGAGAAATTAATCAAACCGATTAAATGAATGGGATATCATACATTCTCCCATAATGACGGTGTACTAAACCCCACACAGAAAAAAAATTGATATAATGATGATAATCCAGTATAAATTCGGCCTTGATACGGCACATATCAATTTGATATGTTCGAAATGGTAAAAACGATATTTCGGTAATATCATTTTTACATTAAGCGGTATCAATTTTTTGAAATATTTTTGTTGTAAATTTGATATTATTGTAGATTTGATATTATAATTTCAAATGTACATTGTAGTAGATTGGATATTAAAAATACCAAATTGATATTATTGTTAATTTGATATTATAATGTCAAAGACAAATTTAAATAAAAACAAGGAAGAAAGCTATAGTCGAGTACCTCGACTATCAGATACCCGTTACTCAGCTAAAGGGACCAAAGGGAAATGGAGATATGCTAGCAGCAAAGCGAGATTGAAATGCGCCACCTGTCGGCGGTAGACAGATTTAAGCGTTATGGGCGTTATAGTGGGCGTGTCAAATTTTTTTTTGGGTCAATCGATAGGTATTGACGAGACCAATACAGTTCGGTTAAAATTTTGTATCTAGCATGAAAATTGTGGGCGCCACAGGCTTGGGCGGTTTGTGGGCGTAAGAGTGGGCGTGGAATATTTGCGTAACAAACTTGCGCTGCGCACAAGGCTACGAAATCTAAATCTGAGATCCCAATTCTCTATCCTTGATAGTTTCCGAGATATCCACGTTCATACTTACGATTTTTTGAAGTTTGTGGGCGGCTTGTGGGCGTAAAAGTGGGCGTGGCAAATTTTTTTTTAATAATCGATAGGTATTGATGAGAACAATACATTTCAGTTAAAATTTTTATTCTGGCATCAAAACTGTAGGAGCCACAGTTTTGGGCGGTTTTTGGGCGTTAGAGTGGGCGTGGCACTCTACTGAAACAAACTTACGCTGCGTAAGAAGCTTAGGAATCTGCACGTCAAATCTCAATAGCTTAGCTCTCGTAGTTTCCGAGATCACTGCGTTCATCCGGACAGACAGACAGACGGACAGACGGACATGGCTAGATCGACTCGGCTAGTGATCCTGATCAAGAATATATATACTTTATGGGGTCGGAAACGCTTCCTTCTGCCCGTTACATACTTTCCGACGAATCTAGTATACCCTTTTACTCTACGAGTAGCGGGTATAATAATATACCAATTTTTTTTATTATACGTTTTATTACCTATTTACAGTTTGTACAAAATATTTACAGTATTTCTTATTAACACATTATTTTAGGATATTTACATTGGGTATTTTTTTCGTACTTATGTATACTTATTAACTCGAATTTCTTAATTGTGCTTAACTTATATTTATAGTTTTTATACAATCTTAAAAGATTCCAGTTCGGCATCCACCACATAAGCTTGAAAGTGCTCGCTAAAATTTGAAACCTTAATTAATTGAGTAATAAGAACAAATTTGTAAAAGACATTCAAGAATATGCAAAATTTTAAGAAAAACAATGAAAATCACGTGCATCTGTCTATACATACTTGTGTATGTACATGAGAAACGACTTTGCAGGGCGCCGTAGAAAAAAAAAATGAATAGGCATGTAAATCTAAGCGCATTTTAAAATATGTTTATGTTTAAATCCAATTATGTTTAATGTTAGATAGACATACATACTTATAAATTTTATTCACGCTGGCACAAATACACATGCTTACGTACATACGTATGTGTGTACATACATAGTTGCACGTGCTTTCGTTGTCGTAGGGCAGTCAGAAAACCGCACACGATTTTAGTTTTTTCCACTAAGTTTACTCACCTTTTCCTTGTTCTGCGCTAAGTAAAAACACTGACAATTTACGTCTGCCGGCTTCACAATAAAACTCAAGTGTCAAAAAATCCACTAAAACGTATGTAAGTGCAAGCAAGACAACATGATCGAAGTAGGCCAATTCGAGTTTCGAATATATCCTTTCCGCTTCCACTCTCTTTTTCGATGTCAGAGAATTTCCGAAAAGAGAGAAATCGACAACTTGACAATTTTTGGTATCAATTTAACAATTTTTAATGGTAAAAATGATATGTGTCTAAAAAACACAAATTTACCATGCGCATATCAAATTGATCCTGGCTCGTTTTTTTTTCTGTGCAGTGATGTATTGGTCGACATAAAAATATCGACTCTTTTTATTTATGTCAAACATATTATACTTTATTAAAAATAATCATAAAATCCGGCAACAACTTTTCAAGCTTTTTCCCACTTAACAATGGCATACCACAGGGGTCTCCAATCTTAGTAATTCTCTTTCTCATAGCTTACAACAATCTCTCCCATATTATCTCCTTACACAAAGAAATAAAACTAACAGCATACGCCGATGACTTCCATCTTATAATCGAACACAATAAACAAAAAAACCCCACTACCAACCTCCAAACCCTGTTTACTCAAATAAACGACTGGTGTACGTACTCTGGATCAATTCTATCAAAAGAAAAATGTCAAGTCCTTCACATTTGCAGAAAACATAACTGCTCTGCCAAGATCCTTACAGGCGACACAAATCTTCCTAGTACCAACTCCCTCAGAATACTAGGACTTACTATTAACAACAAATACACCTGGAACACCCATATTACAAAACTAAAAACAGAACTATCAAAATCTCTAAATATTATTAAACATCTCTCTTCCCTTAAATATAACAGTAACACAACCACTCTTATCAATACTATTAAATCTATCCTCATTTCAAAAATCGATTTTTGCCTGCCTTATTACGGATATTCTCCCAAATCTAAATTAAACTGTTTAAAAACAACAATCAATGCAGCTCTAAGATCAGCCTTAGGAGCCTATCGAACCACACCAGTAATCAACTTACTACTAGAAACTAAACCAAACACATTAGAACAAAAACGAAACTTCCTTACAGCCAAATTAAGTAAAAATATCCTTTTCGCACACGGCACCCATATAACTAAACTAATAAAGCCACATAAAAGAAAATACAGATACCCTAGTACCATAAACAGAATAATCCAAGCATGCAACCACCCCCGTTTCTCCTATCCGAATCAGTAACTGTAAAAAATGTAATATGACTACCATACATAAAGCTATCGATACCAGTCTGTCATCTCATAAAAAACAAAGGGGTATGCAACAACTTTCCAACAACTTTTCAGGTCCTTACAATCCTCATACCCACAACACAAATTTGTATATATTGACGGTTCTAAGGCTGATGGTATATGTGGATTCAGTATTACTGATGAAAATAACCTTTTAAAATCCGGTCTAATACCAATGTACTCTTCCTCCTACACGAGCGAGATCATTGCCATCCTAGAAGCCACAAAACTTTGTCAAGGAAAGTCTGGAAAACACGCAATCTGCACCGACTCCCTCTCCTCCCTTAACTCGATTAAAAACCTCAATAAACACTCCTACTACATTACATCAATAAGAAACATCATAACCAAATACTTCTGAAAAATAAGCCTTATTTGGATTCTTAGACACATAGGAATAAAAGGCAACGAAACTGCTGACTCATTTGCCAAACTTAGCCTTCAATCCCCCCTTATATACACCCCTAACTACAATTTTACTGACATCGCTCGCCACCTATAACAATGCTTAGATAATGAACTGATAAACACCTTGGAAACAGCATATCCTTGGTACCAACTTGTAAAACCCCTAACATTCCCACGCAAATACGAAATGAATAGAAGACAACAAATTATTATTAACAGAATACGACTTGGACACACCAAGTTCACCAATGCGCATTACATTGATAGAAACCTTTCCTCTATCTGCCCCCTGTGCAACATCAGCCCAATAAGCCTAACCCATATTATTACCTCATGCCCCGCCCTTACTCTCCAAAGAATTGCATCGTTCAACTCCCAAAACCCTTTCTACATTATATCAAATCCTACTTTAATCAATACCCAGAAAATCGTACTCTTTCTTAATAATTCGAACATATTATATAAGATATAATAAATTGTAAAATATAAGTAGTAGGGAAAGATGGGTTCTGGGACAATTAGCATATTAATGGCCCCCGCCCCCTTACTAATTAGCATATTAATGACCCCCGCCTCTCACTAATTAACATATTAATGACCCCTCCCCCCCTCATTAACGTATGCGGGTTCTGGGACAATTAGCATAATCCAATAAATTAACTGATTTTAATGGGCTTTGAAGTCATAAAAATGTCGCGATCATGTCTATAAAGAGTATACTTAATTGCCCCCATCGCCCCCACATCCCCATGTGACAATATTGATCATGTATCCTTCCCCTCATTATGTGCAATTAATAGTCAGGTGAGAAAGGTGCACGTGAGAAAGGTCGCACAACCATAGTATCCAAAGGTTGTTATCTTACAGGAACATATCCGATCATGTTGGGGAAAGGTGTGATCACGTACCCTTTTGCCTCATTATCACAGGTGTTGCTGTGCACGTGTGAAAGGTCGCACACCCAAAGTATTCAAAGATGGTTATCTTAGAGGAACATGTCCGATCATGTTGGGGAATAATGTTTTCTATGATTGTAAAACTAATTTAGAAATCAAAAGAACCTCAATAAAATAAATCTCACAAGTTAATGATTCTCAGATGTGAAATATTTTCAAACACACATTTTTGTTTCCGCCCCAGAACGTTTAACTGGTAAATTCTCTAAGATTCTCTCCTTTCCACAAATGGGTCATAAACATGTCATAAAAGGGATTCAAGCAAGAGCTACCCGAACATGCGCACCTGTCCATTACCTGACCGCAATAAAAGGGACACATGCACAAGCCTGAAGGCGCACGCTCATTGACAAGCGCAATAAAAGGGACACATGCACAAGCCTAAAGGCGCACGCTCATTGACAAGATCATGGGCCTCACGCCAACGACCTCACGGCTGACTGCTAGCTCTAATACGTTCCCATAATAGGGGTTGAAATCACGACCGCGCAACAACTCGCAAGTAGCCGACATATCTCAGTCAAGGAAATATTTTCCATTCTCCGTACCTGTAATTTTAACTCGAAATAAAAAGTCAGAAGTTTATTTTGTAGCATAATAATACATTTATTCATTTATTTTGATATTGCGAACATTTTTGTTATACATAGAAATTAATTTTCTGCTTTGATTCCGGCGATTTGCATAGAAGAAGCAGGCGCACGTTTCCGACGTCATTTCTGGATTACAAAATGTAAAGTGTTCACCATAATTCGTACTTTTGAGATCATGTCCACCTCGATTCATGAACATAGATTTTGTGTTTAGAAGATATTGAAAATGCTGACCAGTTATCTCTCCTTTAAATTGTTCAATAAATTGGTCAATTTCCTCATGAAATTTCATTTTGTTAATTCTATTTTCTTGTAGGTCTTTACACATCTAGTCTCAACTTTAAAATGAAGTATAACACTTATTTTATTGTTTTGGAGCTACTTTTAAAAAATGTCAAAATAATGTATGCATTGTTTAGAGCACAAACCCCGCCCTTAAGGTGTGTTTCACAATAGGGAAACCGGTTTCCTTTAAACCTGTTTAATGACGGACAGCCCATTTCCTCGATATTAATGAGCTGACGACTCCCAAAAAACTTCTGTAGAAATCGTTTTTTTTTCCACACCTTTACAAATAATTTGTTTTCCGCTTGTAATTGTCCTTAGATACTTTCGAGTTTGTGGAAAACTGTTCTCTCCATCGTTCCAAAAAATTTTGTGATGTGTATTGGTTAACCAAATTGCAGTCTTTCGAGATTTTGTATTTAGCAAAGTAAAATCATATGGTGGTTCTATTAAAATACTATTATTCAAGTTTGGATCTTTTTCGAATACAATTCCAATTTCCTTTAAAATAAAATTATTATTATTATCAAAGAAACCTTGAACATCAATCGAAACAGTATCATTCAACATTTTTCTAATGTTAAACAACTCGTTGTACTAGTCCGTTTAATGGGTTATATTCAACTAAACGGTCATGTATGAGGAGACAGTAAGCTTGGGTATTTTCATGACTTGGTGTCTTCAGTTCTATTGAAATTCTCACATCAATAGGACCAGTTTTCACTGATTCGTTTTGATATGAAAGATCAACCACAATAATAGGGGCCTTCAATTTAAATTCATTTGGGGTCAAAAATGGTTGTGATTCACGATTATAGTAACTAGACTGAAATCTTGTATACATTTCATATAGGTGAGCATACTGATTCTTACTAAAATCAACATTCAGATTATCATATGGATATGACTCTGAATTCAAGTGAACTTTCAAGTTTGATAAGTTATTTGTGATAAGTTCTCCATTTAGTGTAAATCCAATTATAGCAAATCTTGGTTTTTCGCGGTTAGCCGACAATTTCACATTCCAGCTGTGTTGACTTCCATACCCCAATTTGGGGTTAACATATGAATCCCAACTCCGGAATGCGATTGGTAGGTTTACACCACTTTTAATAATATCGTACATCTTAATTTTTGCAAAATCGCTCGGAGTTACATGGGGAATTTTCCAGGTTATATTCGTCATTTCCAACTTAAAAGTTTGTTCATTTCTGGTTTGTTCAAACACATCACCAAGATTCTTAGTTAGCATCAACACTAGTTCGTGTTTACAATTTAACAAAACTTTTTTATAATCCTCAGCAAATCCCAATAAATTTTTTAATGGTACAGAAAAGTTAAAGTGGGGTCCCGTAGATATTTCGTCCCCACTGCTCCATCCGGAATTTAATAGATTTTGACTTTGAAGATTATCCAGAGATATATAATTTTTTAGGGTTGTAGTCATACCGACAAATCGTGTTTTGTCAATCTCACATCCATTTATTTCGTACTTAATTTCATCCAAAAAGTAAGCCATACAATTATTTTTAAAAAAAGTGGTAACATTTTCAGTTGTAGGTCCATTCGGTGAATCTTTTCTAATAATTCCTTGAAAATTAAGGTAACTTTCGTGAGGAAGCACGTACAAGTCTTGATTTTGAATAGTAATTCGAATTTCATCGTTTGGCTTAAATGTTTGATTATACGATGAATAAGTATGAAACTCTTTCTTCGAAATACTCTCATCTGAGTAAACCTTTTCTCGAACATTTAAAATTTCGTTCATTGTTTTCCTTTCCACCTTTTATATTATACTCGAAGCTTCAAGCCTAACGACTTTAAAAATAGTTTATTTTTCAAAGTAAGTGAGCTTCTTTTTACTTTTGATCCTCTTTCTATAGCTTTACAATTAGTAATGCTTGGCTGAGGACTTAAGCTACGTCTTTTATTATAAATAATCATTCTATTAACCGAATGTGCATGCGAATCGAAACCTTTTCACCACGTAAATTCACCAAATCACCGTTTTGATCAACTATGCGTATAGATAGTGTGCTTATTTCGTCACAGTTGATTGGTAAATAAATTAGGTTATGTGGTGTCACTGTCATTTTATACCCAGGCGGAACATTAATGCCAAACTCTTGTCAATGAGCGTGCGCCTTCAGGCTTGTGCATGTGTCCCTTTTATTGCGGTCAGGTAATGGACAGGTGCGCATGTTCGGGTAGCTCTTGCTTGAATCCCTTTTATGACATGTTTATGACCCATTTGTGGAAAGGAGAGAATCTTAGAGAATTTACCAGTTAAACGTTCTGGGGCGGAAACAAAAATGTGTGTTTGAAAATATTTCACATCTGAGAATCATTAACTTGTGAGATTTATTTTATTGAGGTTCTTTTGATTTCTAAATTAGTTTTACAATCATAGAAAACATTATTCCCCAACATGATCGGACATGTTCCTCTAAGATAACCATCTTTGAATACTTTGGGTGTGCGACCTTTCACACGTGCACAGCAACACCTGTGATAATGAGGCAAAAGGGTACGTGATCACACCTTTCCCCAACATGATCGGATATGTTCCTGTAAGATAACAACCTTTGGATACTATGGTTGTGCGACCTTTCTCACGTGCACCTTTCTCACCTGACTATTAATTGCACATAATGAGGGGAAGGATACATGATCAATATTGTCACATGGGGATGTGGGGGCGATGGGGGCAATTAAGTATACTCTTTATAGACATGGTCGCGACATTTTTATGACTTCAAAGCCCATTAAAATCAGTTAATTTATTGGATTATGCTAATTGTCCCAGAACCCGCATAAACCCAAGCCACTTAACCAAAACTTTATTTCCTTTTCGCCTTACAATTTTTTCAACTAGGTATGTGTGGGGAAATCGTGTTTTTTTCAGTTCTTCTTTATAGAATCCGCCCTGAATCGGGCTACCATCTAAATCTTCAAGTAAGTATGTTTTAGGGTATGTATTCTTCACCTTTCTAATTTTAAAGATTTCAGTTGTATAGTTCGGTGTATACCCTTTCTCAAAGACATGTTTGTATTTACTGATACGAACGTGGTCCCCCTTACGGAATTTACTTGCAACAAATATTTTCAGGTGATTATACGATGTTTGTAATATTTGTTTTTCATTGGAAGAATTGACTTTACTTGGACTCATTTTTATTGTTCTATGCTCTCTATTATTATATTTATTAATTAATTGTTTATACATATCTATCCACTTATATTTTCCATTGAAACTAAACTCACGCCACATTAACTCTTTAAGAGTTCTATTGAAACGTTCAACTATTGATGCTTTTAGAGTACTGAAGGTTGAATAATGATTTATCCTATAACTTTTCATTAATACCTTAAATTTGGAATTAAAGAATTCAGTGCCATCATCAGTTTGCAGGTTTCTTGGTGTTCCATGACCCGATTTAAATATTCTCTCCATGGCTTGGGAAACATCATTTGCATTTTTTGATTTTAATGCCTCACCCCAAGCATATTTCGAAAATGTGTCTATAACAGTCAACAAGTATCGGTACCCATCATTAGATTTTGAAAAGGCTCCCATTTCAACCAAATCTGCTTGCCACAGATCGTTTATACCCCTTGTAATCACTCGTCTTCGTAGAAAGTTTTTTCGAGATGGTCCGTGCAACTCATTTACGATTTCTCGCTTAATCATATTCTTCTAATAGGCTGAAAAGCGACACCTTCTAACTCAATTGTGGTTTTTTTCGGTAATGATATCGGTTTTGTTACATATTTAAATATATAGTCCTCAATGGTTTTAATCTTTTCCAGAATTTTGGCAAAAATTTGGTCAGCGCTGTCTGCCCTCTTACTATTCAGTTCAATTTTATTTTCTAAGCTTGAAATTTTTGTGAGTCGACGATTAACATTTTGAGTTATAATTTTTCTTAAATCTTCTCCCAACTTTCCGAGGATCTCATCAGTATATTGTTTCGTTGCTAGATCATTGTTGTCTAAAGGCTTAGATCCGTTTTTGATACGTTTATTTTGAGCATTTAGATTACCGTCCTCATCGATGAATAATCCCTCAGTAGAATTAACACGTCTTTTCAAATTTTCTGATCGTTCCTTATCAACAGAAAAATGTCCAAACTTGTCGACAGACATGATGTTTATAAATGTAAAACATATTTGTCCTTCCTATTTATACTCATTAATATATAATCCTTTCTTCACGCAATTCCTCTAATATTGAAAAAATTTCGTTATTGTGGCTGGTGTTACCCGCTCCTTTTGATGCTACTAAAATTTCCAATCGTTCGACTAACTCATTTACATCATTCCAATATACATAGTTTGGATTTGATTTCTGAAGAGTCATGTAACCAAAGCCTGTTTTTGAGCGAAGTGGAGTAGACGTTGTAGGACTGAAATCTTTGTCTATCAACTTCTTAATAATATGGCTATATTTGTATGCTCGTGTACCCTTGATTCTGTTATTAGGTTTAAAGCCTACTCTATGTATATTCGTTTCTAAAATAATTTTTTTATACATTTTCAAGTCTTGATCATCATAGTTTTCAGGTTTACTAAGAAAAATTAGAGAGTACAGACCAGGAGTCAGATCACAACTCATTCCACTAGAAAATGTTATTTTATTATTTTTAATTTTTAATTCTTTATCTCCCAAAGTTAATGAATTGTTTGCGCTTTTTTTAGGTCCATAACCCTTATCCAACACATTTCCTCTGGTCAAATTACTGATATTAAAATCATAATTATAACTAGTGTTATTATCTTCTAGCTCTGCATCCACACCCATATCGGCCTCTCCTGTATACATTGGTAAAGGTGTTGTCCCTTCTTCTTCACTTTTCTCCTTTTTCTCTTCTTCTATATCTTCCTCTATGTTCGTTTGTGAAAAGAATTGATTATAGGAATCACTATCATCGAAAGACCTTGGTGGAGTTATGTTTCGATTAGACTGCGGATCTTTCTCATTAGTTGTAAAGTAGAAATCGTCAAGCTCTCTCTCATCATCATCGTATTTCTTAATTTGCTTCATTTCACGCTTTACTTTTATACTATCTTTTACATTAGAAATCTTTTGTTTTTTATTTTCCTTAACAAGTTCATGTAAGGGTTCAGTAATAGGCTTAAAAGTTTCCTCCAATTGTAAATTCGTATGATTTTTGACTTGTTTGAGATCATCGAATTTTCGCTTCAAAGCAAATCTAGCTTTGGTTAACTGTGACAAAATATTCATTGTAGTATATTGTTCAAACTTTATAGGTGAAAGATTTAAAATTTCCGAAATTCATGTAGTCACTCCTCAGTTACTAAACAAATACTGTTTAGGGAACGCCAAGATCTGTAATATTTATATACCATTTCCGAATAAAAAATAAAAAGATTCGATACATTTTCTTCATTATATTTTAAAAAGTGTATTTATTGTTATATTCTTAAAATCTCAATCTTTTTAATGATTACTGACTTATTTCTAAATACAAATTGTCATTACTTTTATAAATATTAAATTTTCCATCAACCATTTCATTGATGATATCATCTTGAAGAGAGGTGTACCTTTCCGGCATGTACAGAATGTGCTCCTCCAACTCGAGAGCAATAGATTCTCCAACCTTTGTTGTTTTGCGCTCCGCCTTGAGGATCGGGAATCTTACATTTTCAGGCATCCTTGTCTTCGATAGCAGTGTCTTTTTATTAAATTTATTGAACTCTTTAACTACAATGTTCATCTGGTTTTCCTGATTCATGATGGTTGTTGAGTTTTTTGGACTTGATACAGTTGTTCCACGTTGTTTTTAGCTGTATTTTGCTGTTTACTACCTGTTTAGCAGTTGTTCAGTACTTGTTTCGTAGTTGCTTACTACTTGTTTTAGCTGGTTAATAGCTGTTATTAGATGGTTATTATCTGTTTAGTAGCTGTTAACTAGTTGTTTACTAGTTGTTATAAGCTGGTCACCAACTGTTTTGAGCTGTTATGAGCAGTTATAGGCTTTTTTTGTTAAGAATGATCAAAAATTCTTGTCCTCTAGATGACGTTCGATGTGAAGTAGAAACTTAGACTGTGAATTTGAACGCGTGCAGGTCCAGTTTTTATACCATACAGAGTTCACACATACACGTACCCATACATTGATTTTCAACCCCCCAAATGTAAATTAACCATTTAAATATACCGGTTTTGACTCCACATTTTCTATGAAAGAAAGTAGAAAAGCGAGGCACAGGTGTCCACAGTTGTATGTATCAAAGTCTTGAACTCTATCGTAGTTGTATTGTATTCTATGTCCCAAGTATTTCACAACTTCTCTAGGTGGCTGAAGATTTCCAAAACTGTCGAAATAATGTATATTATTTTTATTTTTATTATATGCAACCCAATGTGTACCACTTGATCGGGAATTATCTAAGTTTACTATACCACACTCCCTACTTTTTGGTGCTTCTGGGAGTAGATCTCTCATAAACACCCCTCTAAAATGTGGGATATATTTCCTAGCAAAATGTATAATGTCGATATTTGATAGTGGTCTATTGGGTAGCAGAGAAATTAGTTTTTTCGCTTCTTAATTCCTTTCCCCTTACTATAGGGCTTAAGAAAGAAACCATAACCCTTTCTATAAGGCTTGAGATATAATCCTTCTCCTACAGCAACACTTTCAATTTTCCTATTGTGACGTTTTTTCTCCTCCATATCTTCCTTAGCCATTCTCGCATTGTTAATTGTTTTTGCAATTGCTGCACTACCACTTGCTAAACTACCAAGAGCGCTGAGGGCTGTCAAGATCGGCACGATTGGTAGAAAACCTCCAATTTTGGGTACATTAATTACACGAGGTACTTTAACATTTTTCTTAGAACCCATTGATTGATGAATTGATTTACGTGCAACTTTAATTGCACTCATAATGTCTAATGGTTTTTGTTTTTTTAATGTCTTAGTAGCAGCATTAATTACAGTCGAAAGGTTTGTCTTCTTCATTTTATTCTTCAATATCTTTTTCCTTCCTTTCTTTTCCGTTTTATTCAATCCCATACCAAATTTGTTCTTGGCTTTCATTATATTTGTAACAAAGTATGCTGCTGCTCTTTCACCAAGACTGCTATCTGGTGCCTTGACACGCGACCAGGCTTTGTCAATTAATATGGAGTCTGCCCTATGTCGTTCACTCAATGCCTTGTTTTGAGAATATGCGATATCGTGCTCTTTGCAAGCTTCATCCAATGGGTTTATTCCTTGATCACCACGTTCCAACCGTTTCTGTAACTTTGTACCCGGTCCACAAAAATTATATCCCGGAATATGGGCTTCAAACGGTAATGTATTAATTAGCTTATCGACAAGACCACCACCGTGTTTACAATTAAAAATACGACTGATGCGATTATAAAAACGTTTCCCCATTTTATTGATGTTTAATCATCAAAGATTTCTCATTGAATGAGGTACATTAGGTTAAAAGATGCGTTTAATAAGTCAGAAACAAAAAATTGTAGTTAGAAATATTAACGATGAAAACGAGAAAAATCTACCGCCACGACATAGTGCTCTCTTACCGAACACAATAAGGGCTCTAATTGTTGGGCCTTCGAATTGTGGTAAAACTAATATTATGTTAAGTCTAATAGAGAGTCCTAATGGATTAAAATTCGAAAATGTTTATATATTTTCAAAAAGTTTATATCAACCTAAATATGAGTACTTGGAGAAATTAATCAAACCGATTAAAGGAATGGGATATCATACATTCTCCCATAATGAGGGTGTACTAGACCCCAGTGAAGCTAAAAACAATTCCATTATGATATTCGATGACGTAGCTTGTGAAAAACAAGATAACATAAGATCTTATTTTTGTATGGGTCGACATAAAAATATCGACTCTTTTTATTTATGTCAAACGTATAGTCATATACCTAAACATCTGATTCGTGACAATGCCAACTTTATTATAATGTTTAAGCAAGATGATTTAAATATGCGGCATATATATCGGGACCATATTAACACTGATATGAATTATGAAACATTTGTGAAAATTTGTCAAAAATGTTGGGAGGACAAGCACGGATTCCTATTAATTAGCAAGGATAACGAAATGGATAATGGAAGATACAGAAAAGGATTTGATCAATTTATTATGATTTAAGGAGTAATTTCAATATAAAGCTTGGTTAGATACTTACAATCCCACAGTTTATCAAGAGATTTCAATATGTCTAGATCACTTGCATTATCCTTGAATGGAAATAGTTCCATTATAAATACAAACTTTTTTCCACCTATCGAATTGAATGGTCAATATGAGTGCGCTCTTATCGATTTTAATATGTATAATTCGATTCCAAATATTGATGAAAAAAATAACCTCTTCCATATCGGTGACAAGGTTATTACAATTCCAACTGGATCATATGAATTGAATGATATCACCGATTTCATTTACAATAAACTAAAAGACTATAACCTGGAAAATACATTTAAAATTCAAAGTAATAATAATACACTTCAAGTTGAAATAACTACCATGCGAGAGTCAGTTTACTTTAATAAGGAAAGATCGGTTGGACAGCTGTTTGGTTTCCATCAAAAAGTACTAGAACCACATCCTACAAAAACCTATCGATCAGATCAGACCGTGAACATATTAAAAATTAATACAATTCGTTTGGAGTGTAATATAATCAGCGGTTCATATGTAGATAATACACCGAATCAAACATTACATGAGTTTGGCATTAATGTTCCGCCTGGGTATAAAATGACAGTGACACCACATAACCTAATTTATTTACCAATCAACTGTGACGAAATAAGCACACTATCTATACGCATAGTTGATCAAAACGGTGATTTGGTGAATTTACGTGGTGAAAACGTTTCGATTCGCATGCACATTCGGTTAATAGAATGATTATTTATAATAAAAGACGTAGCTTAAGTCCTCAGCCAAGCATTACTAATTGTAAAGCTATAGAAAGAGGATCAAAAGTAAAAAGAAGCTCACTTACTTTGAAAAATAAACTATTTTTAAAGTCGTTAGGCTTGAAGCTTCGAGTATAATATAAAAGGTGGAAAGGAAAACAATGAACGAAATTTTAAATGTTCGAGAAAAGGTTTACTCAGATGAGAGTATTTCGAAGAAAGAGTTTCATACTTATTCATCGTATAATCAAACATTTAAGCCAAACGATGAAATTCGAATTACTATTCAAAATCAAGACTTGTACGTGCTTCCTCACGAAAGTTACCTTAATTTTCAAGGAATTATTAGAAAAGATTCACCGAATGGACCTACAACTGAAAATGTTACCACTTTTTTTAAAAATAATTGTATGGCTTACTTTTTGGATGAAATTAAGTACGAAATAAATGGATGTGAGATTGATAAAACACGATTTGTCGGTATGACTACAACCCTAAAAAATTATATATCTCTGGATAATCTTCAAAGTCAAAATCTATTAAATTCCGGATGGAGCAGTGGGGACGAAATATCTACGGGACCCCACTTTAACTTTTCTGTACCATTAAAAAATTTATTGGGATTTGCTGAGGATTATAAAAAAGTTTTGTTAAATTGTAAACACGAACTAGTGTTGATGCTAACTAAGAATCTTGGTGATGTGTTTGAACAAACCAGAAATGAACAAACTTTTAAGTTGGAAATGACGAATATAACCTGGAAAATTCCCCATGTAACTCCGAGCGATTTTGCAAAAATTAAGATGTACGATATTATTAAAAGTGGTGTAAACCTACCAATCGCATTCCGGAGTTGGGATTCATATGTTAACCCCAAATTGGGGTATGGAAGTCAACACAGCTGGAATGTGAAATTGTCGGCTAACCGCGAAAAACCAAGATTTGCTATAATTGGATTTACACTAAATGGAGAACTTATCACAAATAACTTATCAAACTTGAAAGTTCACTTGAATTCAGAGTCATATCCATATGATAATCTGAATGTTGATTTTAGTAAGAATCAGTATGCTCACCTATATGAAATGTATACAAGATTTCAGTCTAGTTACTATAATCGTGAATCACAACCATTTTTGACCCCAAATGAATTTAAATTGAAGGCCCCTATTATTGTGGTTGATCTTTCATATCAAAACGAATCAGTGAAAACTGGTCCTATTGATGTGAGAATTTCAATAGAACTGAAGACACCAAGTCATGAAAATACCCAAGCTTACTGTCTCCTCATACATGACCGTTTAGTTGAATATAACCCATTAAACGGACTAGTACAACGAGTTGTTTAACATTAGAAAAATGTTGAATGATACTGTTTCGATTGATGTTCAAGGTTTCTTTGATAATAATAATAATTTTATTTTAAAGGAAATTGGAATTGTATTCGAAAAAGATCCAAACTTGAATAATAGTATTTTAATAGAACCACCATATGATTTTACTTTGCTAAATACAAAATCTCGAAAGACTGCAATTTGGTTAACCAATACACATCACAAAATTTTTTGGAACGATGGAGAGAACAGTTTTCCACAAACTCGAAAGTATCTAAGGACAATTACAAGCGGAAAACAAATTATTTGTAAAGGTGTGGAAAAAAAAACGATTTCTACAGAAGTTTTTTGGGAGTCGTCAGCTCATTAATATCGAGGAAATGGGCTGTCCGTCATTAAACAGGTTTAAAGGAAACCGGTTTCCCTATTGTGAAACACACCTTAAGGGCGGGGTTTGTGCTCTAAACAATGCATACATTATTTTGACATTTTTTAAAAGTAGCTCCAAAACAATAAAATAAGTGTTATACTTCATTTTAAAGTTGAGACTAGATGTGTAAAGACCTACAAGAAAATAGAATTAACAAAATGAAATTTCATGAGGAAATTGACCAATTTATTGAACAATTTAAAGGAGAGATAACTGGTCAGCATTTTCAATATCTTCTAAACACAAAATCTATGTTCATGAATCGAGGTGGACATGATCTCAAAAGTACGAATTATGGTGAACACTTTACATTTTGTAATCCAGAAATGACGTCGGAAACGTGCGCCTGCTTCTTCTATGCAAATCGCCGGAATCAAAGCAGAAAATTAATTTCTATGTATAACAAAAATGTTCGCAATATCAAAATAAATGAATAAATGTATTATTATGCTACAAAATAAACTTCTGACTTTTTATTTCGAGTTAAAATTACAGGTACGGAGAATGGAAAATATTTCCTTGACTGAGATATGTCGGCTACTTGCGAGTTGTTGCGCGGTCGTGATTTCAACCCCTATTATGGGAACGTATTAGAGCTAGCAGTCAGCCGTGAGGTCGTTGGCGTGAGGCCCATGATCTTGTCAATGAGCGTGCGCCTTTAGGCTTGTGCATGTGTCCCTTTTATTGCGCTTGTCAATGAGCGTGCGCCTTCAGGCTTGTGCATGTGTCCCTTTTATTGCGGTCAGGTAATGGACAGGTGCGCATGTTCGGGTAGCTCTTGCTTGAATCCCTTTTATGACATGTTTATGACCCATTTGTGGAAAGGAGAGAATCTTAGAGAATTTACCAGTTAAACGTTCTGGGGCGGAAACAAAAATGTGTGTTTGAAAATATTTCACATCTGAGAATCATTAACTTGTGAGATTTATTTTATTGAGGTTCTTTTGATTTCTAAATTAGTTTTACAATCATAGAAAACATTATTCCCCAACATGATCGGACATGTTCCTCTAAGATAACCATCTTTGAATACTTTGGGTGTGCGACCTTTCACACGTGCACAGCAACACCTGTGATAATGAGGCAAAAGGGTACGTGATCACACCTTTCCCCAACATGATCGGATATGTTCCTGTAAGATAACAACCTTTGGATACTATGGTTGTGCGACCTTTCTCACGTGCACCTTTCTCACCTGACTATTAATTGCACATAATGAGGGGAAGGATACATGATCAATATTGTCACATGGGGATGTGGGGGCGATGGGGGCAATTAAGTATACTCTTTATAGACATGATCGCGACATTTTTATGACTTCAAAGCCCATTAAAATCAGTTAATTTATTGGATTATGCTAATTGTCCCAGAACCCGCATACGTTAATGAGGGGGGGAGGGGTCATTAATATGTTAATTAGTGAGAGGCGGGGGTCATTAATATGCTAATTAGTAAGGGGGCGGGGGCCATTAATATGCTAATTGTCCCAGAACCCGTCTTTCCCTACTACTAATATAATATATATAAATATAACATTTGTGAAAATTTGTCAAAAATGTTGGAAGGACAAGCACGGATTGTTATTAATTAGCAAGGCTAACGAAATGGATAACAGAAGATACAGAAAAGGATTTGATCAATTTATTATGATTTATGCTGGGTTAGATACTTACAGTCGCACAGTTTATCAAGAGATTTCAATATGTCTAGATCACTTGCATTGTCCTTGAATGGAAATAATTCCATCATAAATACAAACTTTTTTTTTACCTATCAAATTGACTGGTCAATATGGGATCGCTCTTATCGATTTTTATATGTATAATACGATTCGAAATATTGATGAAAAAAAATAGTCTCTTTCACATCGGTGATGTGAAACTATACGAAAATACACTTAAAATTCTAAGTAACAATAACCCACTTCAAATTGATAATACTACCATGCGAGAGTCAGATTACTGTAATAAGGAAAGATCGGTTGGACAATTGATTGGCTTCTATCAAAAAGTACTAGAACCACATCCTACAAAAACTTATCGATCAGATCAGACAGTGAACATATTAAAAATTAATTAAATTCGTTTGGAATGTAATATAATATGTAGATAATACACCGAATCATACGTTACATGAGTTTGGCATTAATGTTCCGCCTGGTTATAAAATGACAGTGACACCATATAACCTTATTTATTTACCAATCAACTGTGACGAGATACGCACACTATCTATACGCATAGTTGATCAAAAGGGTGTTTTGGTAAATTTACGTATTGAAAACGTTTCGATTCGCATGCACATTCGGTTAATAAAATGATTATTTGTAATAAAAGACGTAGCTTAAGTCCTCAGCCAAGCATTACTAACTGTTAAGCAATAGAAAGAGGATCAACAGTAAAACGAAGCTCACTTACTTTGAAAAATAAACTATTTTTAAAGTCGTTAGACTTGAAGCTTCGAGAACAATATACAAGGTGAAAAGGAAAACAATGAACGAAATTTTAAATGTTCAAGAAAAGGTTTACTCAGATGACAGTATTTCTAAGAAAGAGTTTCATACATGTTCATGGTATAATCAAACATTTAAACCAAATGATTACATTCGAATTACCATCCAAAATCAAGACTTCAACGTGCTTCCTCAGGAATGTTTCCTTAGTTTTCAAGGAATTATTGGAAAAGATTTACCGAATGGACCTACAACTGAGAATGATACCATTTATTGTTTCAAAATAATTGTATCGCTTACTTTTTGGATGAAATTAAGTACGAAATAAATGGATGTGAGATTGATAAAACACGATTTGTCGGTATTCCAAATCATATAGCCCTTGAGATTCCTCAACTTTTGATATATAACACTTTTTGCCCTAAAAATTACCGTTTGGAAGATATTAAGCGATAAAAAGTGCAACTCGTTTTAGCTCCTATACGAAATATTTCACACTTATTGGAATAAACAAGAAAAAACCAATTTGATGAAAAATATTCTTATTAGATTTTTTCAAACGGAAAATCTGTTATGGTTTTAGGGTCCTTTACTTGCATTAAGCAAATTGAAATGGTAAACTTGATCTATTTGTTCTACCACTTTGGAAAAACCTGCTAGTTCGGCGGGAAATATAGGAAACGACAGGATTCTCTTGGAATCTGAAACTATACAGCCCTTGAGATTCCAAACTTGTGCTATTAAAATAGGTAATTGAAGCGATTAAACTTGTTACTAAAAAGTTTATTATTCATGGGGACGACTCCTAGTCATGGTATTGGGGTACTTAAACTCTTGTGCAATAAAAAACTTCTGATATCAAACAAAAACACCTCTTAACGAGGTAAAAAGTAGTGGCGAACGCGCCTTTAACAAAAATTTCTGATATCAACAATTGTGACGAAAAATGATATTACATTCGATAAAATAAATAAACTATATTAAATTTATGTATTCGGCACGCTACAACAGAAAATTTACGTGTACGTAAATAAATATTTATTGTTGCGGGCCGAAATCATCCAATGCATGGACCAATGCAAAATAGGAGCTTCGAAACAGGAGGACCTTACGCAACCGGCAACAAACCTGGATGTGTGGTTTTTCAGCCCTACTCAAAAGTCCACATCAGTTCAAGTCTCTGCCAGCCCTGCTCTTCCATTTTCGGGAAGGAGGAGTCGGGGAAATGATTCTTCAGTTGCTAATACAGCCACAGGATAGGTGCGCCCAGTGGCTTCTATGGAGGAACGGAGATGACCGTCGAGATCCATATCTGTACAAAATGAAGGTGATGACGTTCAGAGCCGCTTGTTCACCGTGCTTAGCGCATCACGTGAAGACCAAAGCGCTTCAAGACACGCCCAAGCAGATCCTCGCGCGGTCCGGCAATTAACAGGACGACTACGTGGATAGCTTCTCAGACGAGAAAGAAGCTATCGCTGTATCAACACGAGTAAGGAAAATTCACGGTAAAGCTGGTTTAGATTTGTGTTGTTTATCTTCTAGTACAGAAGGCATTGAACCCACTAGGATCCAATAAAAATTTTGAATGGAATATGCTGAGGAGAAAATATTAGGCTTGTACTGGCACCCAGCCACGGATGACTTTAAATTCAGCGAAAAATACCACTGGGTTCCCGGCAGGGTAATGACGGGGGAACGTGCACCCACCAAAAGAGAATTCCTAAGCCTGGTCATGTCGACATTCGATTCTTGAGCTGCTTTATGGTGACCGCCAACAGGAGTTCAGTGGGACGAGCCGCTGCCGGATCAGTTGGCCAAAACGTTTGAGACGTGGAGGCTGGAAATAATTTACGTAAGAGAATTCCGGTGTCCGCGATACAACTTTGGTAGGGGATGCTTACGAGAACTGCAGCTGCATCTGTTTGTAAACTCAAGCCATTCGGCGAACTCTGCACTTGCATTCTGGAGAGCGACATATGATAACAGCGATGTGCGCTCCGATTTCGTGAGTTCCAAGACGAAATGTGCCCCATTTAAGATGATGACGATCCCGCGCCAGGCTAGTACGCGAACGAAATTTAAGGAAAGGCAGTGGCAAAAGGCAGCCAGCTGCGAGGACTCTCGCCTTACGTCGACCACGATGGAATTATAGTGGCGTATGGACGGATTGATGCCGGCCAGTGCGATCCATTCAACCCACGCCGGCCAATCATACTGCCACACAAACACGCGCATGCAGAGATGATAGTGGGTCACTACCACGAAAGGATGAAGCTTCAGAACCTGGATAGGACCATAAGCAAGATCCGGACAAAGTTATGGATAACAACTTTAAGGAGAGTTTTAAGGAGTGTAATGGCGAACTGCAATATATGCAAACTCCGCAGAGTTCGGCCAATCCCGCCGTTGATGGGCCCCTTGCCAATGGCCCGACTGGAGCCGAATGGATGGCCATTCAAGTATAACGGCTTGATTTACTTCGGTCCGCTACACATGACGATTGCACGTCGGACTGAGAAGAGGTGGGTTACTCTCTTTACTTGTCCAACCACCAGGGCTGTCCACCTGGAGATGCCTCACGATTTGTCAACAGGTTTCTACTAATTGCTATGAGGAACTTCACGTGCCGCCAAAGGCCGGTAGCCAGATTAAGAAGCGACAATGGATGAACTTTATCGGATCCGATCGTGAGGTTAGGAAGTTCCAGGAAGTTTTTGAACCGCAAAGCATCCAGGAAGAGCTCAGCTGCTGGAGACATCTGGGATAAAATGGAACAATGTGTAAAGAAGGTGCCCGCGCATAATGTTAAGGAGGTGGGTCCCAAGGAACACGTCAGCTTCCTTATTGAAGCGGAGAATGTTGTTAACTCGTGTCCGTACGTTACTCTGTCTGTCTGTCCGTATGAACGCTGAGATCTCGGAAACTATAAGAGCTACAACAATGGGATTAGGCATGCAGATTCCTGCGCAGCGCAAGTTTGTTTCAGCAGAGTGCCACGACCACTCTAACGCCCACAAACCGCCCAAAACTGTGGCTCCTACAGTTTTGATGCTAGAATACAAATTTTAACTGAAATGTATTGTTCGCATCAATATATATCGATTGACTCAAAAAAGTTTGCCACGCCCACTTTAACGCCCACAAACCGCCCACAAACTTTTAAAAAATCGTAAATATGAACGTGGATATTTCGAAAACTATCAAAGATAGAGAATCCGATTTAGATTCCGTAGCCTTGTACGCAGCGCAAGTTTGTTACGCGAATATGCCACGCCCACTCTAACGCCCACATACCGCCCAAGCCTGTGGCGCCCACAATTTGTATGCTAGATAAAAAATTTTAACTGAAATGTATTGGTCCCGTCAATACCTATCGATTGATAAAAAAAAAAGTTTGCCACGCCCACTCTAACACCCATAACGCTTAAATCTGTCTACCGCCGGTAGGTGGCGCATTTCAATCTCGCCTTGCTGCTTGCATATCTTCATTTCCCTTTGGTCCCTTTAGCTGAGTAACGGGTATCTGATAGTCGAGGTACTCGACTATAGCGTTCTTCCTTGTTATACCCGTTACTCGTAGAGTAAAAGGGTATACTAGATTCGTCGAAAAGTATGTAACAGGCAGAAGGAAGCGTTTCCGACCCCATAAAGTATATATATTCTTGATCAGGATCACTAGCCGAGTCGATCTAGCCATGTCCGTCTGTCCGTCTGTCCGTCTGTCCGTCTGTCCGTATGAACGCTGAGATCTCGGAAACTATAAGAGCTACAATACTGGGAGTAGGCATGTAGATTCCTGAAATTCCTGCGCAGCGCAAGTAAGTTTCAGAAGAGTGCCACGCCCACTCTAACGCCCACAAACCGCCCAAAACTGTGGCTCCTACAGTTTTGATGCTAGAACAAAAATTTTAACTGAAATGTGTTGTTCTCATCAATACCTACCGATTGACCTAAAAAAAAGTTTGCCACGCCCACTTTAACGCCCACAAACCGCCCACAAACTTCAAAAATTCGTAAATATGAACGCGGATATCTCGGAAAATATCAAAGATAGAGAAACGGGACTTCAGATTTAGATTCCGTAGGCTTGAGCGCAGCGCAAGTTTGTTACGCGAATATGCCACGAAGTTTGCCACGCCCACTCTAACGCCCACAAACCGCCCAAGCCTGTGGCGCCCACAATTTTCGTGCTAGATAAAAAATTTTAACTTAAATGTATTGGTCTCGTCAATACCTATCAATTGATTTAAAAAAACTTTGCCACGCCCACTCTAACGCCCACAACGCTTAAATTTGTCTACCGCCGGTAGGTGGCGCATTTGCTGCTTGCATATCTCCATTTTCCTTTGGTCCCTTTAGCTGAGTAACGGGTATCTGATAGTCGAGGTACTCGACTATAGCGTTTTTCCTTGTTTTAACTTGGAATTATTCGTGAAAAAATTAATTTTATATAATTTATATAATTTTATATAAATTATATTCAAAAAAAAACTTTGTTGTTCTGCTAAGTTGATATCAAGTGAGCAGAACAACTCCTTAAACTTGAACTTTTCCAAAATGTTTTTAACTGGTATTTTGCTGTTATTTCACAAGGAGCCCAATGTGGCCTAAGTGACGGGATTAGTAGCTAATCTCCAACCACTCCTACCTATCCGTAAATTATTCGTGAAAGAATTAATTTAGTCGCTCCTTTCTTAAAAATTATTATTCGTTTTTTTTTTAGTTCTTATGCGCTTTTTTTCGTATGTGTACATTGGAAAAAAAACCTCTAGTGGTCCTTAGCACTGTAAGAATTCCCCTTATTCCCTTTCTTTAAAATGCATCTTTACTATCAAGAAACGCAGGCCAATACAGCACCAGTGTTAAAAATCGTTTACTATGAAAGCTGTCAATACGTCATAGTCTAGCT
Organism: Drosophila subpulchrella; assembly: GCF_014743375.2. Classification (NCBI taxonomy): domain Eukaryota; kingdom Metazoa; phylum Arthropoda; class Insecta; order Diptera; family Drosophilidae; genus Drosophila; species Drosophila subpulchrella. The sequence goes on along the minus strand of NW_023665705.1, from coordinate 528,884 downwards.
GTGATGTTAAATAAGCGCATGAAAACTAAAAAAAAAATTTTAAGAAAGGATCGACTAAATTAATTCCTTCACGAATAATTTACGGATAAGTAACAGCGAAATACCAGTTAAAAACATTTTGGAAAGTTCAAGTTTAAGGAGTTGTGCTGCTAACTTGATATCAACTTAACAGAAAAACTAAGTTTTTATACCCGTTACTCGTAGAGTAAAAGGGTATACTAGATTCGTCGGAAGGTGTGTAACAGGCAGAAGGAAGCGTTTCCGACCCAATAAAGTATATATATTCTTGATCAGGATCACTAGCCGAGTCGATCTAGCCATGTCCGTCTGTCCGTCTGTCCGTCTGTCCGGATGAACGCTAAGATCTCAGAAACTATAAGAGCTAGGCTATTGAGATTTGGCGTGCAGATTCCTAAGCTGCTTACGCAGCGTAAGTTTGTTTCAGCAGAGTGCCACGGCCACTTTAAAGCCCACAAACCGACCAAAACTGTGGCTCCTACAGTTTTGACGCTAGAATAACAGTTTTAACTGAAATGTATTTCTCTCATCAATACCTATCGATTGAACCAAAAAAAAAGTTTTCCACGCCCACTTTAACGCCCACAAACCGCACACATACTTCAAAAAATCGTAAATATGAACGCGGATATCTCGGAAAATATCAAAGATAGAGAAATGGGACTAAAGATTTAGATTCCGTAGGCTTGAGCGCAGCGCATGTTTATTACGCGAATATGCCACGCCCACTCTAACACCCACAAACCGCCCAAGCCTGTGGCGCCCACAATTTTCGTGCTAGATAACAAATTTTAACTGAAATGTATTGGTCTCGTCAATACCTATCGAAAAACTTTGCCACGCCCACTCTAACGCCCACAACGCTTAAATCTGTATACCGCCGGTAGGTGGCGCATTTCAATCTCGCTTTGCTGGTTGCATATCTCCAGTTTCCTTTGGAACCTTTAGCTGAGTAACGGGTATCTGACAGTCGAGGTTCTCGACTATAGCGTTCTTCCTTGTTTTAAAAATATATTTTTTAAAAATGGAGCGACAAAACTAATTCTTTAACGAATAATTTACGGGTAAATAACGGCAAAATACCAGCTAAAAAAATTTTGAAAAAAGTTCAAGTTTAAGGAGTTGTACTGCTAACTTTATATCAACTTAGCAGAACACCTTACAATTTTTAAAAAAAATTAAGCGGCAAATTTATTTCTTTCACGAATAATTTACGGATAATAACGGGAAATTGTCAATTGGAAAAAAGTTTGGATATCAAAAGTTGTTTTGCTAACTTGATGCATATTTGCTTCCGTATTTCCGACGACCACAAACCGCCCAAAGCTGTTGCACCCACAATTTTCATGCTACAAAAAAATGTTAGCTGAATTGTATTAGTCTCAAATGCATTTTCTACTTTTCGCCTAGCTTTGGATAGATTGCAGTTAAATTTCCGTGTTCTTCGGATGCAGTAGTGGAAAATGGTTACGGCTTCATCAGCGTTTGGTAAAATCGAAAGGCGCAGTCCCCTATAAGCAGCACCAGAACTTGTACGCCACAAATTGACCTTTTTTTCATGAAGGAACGGAGAAGCCAACATTTTCCTTGCCAGGCTCGACTTTTGAAAAATAGTCGTTGCAGCTCCCTGCGGAGCCGATGTTTAAATCTGAATCTATAGTAAATGTAAAATACAATGCGTTTGGAAGATTGTTGAGCTATTAGAAGAAGGCACCTTACCTGTAACGCACGAGAGCGAATAGTACTGCTGAGTAGTTAAGGTGATCGACTACTTCTGCTGCTGACGATTTTATTTCGATGCGACAGCCACCTAAAAATTCAACATTGCTAGCCTTGAACTGATTGAATGAATTGATGTCTTACCAATTGAACCTAGACACTACGGAAATCCAATTGCCTCGAACACTTTTGACACATTTGTCCACTTTTTCTGGAGTAAGATAGTCGGGTGACATAAACTCTCTGACAAACTCAAAAATGAGTGCTCAGCTAAAGTTGTAAAGAATTTTTCACACAGTGTTTTGTGCAACTCCAAAAATCTGTCCGATGGAACGATATTCCGCGGATGATCCCAAAATGTACATGGCTTTTGCAATCCGATTTTCAAGAGGAAATGCATTTCGGCAGTCCATCTGTCGCAAAACACCTGGTCGGTCCAACAAAAACGAAAAGGCCCTTCTTCTCCATACGAATGCTCTCTTTGAAGATCTCGTCGTTGTTTTCTGGTATATACTTGTCTTAAAGTGTCTCGTGTCGCTTCTGTTTAATATCAAACTCATGCTTTAATAGCACTTTTAATAGAATTTATGAGCACTTACCAGCATCTATACACTTCGTGGCATTTGCTCTTTTGCTGAAAAAATGGTTTCGTACAGCTCCATTTCGACGTCAATCCACTCCTTTGCACTGGCTGCCAATAAAAGTTGAAGCTACTTCAATGCAATATACAAATATGAGATACAGCGCCACCACAGGGTCGGAAACGCTTCCTTCTACCGGTTACATACCTTTCCCCGAATACAATACACCCTTTTACTCTAGGAATAACGGATATAAATACTAAATATTAGAACGTTAGAATTTTCTCTGTGCATGAAATATTTTTCAGGTATAAAGAACTGAATTTATTTCAACATATGGATTGAATTTAAGCACTATTTAAAAAATAATTTCCCGAAAGCTTTTAAAGCTTTTTGGTCTGGGTTTATTTTAAAATCTCTATTTAGTTTGCTACGCATAAATACAGATAGTCACTTGTCGTCCTCAGCAATCGATCGGTTGTGTCTATAGTGAGTTTGAGTTGGGTGGTGCATACGCGTCTGTGGGTAAATGTGTCCGTGCTAGCTTACCTCGGTAGCTTGCACGAAAAGTTATGAAAATGTGTGTAAGCTATTGCAAACATATTCGCCATGCTGCACAGCAGGGCGTTAATTTGCGTTAATTAAAATAAATAAGTCATGCGATAGAAAATAAAGGCGTGGATTTTAAGCTCTCCCAGAAATTGTGCTCTAAAACGGTGACCGGCGCTGCCTTAAATTAGAGGATCTCTTCAAGCCCGAGTACTTGCATCGCTGGTACCAGCTCCTGTATCTAATTTTTTCTCCGCAAAGCGCAGCAATTTAAGGGATAATTGAATTTGCCACAGCCAACACAAATTTCTACCTCGAACAGTAATTTCGCAATTTAAAAAGGCATGCTTAGAATAACCTGCGCTTGTGGTCCACCGTATTACATCGCATAAATTCTAGTCAAATTCTGCGATGTGACAACTTATAAGCCGGCCACAGGATGGCAAGTTTGTCCAATAGTCGGGTCAGAGCTCAAATGACTGAGTAGGCAACAACGATGGACCCTGCCATGCATGGACAAACAAAAGATTATATTTGCCCTTGCTGGCGCTCCTTAGACACAGCACATACACTCCGTAAGGGAAGCAGCAACAGCAGCTCAACAGACTAAGAGAAATGTTGCAGTAATAAAAAATATTGTTACTTTACACGTAGAAGGGCGAAGGATGTACTTAGCTGTAGCTATGCCCGGTGCTGAAGCTGATGTTGAGGCAGACACTGAAGGTACGTTTAACGAAACCGACGGCGACAATAAAACATGTGTCAACTGTCAACATGCTGAGCAATATAAATAAAACTTGGCGAACATATTTTTATACCCGTTACTCGTAGAGGAAAGGGTATACTATATTCGTCGGAGAGTATGTAACAGGCTGAAGGAAGCGTTTCCGATCAGAATCACTAGCCGAGTCGATCTAGCCATGTCCGTCTATCCTTCTGTTCGTCTGTCCGTCTGTCTGTCCGTCCGGATGAACGCTGAGATCTCGGAAACTATAAAAGCTAGGCAATTGGGATTTGGCATGCAGATTCCTGAGCTTCTTACGCAGCGCAAGTTTGTTTTAGCAGCGTGCCACGCCCACTTTAACGCCCACAAGCCGCACACAAACTTCAAAAAATCGTTAATATGAACGCGGATATCTCGGAAAATATCAAAGATAGAGAATTGGAATTTCAGATTTATATTCCGTAGATTAGATTTGTTACGCGAATATGCCGCGCCAACAAACCGCCCAAGCCTGTGTCGCCTACAATTCTCATGCTAGAAAAAAAAAATGTTAGCTGAAATGTATTAGCCTCGTCAACACCTATCGATTGACCCAAAAAAGTTTGCCACGCCCACTCTAATGCCTATAACGCTTAAATCTGTCTACCGCCGGTAGGTGGCGCATTTCCATCTCGCTTTGCTGCTTGCATATCTCCATTTCCTTTTTGGCCTTTTAGCTGAGTAACGGGAATCTGATATTCGAGGTACTCGACTATAGCGTTCTTCCTTGTTTTTTAAATCGATATATTCTCAACAGTATGATTAATGGAATCCAATTTCAATAGATGCCAAACAACCTTTGGGATTTGATTAATATCTCATACATACGATGATTATAATACTTCTTCACTTTTAGAATGAATATTATGATAAGCAATCAAAATCTTATCATCCGTTCTAGCTGTACAATCTGGCGCAATACTTCGAACTCCGTTGGCAATCAAGTAACTGAATTTGTCGTACACTGTACTCTTATCTTGGAATTAATGGGAAACTTAAACAACCAATTACTTTTCTTATCTAGCTCTGTCCAATAAGTTGTAGTATCTATTACTGTTCTGTATATACAGTTTGAAACTCTTTTTGGCTTTATTGGTTGTACTTCACAAGAATTGTCAATCGCAGAAGGCATTCGCCAAGGCCAACTTCCCTGGCAAGTTATCCTATTTTGTTGGCATTGTTGACACTGAATTAAAGTTGATTCGGACATTATATGATAAGAATCTATTTTAAAAACAAGGAAGAACGCTATAGTCGAGTACCTCGACTATCAGATACCCGTTACTCAGCTAAAGGGACCAAAGGAAAATGGAGATATGCAAGCAGCAAAGCGAGATTGAAATGCGCCACCTACCGGCGGTAGACAGATTTAAGCGTTGTGGGCGTTAGAGTGGGCGTGGCAAAGTTTTTTTTGGATTAATCGATAGGTATTGACAAGACCAATACATTTCAGTTAAAATTTTTGATGTAGCGTGAAAATTGTGGGCGCCACAGGTTTGGGCGGTTTGTAGGCGTTCTAGTGGGCGTGGCATATTCGCGTGACAAAATTGCGCTGCGCTTAAGCCTAAGGAATCTAAATCTGAAATCCCATTTCTCAATCTTTGATTCCAAGATATCCGCGTTCATATTTACGATTTTTTGAAGTTTGTGGGCGGTTTGTGGGCGTTAAAGTGGGCGTGGCAAACTTTTTTTTGGGTCAATCGATAGGTATTGATGAGAACAAGACATTTCAGTTAAAATTTTTATTCTAGCATGAAAACTGTAGGAGCCACAGTTTTGGGCGGTTTGTGGGCGTTAGAGTGGGCGTGGCACTCTGCTGAAACAAACTTGCGCTGCGTAAGAAGCTCAGGAATCTGCACGCCTAATCTCAATAGCCTAGCTCTTATAGTTTCCGAGATCTCAGCGTTCATCCGGACGGACAGACAGACGGACAGACGGACAGACGGACATGGCTAGATCGACTCGGCTAGTGATCCTGATCAAGAATATATATACTTTATGGGGTCGGAAACGCTTCCTTCTGCCTGTTACATACTTTCCGACGAATCTAGTATACCCTTTTACACTACGAGTAACGGGTATAACAAGGAAGAACGCTAGTCGAGTACCTCGGCTATCAGATACTCGTTACTCAGCTAAAGGGACCATAGGGAAATGGAGATATGCAAGCAGCAAAGCGAGATTGAAATGCGCCACCTATCGGCGGTAGACAGATTTAAGCGTTATGGGCGTTAGAGTGGGCGTAGCTAATTTTTTTTTGGATCAATCGATAGGTTTTGACGAGTCCAATGCAGTTCAGTTAAAACTTTGTATGTAGCATGAAAATTTTGGGCGCCACAGGCTTATGCGGTTTGTGGGCGTTAGAGTGGGCGTGGCATATTTGCGTAACAAACTTGCGCTGCGCACAAGGCTACGGAAACTTTTTTTTTTATCAATCGATAGGTATTGATGAGAACAATACATTTCAGTTAAAATTGTTATTCTAGCATCAAAACTGTATGAGCCACAGTTTTGGGCGGTTTGTGGGCGTTAGAGTGGGCGTGACACTCTACTGAAACAAACTTGCGCTGCGTAAGAAGCTCAGGAATCTGCACGCCAAAGCTCAATAGCCTAGCTCTCATAGTTTCCGAGATCTCAGCGTTCATACGGACAGACGGACATGGCTAGATCGACTCGGCTAGTGATCCTGATCAAGAATATATATCTGCCTGTGACATGCTTTCCGACGAATCTAGTATACCCTTTTACTCTACGAGTAACGGGTATAACAAGGAAGAACGCTAAGTAATGGACTTAAAATGTTTGTATAATCCAAAGATAGTTCCGAGCTAATTAATAATATATAATTGGATATTTAACTATTTTTGAAGTGTGTCGTAGTTATATAGTTAAGAATTCTGTTATCTAAATTTGTATATGATACGTTATTAATTGTGGTTGCACCATTAAATGTTATTATCGCGAATAACGCTTGTATGTGTATGTAATCGATTAGTTTACTCCCTCCCCTTGTGATCAACCCTTTTTATCGCATAAAATAAAATTAATATAAAACAAGGAAGAACGCTATAGTCGAGTACATCAGCTATCAGATACCCATTACTCAGCTAAAGGGACCAAAGGAAAATGGAGATATGCAAGCAGCAAGGCGAGATTGAAATGCGCCACCTACTGGCGGTAGACAGATTTAAGCGTTATGGGCGTTAGAGTGGGCGTGGCAAATTTTTTTTTTTTGATCAATCGATAGGTATTGACGGGACCAGTACATTTCAGTTAAAATTTTGTATCTAGCATAAAAATTGTGGGCGTCTTAGGTTTGGGCGGTTTGTGGGCGTTAGAGTTGGCGTGGTATATTCGCGTAACAAACTTGCGCTGCGTACAAGGCTACGGAATCTAAATCTGAGATCCCAATTCTCTATCTTTGATAGTTTCCGAGATATCCACGTTCATATTTACGATTTTTTGAAGCTTGTGGGCGGTTTGTGGGCGTTAAAGTGGGCGTGGCAAACTATTTTGAGTCAATCGATAGGTATTGATGCGAACAATACATTTCGGTTAAAATTTTTATTCTAGCATCAAAACTGTAGGAGCCACAGTTTTGGGCGGCTTGTGGGCGTTAGAGTGGGCGTGGCACTCTGCTGAAACAAACTTGCGCTGTGCAGAAATCTCAGGAATCTGCATGCCTAACCCCAGTATTGTAGCTCTTATAGTTTCCGAGATCTCAGCGTTCATACGGACAGACGGACATGGCTAGATCAACTCGGATAGTGATCCTGATCAAAAATATATATACTTTATGGAATATATATACTTTATGTTACATACTTTCCGACGAATCTAGTATACCATTTTACTCTACGAGTAACGGGTATAAAAAGTAATTTTCAAAACGCACTTTTTTATAGGTTACTTTCTAGTGTGAAATTATGATGAAGACTTTACAGAACGTATATTTAAAGTAAAGCCTGAAATGTATTGTTCTTATCAATACCTATTTATTTACCCAAAAACAAGTTTGCCACGCCCATTTTATCGCCCACAAACTTCAAAAACTTCAAACGTCGATATCTTAGAAACTATCAAAGATAGAGAGTTGGGATCTCAAATTTAGATTCCGTAGCCTTGTACGCAGCGCTGGTTTATTACGCGAATATGCCACGCGGAGCCCACAACTTGAATGCTAGATAAAAAATTTTAACTGAAATGTATTGGTCTCGTCAAAAAAAAAAGTGCCACGCCCACTCTTACGCCATAACGCTTAAATCTGTCTACCGCCGGTAGGTGGCGCATTTCAATCTCGGTTTTCTGCTTGCATATCTCCATTTCCCTTTGGTCCCTTTAGCTGAGTAACGGGTATCTGATAGTCTAGGTACTCTACTATAGCGTTCTTCTTTGTTTAACATATAACCTTCTACGCTTGGGAATAATGTTTTTTAATTAATTCTGAATTTTGAATTTAGTTTGATCAAAATCGGACGACTGTATCATATAGCTGCCATAGGACCGATCTGAAAATTGGTGGGAAAATAATATGAAACAAATTATAGCTTCGGTGTTTTTTAACATATAACCTCATTCGCTTGGAAATGACATTTTTTAATAAGTTCTGAATTTTGAATTTAATTTGATTAAAATCGGACGACTATATCATATAGCTGCCATAGGACCGATTGGAAAATTGGTGGGAAAATAATATGAAACAAATTATAGCTTCGGTGTTTTTTGACATATTATCTTGTACCATTGGGAATATCATTTTTATACCCGTTACTCGTAGAGTAAAAGGGTATACTAGATTCGTCGAAAAGTATGTAACAGGCAGAAGGAAGCGTTTCCGACCCCATAAAGTATATTCTTGATCAGGATCACTAGCCGAGTCGATCTAGCCATGTCCGTCTGTCCGTCTGTCCGTCTGTCCGTATGAACGCTGAGATCTCGGAAACTATAAGAGCTACAATACTGGGATTAGGCATGCAGATTCCTGAGATTCCTGCGCGGCGCAATTTTGTTTCAGAAGAGTGCACGCCCACTCTAACGCCCACAAACCGCCCAAAACTGTGGCTCCTACAGTTTTGATGCTAGAACAAAAATTTTAACTGAAATGTGTTGTTCTCATCAATACCTACCGATTGACCTAAAAAAAGTTTGCCACGCCCACTTTAACGCCCACAAACCGCCCACAAACTTCAAAAAATCGTAAATATGAACGCGGATATCTCGGAAAATATCAAAGATAGAGAAACGGGATTTCAGATTTAGATTCCGTAGGCTTGAGCGCAGCGCAAGTTTGTTACGCGAATATGCCACGCCCACAAACCGCCCAAATCTGTGGCTCCCACAATTTTCATGCTAGATAAAAAATTTTAACTGAAATGTATTGGTCTCGTCAATACCTATCGATTGATTTAAAAAAAACGCCCACTCTAACGCCCATAACGCTTAAATCTGTCTACCGCCGGTAGGTGGCGCATTTGCTGCTTGCATATCTCCATTGGTCCCTTTACCTGAGTAACGGGTATCTGATAGTCGGGGTACTCGAACGCTGAGATCTCGGAAACTTTAAGAGCTTCAATACTGGGATTAGGCATGCAGATTCCTGAGATTCCTGCGCAGCGCAAGTTTGTTTCAAAAGAGTGCCACGCCCACTCTAACGCCCACAAGCCGCACAAAACTGTGGCTCCTACAGTTTTGATGCTAGAACAAAAATTTAAATTGAAATGTATTGTTCTCATCAATACCTACCGATTGACTTAAAAAAAATTTTGCCACGCCCACTTTAACGCCCACAAACCGTCCACAAGCTTCAAAAAATCATAAATATGAACGCGGATATTTTGGAAAATATCAAAGATAGAGAAACGGGATTTCAGATTTAGATTCCGTAGGCTTGAGCGTAGCGCAAGTTTGTTACGCGAATATGCCACGCCCACTCTAACGACCACAAACCGCCCAAATCTGTGGCGCCCACAATTTTCATGCTAGATAAAAAATTTTAACTGAAATGTATTGGTCTCGTCAATACCTCTCTATTGATTTAAAAAAAAAACTTTGCCACGCCCAGTCTAACGCCCACAACGCTTAAATCTGTCTACCGCCGGTAGGTGGCGCATTTGCTGCTTGCATATCTCCATTTTCCTTTGGTCCCTTTAGCTGAGTAACGGGTATCTGATAGTCGAGGTACTCGACTATAGCGTTCTTCCTTGTTTTTCTTTAAAACTGTAAGATATTGTCAAGAAGATAGGGCTGGTTTTGAGTTCCATTCGAGCGCAGAGATGGTCCTAAAATATTTTTCGCATAATCTTTGTGACGCAGTTGGAAGCAAAAACTCGACCCACGGTGAATTTAAAGCAGCGCAGCTTACTCTGCATATAAAGAATGTCTTAATTGCCATTAAGAAGCCGTCCGTGATTTTTGCAAGCTATTTCATAATTTATGCAGAGCGGAAATTCAACATATGGAAATAAGAAGGACTCATCTGATACAGTTTCGTATTCAAATTCGAGTTTCGGAATTTCGGAAAGCATTGGAGAAATTCCGTCCGCCTCAAACGCACTAGTCAAGAGCTTTGACTGCTTAATTAAACATACCATGGCGCAGCAGAGAAATTCTCAAATAAATAATTAAGGAACAGAAACTTAATAAAAACTTTTCAAACTCGTTGAAAAGTTCATCTATCAGAATTCATAAACTCGGTAAGCTACTGGCCTATATAAGTCTGGCGCAAGAAGGCCGTAGCACACTGGTTTCAAGATGGTATTCAAGCTAATACATCCCGCCCCGCTTACGGAGCAAAAGCGGTCCCGCGATGGCTGCATCTACTTGTACCGGGCCATGAAGTTTATTGGGTGGCTGCCTCCGAAAGAGGGGGTGTTCCGATATTTGTACCTCACGTGGACGCTGATGACGTTCGTGTGGTCCACCACTTATCTGCCACTGGGCTTTCTTGGTAGCTACATGACGCAAATCAAGTCCTTCTCCCCAGGCGAGTTTCTTACCTCGCTCCAGGTGTGTATCAATGCCTACGGTTCCTCGGTGAAGGTGGCCATCACGTACTCGATGCTTTGGCGCCTGATCAAGGCCAAGGGTCTGTTGGATCACCTGGACCTGCGCTGCACCACCATGGAGGAGCGGGAGAAGATCCATCAAGTGGTGGCGCGCAGCAACCATGCCTTCCTCATCTTCACCTTCGTCTACTGCGGCTATGCCGGCTCCACCTACCTTAGCTCGGTACTAAGCGGACGGCCGCCTTGGCAGCTGTACAACCCATTCATTGACTGGCATGACGGCACGCTTAAGCTCTGGGTGGCCTCCACCCTTGAGTATGTGGTGATGTCAGGCGCCGTGCTACAGGATCAGCTTTCTGACACATATCCGCTTATTTACACCCTTATTCTTCGCGCCCACTTGGACATGCTGAGAGAGCGTATCCGACGACTTCGATCCGACGAGACCCTGAGCGAGGACGAGAGTTACGAGGAACTAGTTAAATGTGTCATGGACCACAAGATGATTCTGAGGTAGGAAACACTTAAAGATGGAGCTTAAACTACTAACGTTTACTGTGCCCAGCAGATACTGCTCGATCATTAAGCCAGTTATTTCGGGAACCATCTTCACTCAGTTTCTGCTGATCGGCCTAGTTCTGGGCCTAACGCTGATCAACGTGTTTTTTTTCTCGGATATCTGGACGGGCATCGCATCCTTTATGTTCGTCATAACTATTCTGCTGCAGACCTTTCCGTTCTGTTATACCTGCAACCTCATTATGGAGGACTGCGAGTCCCTGACCCACGCCATATTCCAGTCCAATTGGGTGGATGCCAGCCGCCGCTACAAGACAACCCTCCTATATTTCCTTCAAAATGTTCAGCAGCCCATAGTTTTCATCGCCGGCGGCATCTTTCAGATATCCATGAGCAGCAACATAAGTGTAAGTGCAGACGAAAATAGTTTATGTTCATGACACTTTTTCTCATTATCTACTCCCCTTTAGGTAGCAAAGTTTGCTTTTTCAGTTATAACTATTACCAAGCAAATGAACATTGCCGACAAATTTAAAACGGACTAAGGACTAAGTTATGAATATATGACCTCCACCTCCTTTTGTGATTTTGGTTGCTTTATACGAATGATAAAAACAAATCTTGCAAAACAAGCGTATAAATCGAAAATAACTCAATCAGGAACGCTTAGTAGAATCCCTCGACTTTGATATACACGTTATTCTCTTAAAAAAAACAAAAAGAAACCTTCGATTAGAAGCAGAGGAACATAGATACTAGCATGTTTATGAAATTCAAATTATACATTTCATATCTACTGGCGTCACACTGGCCATGGTCTTGCTAACAAGTGGTCCGATGTGAACCATTTGGCGTGCAGATAGGTATTGACAAACGAAATAAAATAGAATTTACTTTGAAACAAATTCTTTGAAAGTGTGGGCACCACGAACTTATACGGCTTGGGGCCTTAAGAATGTGCTTGGCACTCTACTAAAATAAACGTAGCTGCACAAAAGCGACTGTTTTTGAGATCGCACACCATCCCTGCGGGAATGTGCGTCAGCAGTTCTCTTAAGTGTACAATACAAATTTGCATTTTTGGAGAGGGGAAATGTATCATGTTAGCTAGAAAAGGAGTTGAGCAGAGAATGAGGAAGGAGTATATCACCTTGTTTTTGCAGTGCGAAAGAAAACAAGAACGGGAAACAGCAGGATTTTTCCCCTGACCGCTCCGTGCAGCTAGCAGGCATGAAATTTGACTATCTCTCCTAGCTTAACTAATTTAGTCCTGAATTTCCGTGTATTTCGAAACCACTTTTAAAATCATATTTATACCCATGCAGAGGGTATTATGATTTCAGCCAGAAGCTTGCAACGTAGTGAAGGAGACGTTTCCGACCACATATATTATATCTATTCTTGATAAGCATCACTAGACGAGTCGATCTGGCCATGTCCGTCTGTCCGTCCGTTTCTACGCAAACTAGTCTTTCAGTTCTAAAGCTATCGGGCTGAAACTTTCCCAAAAGTCTTCTTTCTTTTGCAGATAGTATATAAGTCGGAACCAGCCGGATCGGCCAACTATATCTTATAGCTCCCATAAGAAGTATCGGAAAATAAATTAAAACAAGAAAGGAAGTTAACTTCGGCAAGCCGAAGCTTGTATACCCTTGCAGATATAATTATTAAATTTTAAAATACAAAAAATGATATTCCCAATAGTATAAGATAATATGTCAAAAAACACCGAAGCTATAATTTGATTCATATTATATTCCCACCAATCTTCCGATCGTTCCTATGGCAGCCATATGATATAGTCGTTCGATTTTGATAAAATTAAATTCGAAAATCAGAACTAATTAAAAAATGTTATATCCAAGCGTAGGAGGTTATATGATAAAAAACACCGAAGCTATAATTTGCTTCATATTATTTTCCCACTAATTTTACGATCGTTCCTATGGCAGCTATATGATATAGTCGTCCGATTTTGATAAAATTTAATTCAAAATTCAAAAGTTGTTAAAAAATGTTATTTCTAAGCTTAGGAGGTTATATGTTAAAAAACACCAAACATATAATTTTTTAAAATTTTTTTTCCGATTATTTCTGTGGGAGCTATAAGATATAGTTGTCCGATCCGGCTGGCTTCGACTTATATACTACCTGCAAAAGATATAAGACTTTTGGGAAAGTTTCAGCCCGATAGCTTTAAAACTGAGAGACTAGTTTGCCTAGAAACGGACGGACAGACGGGCATGGCTAGATCGACTCGTCTAGTCATGCTGATCAAGAATATATATACTTTATGGGGTCGGAAACGTCTCCTTCACTGCGTTGCAAACTTCTGACTGAAATCAATATACCCTCTGCAAGGGTATAAAAATTATATCTTTGGTGTTTTTTAAAATATAACCTCTTACTCTTGGAAATAACATTTTTTAATTAGTTCTGAACTGCGAATAAACTTATATCAAAATTGGACGACCATATCATAAAGCTGCCATAAGAACTATCGGAAAATAGGTGGGGAAAATAATATGAAACAAATTATAGCATCGGTGTTTTTTGACATATTATCTTATACTATTGGAAATAAAATTTTTTGTAGTTTTAGAATTTCGAACTAGATTTAATAAAAATCGGACGACTCTAACACATAGTGTTACGTACGCCCTCCACATAGAAATATGCACATAGAGAAACAACGACGAATCTTTAGACAGGGGGAGGGTTGCAAGTGACTAACCAGACTCATACTGGTAAAGGCAGAAGAAAATGCAATTCGGCAATTCTCGGGTGTCGCGTAGCCAGAACAACGGCCACGATCGACCTACTGGTAACCATACTCCAGTAGATGGCAAAGTGCAACAGCCGGCTGTTGACTCCCAAGATAGCAGATATCGAGGAATAGTAATCCTAGCTGGGAACACCTAGGTGATCCGATGCATACCGGCAGCCAAGTAAAAGCTCTGGTCTGGTATAAAAGACCTTCGACAATTAGAGAAGAGGATAGAATCCATTTGTGTGTCTTGCTGGCGGAAGCCGGCAGCTCCGAGGGAAGACGACTTTCCCTGGGGGAGTCGTCCACGGAGACTTTTGCCACAAGGACCAGCCACCATATCCAACAGTCCTGGAGGAGGACACAAATCGATGCTCGAAAGATCCTTATGTGTTGGACCAGCGCCGCCATTGTCATCAAAGAACGTGGAGAGGATCAACAATAAGGACGACATCTGACATCTGTTATGTTTGTAGCCGCTTTACCCGAGATCTCCATGCTCCTGAACATTGTTCAGCTGTAGGAGCCATCCGTTCGAAAGCGTGGTGACCAATAACGTACCTTTGAGAAAGTAGTGGTGCAATATAAATGTGTTAATCGAGCCAACTAAAGCTAAAGTGAACTCATGCATAACCAAAGAATAATATCCTCAAATAATTCAATTGGAGAACAAGTGAAAATCAACCAAAAAACATTGGAAGCATTCAAGCATACACTGAAATACATTTAAACCAACCGAATCGATAGACAAAGTGCGAATCATGATGAACAGCCGTTGAAGAAGTCGCATGCCTCTGGCATAATATAACTATATATTTTGTGTTTAAGTGAATTGGTATAATTAAGAACAGCCGTATTTTGGTGCACGTATATTTATAATAACAATACAATATGCAATACAATAATACAATATAATATTTTCCAAAGCCCAGGATCCGGAGCGTCGAGATCTCGTCGCCCAGGATTTAAAGAAGGGGTAAGTTTGTCGGAACACGGTTCCTTTCTTATAAACATACATACTTGTATATAAATATCCGTGCAGTATCCTACAGTTTTATACACGGCGAGTATCAGCCTTGTTGTTGTATGTACAGTTGCAAGAGCTCTCTGAGCGACGTTTGTAGTCGTGAATAGTCAGCATTTTGCTGATGTGTGCACCTTCACAGGTGGTAAAATCGATACTCTCCGCTAACAAATATTTGTCAATTAATATAATCCCAATATGAATTAGCCAATATTATGATACTCAACACCAGCACACGCCGACCTAAATATTATTTAATAAATTTGTAATGTGAAAAAGAATTCGAAATCATGGTGTGCTAAAGCTTTATTAAAGGGGTGTGCTGACGCGAGAAGTGGAGTAGGTCAAGAACAATGACATAACTTTTGACGGACAACCTTGACAATAGGGGATTGTACTGCGCGGCCCGTGACGATCCATTGGCACACGAATGTGTGAAGGGGAGGGAATATGGCCAAAACACAGCCCGATCGTCTTGAGATCAAGCGACAGCTAAGCTTGTGGGGCGGTTTGGACTGACGACTGACGAACTTTATGAACTAATATTATCTTCCAGACACTTTTAATATTTATTCTCGTTATGTTGGAGAGGAGAGAGGCTTACCAAGATCCCACGACCCGAATACGACGTACCTTATGCCGGCAAATGGTGCCAGAATATCGGACGCCTCTCCCTCGGCACTAATATGCCCACGTAACAATAGCTGTCAAAGAAACGGTCCGAGAATTAATGAAATAATTATTTTTAAGAAAATTGTGCTTTGTTGATTTAGATCGTATTTTCTTTTACTCTGGAATATAGAATATTTTAACTTTTCAGCATTACGATTTTAATTTTACACAAATATCACTGAAGCTAGCAACAATCCTTAAAAATTTATTCTTATTTCTTATAACTGCAAGGGTATACAAACTTCGGCTTGCTGAAGCTAGCTTCCTTTCCGGCGCAGCGTAGGAGACTGCCGACGTAAACGGTCGTGCAAAAAAGAGAAGCAGATACTCGTAGATTTCCCTCTATTTCTTTGTTTTATAATCTAATATTAATTGCCTTATCTCGCAGTGTCGGAATTCGGTGTTTCCTTTATAGTCTCTTCTTCCCAATACGCCTTAAAAAGCAAAACAAATTCAAACCTAAAGGAGTGACAAACAATGGGGTTCACTTCTTTCGGCTTTAATCGACGTAAAAAATCTTTGTACCCCTTACTCGTAGAGTAAAAGGGTATACTAGATTCGTCAGAAATTATGTAACAGGTAGAAGTAAGCGTTTCCGACCCCATAAAGTAAATATGTTCTTGATCGGGATCACAAGCCGAGTCGATGTCCGTCTGTGCGTCTATCCGTATGTATTAGGGACTAGGCATGCAGATTCTAGAGATTCCTGCGCAGCGCAAGTTTGTTTCATCAGTGGACAACGCCCACTCCAACGCCTACAAACCGCCCAATACTTTGCCTCCTACAATTTAAATGCTAGAATAAAAGTCTTAGCTGCGTTGTATTGTTCTCATCAATACCTATTGATTGACCCAAAAAAATTTGCCACGCCCACTTTAACGACCGCCCACAAGCTTCAAAAATCTTTAGTATGAACGCGAATATCTCGGAAACTATTAAAGATTGAGAATTGGGATTTCTAATTTATATTTTGTAGGCTTGTACGCAGTGCAAGTTTGATACGCGAATATGCCACCTGTAGCGCCTACAATTGTCATGCTAGAAAAAAAATTTAAACTGAAATGTATTAGTCTCGTCAATGCCGATTGACCCAAAAAAAGTTTTCCACCCCCACTATAACGCCCATAACGCTTAAATCTGTTTGCCGCCCACATAACCATATATTGAGATCGCGGGTAGGTGGCGTATGATAGTCGAAGTATTCGACTATAGCATTTTTCCTTGGTTTTATAAGTACGTTTATAAGTTTAAGTCAGGTAAGTGTTATTTAAATTAATTGCTTAACAGCATTTAAGCTTCGCCCTTTACCGCAGCGTTAAAATATCTCTTCCAATGCATAACTAAAATATATTAAGCAACAAGAGAGAACGCTATAGCTTCGTGTCTCGACTATCAGGTACCCGTTACTCAGCTTTTAAATGTAAAATTTATCACTGTGGTCGGCAGTCCACGTAGTGACGAACGAGTGTGCGAAGGTGACTCTTTATATAGCCGCAGAAATTAAAAATGCAGTGATGGTCCGATCATAACGAGTGATAAACCAATCAAAAGGTATTGCAAAAGATAAAAATAAATTAGAAAGTCTATTTATTAAGTCGAACTTTTAAGCATTTTTCGTCACAAAATTGATATCAGATCCTTAGTAAGTTGAAAGTGCGATCGTCACGACCCCTTAACTTGTTAACAGGTAGAGTAAAGGGGAATACGATTCGTCGGAAAGTATGTAACAGTAGAAGTTAGCGTTTCCGACCCCATAAAGTGTATATATTCTTAATCAGGATCACTAGCCGAGTCGATCTAGCCATTTCCGTATGAAGGCTGTGATCTCGGAAACTATAAAAGCTGTAATACTGGAACAAGGCATGCAGATTCCAGAGATTCCTGCGCACTTCAGAGATTCACGCATACTCTAACGCCCACAAACCTTCCAAGAAGAAAAGCAATGACGTTAGAGCCAGACAATGACAAATGTATTTATGGATGTGTGTGTGTAAATAGTTGCAAGCCGAAACTCGCAGCAAATATAACACTTTCAAACAAAGCTGTCCGACCAAATATTTTATTGAACAACTAATGCAAACATTTAGATTGTACATGTACATAATACATGTACATAATTCGCTTTAAGATTCTTCATACCTTTCAGTTTCAAAAAAAATGTTGACCCGTGAATAACCTTGTGAGTCACCGGTGACGTGTCACGCGTGACGTAAGTTTATTTAACTTTTAGAACTGTACCCTTTTCGGCATTTTTATTGGCACAAAACCTTATAAACGACACTTTCGTCTAACGGAACCAGAAGTTTCTAGGTTATTTTGTTAAGCCCATAAAATACTTTTAAAATTGAAGTACTTTAAAGTCAGATCATTATACCCGTTACTCGTAGAGTAAAAGGGTATACTAGATTCGTCGGAAATTATGTAGCAGGCAGAAGGAAGCGTTTCCGACCTCATAAAGTATATATATTCTTGATCAGGATCACTAGCCGAGTCGATCTAGCCATGTCCGTCTGTCTGTCCGTCTGGTTGAACGCTGAGATCTGGGCTATTGGGATTTGGCATGCGCTTCTTGCGCAGCGCAAGTTTGTTTCAACAAGGCGCCACGCCCACTCTAACGCCCACAAGCCGTCCAAAACTGTGGCTCCTACAGTTTTGATGCTAGAATAAAAATTTTAACTGAAATGTGTCACCAATAGCTATCGATTGACCAAAAAAAAAGTTGGAGTGCCCACTTTAACGCCCACAAACTTCAAAAAATCGTAATTATGAACGCAGATATCTCGGAAACTATCAAAGATACAGATTTTGGATTTCAGATTTAGATTCCGTAGCCTTGTACGCAGCGCAAGTTTGTTACGTGAATATGCCACGCCCACTCGAATGCCCACAAATCGCCCAAGCCTGTGACGCCCACAATTTTCATGCTAGATAAAAATTTTAATTGAAATGTATTAGTCTCGTCAATAACTATCGATTGATCAAAAAAAGTGTGCCACGCCCACTCTAACGCCCATAACGCTTAAATCTGTCTACCGCCCGCATAACCGTATATTGAGATCGCGGGTAGGTGGCGCATTTCAATCTCGCTTTTCTGCTTGCATATCTCCATTTCCCTTTGGTCCCTTTAGCTGAGTAACGGGTATCTGATAGTCGAGGAACTCGACTATAGCGTTCTTCCTTGTTATACCCGTTACTCGTAGATTAAAAGGGTATACTAGATTCGTCGGAAAGTATGTAACAGGCAGAAGGAAGCTTTTCCGACCCCACAAATTATATATATTTTTGATCAGGATCACTAGCTGACTCGATCTAGCCATGTCCATCTGTCTGTCCGTCCGGATGAACGCTGAGATCTCGGAAACTATAAGAGCTAGGCTATTTAGATTTGGCGTGCAGATTCCTGAGCTTCTTACGCAGCGCAAGTTTGTTTCAGTAGAGTGCCACGCCCACTCTAACGCCCACAAACCGCCCAAAGCTGTGGCTCCTACAGTTTTTATGCTAGAATAAAAATTTTAACTGAAATGTATTGTTCTGATCCAGACCTATCGATTGACCCAAAAAAAAGTTTGCCACGCCCACTTTAATGCCCACAGGCTTCAAAAAATCGTAGATATGAACGCGTATATCTCGGAAAATATCAAAGATAGACAAATGGGATTTCAGATTTAGATTCCGTAGGCTTGAGCGCAGCGCAAGTTTGTTACGCGAATATGCCACGCCCACTCTAACGCCCACAAACCGCGAAAGCCTGTGGCGCCCACAATTTTCATGCTAGATACAAAATTTTAACTGATACAAAATTTACCTATCGATTGATCCAAAAAAAAACTTTGCCACGTCCACTCTAACGCCCACAACGCTTAAGTCTGTCTACCGCCGGTAGGTGGCGCATTTCAATCTCGGTTTGCTGCTTCCATATCTCCATTTTCCTTTGGTCCCTTTAGCTGAGTAACGGGTATCTGATAGTCGAGGTACTCGACTATAGCGTTCTTCCTTGTTTTTATATTGGAAAGTGTCCTATGAACATGTTTTTGAACGGAGCATTGTATTTTTACAAATAAGGCTTTATTCGACTCATATTCTCAGTAAGAATAAGACTTGGCTAATAACCTTTGGAATTTATTACGACCAGCCCCAACAGCTCCAATTTTTTAATTTTTACTTTTTCACATTCACCGCTTTCTCTCCCAAGCCAATTGAAAATTTTAAAATTATGGTAAGCAATTGTTTTTAGTTTCTGCAATAACTATCGATTGGTGTACCACTCGTTGTGATCGGACCATCACAGCAGATTTTCAACAGTGTTATAGTTCTTAGGGTTCCAATAGGTACGGACAGATTAATATTATTTAGCGGAACAGGGCAATCATTTTTGATTGTTTAAAGAGAAAGCGGGATCGGGAAGGGCAACACCCAAGAAAAGCTTTTGCACACGTTCAAGGCGACGGATATGAAAGACTTCAGACGTGTTCAAATGCAGTGGCGCGTATTCTAATTTGAAATGATCAAAAGAAGAGAACAAGCTAAGCTTTATATATGGGTATAAAAGCATATGCTTTATGGATAAATAAAGCAGATGCTTTGGGAACTATGTAGTTGATGTGTTCAATAAAGTGAAACTTAAAATCAAAAACAATTCCTAAGTGCAGGCACTCGTTTTTTGTGGATAAGAGATGAGTTTAATATAATACGAACAGATAACATCCCTTCAGAAGAAAATGGTCGGACAAGAAAACAAGACATATACTGGTAGATTACCCTCTCTTTCTTTTTCAGATAATCTGCCTGCACTCTGCGCCCGCAGACAAATTTCGTCCGGCCCGTTATTATACACGTTACTCGTAGAGTAAAAGGTTATACTTGATTCGTCGAAAAGTATGTAACAGCTAGGAGGAAGCGTTTCCGACCCCATAAAGTATATATATTCTTGATCAAGATAACTAGCCGAGTCGATCTAGCCATGTCCGTCTGTCCATCTGTCCGTATAAACGCTTATATCTCTATAAGAGCTAGAGTGTTGTGACTTGGCATGCAGATTTTTGGGCTTCCTGCGCAGCGCAAGTTTGATTCAGCAGGGTGCCACGCCCACTCTAACGCCCGCAAACGACTTTAACACTAAAACCCGTCAAGCAAGTTTTTATACCCGTTACTCGTAGAGTAAAAGGGTATACTAGATTCGTCGGAAAGTATGTAACAGGCAGAAGGAAGCGTTTCCGACCCCATAGAGTATACAAGGGTGGTCAAAAGTATTTTCACAAAAAAAAAGTTAAATATATTCATAATTTGAACTTACATCTTCTTAACTTTGGCATCAATGGAAAGGTAATTTAAATGCCGTTTGAATGATACAATACATTTCTTAACACATTCAGTACTTATTGAAAAGGACGAATTTGTGTGAAAATGTCCTTTTTGAACTTTTTTTCTCGACTTGAAAACTTAAATTTTTTGATGCAAAAAGTTTCTTCAAACAAAAATAAAAGTAACTGGAAAAAGAATTTTTCAAAAATCATTTTGCTTATATTTTTTATGATTTTTTGAAAATGCTTAGAAACATGCATTTTTGCCATATTTTTCTCTTTTTCATACAAATTTTTTCCGACAGTGTCACCTTTAAAAAATCATAAAAAATATAAGCAAAATGATTTTTGAAAAATTCTTTTTGCAGTTACTATTATTTTTGTTTGAAGAAACTTTTTGCATCAAAAAATTTAAGTTTTCAAATCGAGGAAAAAAGTTCAAAAGGGACATTTTCACACAAATTCGTCCTTTTCAATAAGTACTGAATGTGTTAAGAAATGTATTGTATCATTCAAACGGCATTTAAATTACCTTTCCATTGATGCCAAAGTTAACAAGATGTAAGTTCAAATTATGAATATATATAACTTTTTTTTTGTGAAAATACTTTTGACCACCCTTGTATATATTCTTGATCAGGATGACTAGCCGAGTCGATCTAGTCATGTCCGTCTGTCCGTATGAACGCTGAGATCTCGGAAACTATAAGAGCTACAATACTGGGATTAGGCATGCAGATTCCTGAGATTCCTGCGCAGCGCAAGTTTGTTTCATCAGAGTGCCACGCCCACTCTAACGCCCACAAACCGCACAAAACTGTGTAAAATTTTAGCTAAAATGTATCGTTCTCATCAATATTTATCGATTGACCTAAAATAAGTTTGCCACGCCCCTTCTAACGCCCAAAACGCTTAAATCTGTCTACCGCCGGTAGGTGGCGCACTTAAATCTCGCTTTGCTGCTTGCATATCTCCATTTCCCTTTGGTCCCTTAAGCTGAGTAACGGGTATCTGATAGTCAAGGTACTCGACTATAGCGTTCTCCCTTTTTTTTATATTTTGTAAAATTTTAAATAAGAGTTTGCTTTTATTATAAATACCAAGCTACCAAAAATTTTTGCATCTGTACATTCATTAAAAAGTTAAAACCAAATAAAAATTAATATTTGGCAAATTCAATAGAGATTGTACACCATATGCAGCAAATCAGCTGTTTTCACTAATACACCACCAAACCGCTAGGGGCGCTGTGTGCTAGTTGGTCTTATAGTTGGTGATAGGTAGCGCAAGGTCGCGCTAGCCACAAGCAATCATATCTCCATCCCTATCGCACTCTCCTTAGCTATTAGATGTCCATCGACTAAAGCGTTTTTTGTTTTTAATTGTTCACGTCAAAAGGGCGTTTAATTTCAGGAGGCAGTGTCGAGCGGCAGTTTTATCCAGATGTCTACATCTCGCGCGCTCGCACTGCCGTCCGCTCTCCCTCTCCATCTCTCCCCTAAGTCTCCGCTCTGCTCTGGAGCGCTTAAGTTAAGTTAGGCTTAGGCAGTTCATGTTTCAAAGTGTACTAATAAACACCTACGCTCGTCGCGAAAAAACGCCAAAAGTACTCCCGTGTTTTTTGGGTACCATTCAGTCTTGGGGCTTCAACTATTTCCATCGATCAAGCCGCACCGCCCCAACATTTTGGTCCAGTCGAAGCCGGATTTCAAAATCTTTGGATTTTCCTCTCCTGGAGTTTTCTTTGATTTTGTCCCAGCAGGCTTGAACCGCTCCAGATAAGTTCCACTTACTATAATTGCCGGTCATACGCCAGTTTTTCGAACCCTATTTCGACTAACTTTCTGTATGATATATTGTCTAAATCCAAAAGTGATTAATCCGACGCAACGGCATTTAATATATGTATTTCGATTCCGTTACTTGTGCCCGACATTATTCCAGTTTCCTTTGCCCACAATTGTACACTTGAAACAATTCCAGAAGATATTTCAGTGCTACTATTCAACAAAAATATTTCTCAAATATATTTTCAATTCCAATTGTGTGTAAAATATAATTCAGCCACAGTAAAAAATTCCCGATCATAAAGATTGTCCTTAAGATTTGCACTCTTTATTTTTTACTGTGTTCCAGCTGCATGTGTATATTTACAAAAACAATCTAATACAGTCCACTCGAACTACTTTTTTCTAATACAGTCCACTCCAACTACTTTTCTCGACCTACAAATACGGCTAAACTATTTCTAAAATTAAAAACAAAGTGACAATATCCACAAATTTACTCCAGCAAATCGTTTGCAATTTAGTTGTGCAGGTGACAAACAAACGCACCGACATACAAACATAAGCGAAGTCTTTCCAATTCCCGCAACGTTATTCCGCTATTCGCACCCCACATATGTACATATGTACAGTGTGCATACATACGTATATCGCCAGTGCACAGTGGGTCAATAGCTCACAAAAAGTGTTCCTTTCAAACAAACAATATTAAAGTCCGTAATTCCTTACATAAGTCCGACCATCCGATATAATAAATATTTATTGCCTATCCGACAGTGTGACCGTATATATTTACAATCTTAATTGGTTCCTAAATTCCAATTTGATTCCAATCCGTTTCCTTACATCTGAATTAAAATTCTAAATTATTTAACGTCATGGCAACATCAGTAAAATCCGCTTTAACCCGATTTATGGCCACAGCTGACTGTCTGATCCACTTTGAGGCCACTGTGAACGCTCCAGGTGCTCCTACACCAACGTTATCCGCCTGTAACATCCGTCGCGATCACCTCAATTCCTTGTGGCAAACGGTAAAGGCAGCATACGACATATGCTCCGACAGCATTATATCTGCCGGCGAGAGCGCCGCAGACACAAAATCCATACTAAAGTCCACGTATTACCAAACGTACTCCACTTACGAAATATTTGCCGCGCAGTTGATGGAACAAATCCAAAAAGGCTCCTCCCAAATACCTCAAGCTCCAGTAACTCCGTCCCGAAATTCCACGTCTTATGGCTGTCGGCTCCCTCCTATCGACACAGAGGTTTTCTCTGGCGACTATCTTCGCTGGCCGACTTTCCGGGACCTTTTCACGGCAATATACATAGACAATCCGAGTCTAATGCCCGTTGAAAAATTATTCCACTTAAATTCAAAAACAAATGGCGAAGCTCATTCCATAGTTTCAAGATCCCCACTCACCAATGATGGCTTTCGCTCAGCCTGGAATAACCTAACTGAGCGTTTCGAAAATAAGCGATTGCAGGTGAACAGTCACCTGAAAACACTTTTCAATGTGCAATCCATAGCACAGGAGTCGGGAGCAGCCTTAAAGGAACTTCAACGCACTTTTCAAGGTTGCTTAACTTCCTTAAAATTTTCCGGTGTTAATATTGAGAATTGGGACCCTATCCTGGTTTATATGTGCTCGACAAAACTACCAAAGCTCACTCTCTCATTATGGGAGCAATCCATCCAAAATAAAGCCGAAATTCCTACGTGGCTTGCGCTTGATTCATATTTGACAGAGCGCCATCGAACTCTTGAGGCCGTCGATAGCTTCCGATCTGCCAATTTCCACCACGTCCAGTCGAAAGACACAAATCGAGTGGCAGAATTTCCAAAAATAAATTCCTTCAACACAAGGTTAGTTCCGATACCCAAGGGCTGCGATCTGTGTTCCAAGAAGAACCACCCCGTGCGTATATGTCCACGCTTCCTACAGATGACGGTAGACGATCGCCTAGCCTATATTCAAAGGAAGCAGTTGTGCTCCAATTGCTTTGCAAGTAGCCATCAATTCCGGGATTGCACAAGCGCTCACAACTGTCTCACTTGCCAAGATCGGCATCACACATTGCTGCATCGAAACAGCGGCCCTACTACTCCGACGATTCCATCCGACCCTCCAAGGCCAGTAACCGCCTTAGTTCCACACATCATTTCGTCCTATTCAGCGCAAGTTTCCGTACAAAAAGTCCCTCCTAAGAATACTCCATCCGAGTATTGGGTTCCATACCCATCCTTGGATGGCAGACGTACTCGAGGTATTAAATCCTACCAATGCCGAGTCTGCCAAAAGATCCATCCTCTACGGAAGTGCCACCACTTTCTACGGCTAAGCCCCCAGAATCGGCTCCAGGAAGTACATATCCAGAAGTACTGCTCCAATTGCTTGGCTCACAATCATACCAAGGACTCCTGCCGTAGTGGTCATCACTGCCACAAGTGTGGAAAGGACCACCACACTCTCCTACATACCGACGACCGATCTACACTTCCAACGTATTCCTGAGCCTACTATCCTGAGGTTCTTGCTACGGGTGTCCTCGCAAGGGGGGGGGAGAATGTTCACGTCAAAAGGGCGTTTAATTTCAGGAGGCAGTGTCGAGCGGCAGTTTTATCCAGATGTCTACATCTCGCGCGCTCGCACTGCCGTCCGCTCTCCCTCTCCATCTCTCCCCTAAGTCTCCGCTCTGCTCTGGAGCGCTTAAGTTAAGTTAGGCTTAGGCAGTTCATGTTTCAAAGTGTACTAATAAACACCTACGCTCGTCGCGAAAAAACCCCAAAAGTACTCCCGTGTTTTTTGGGTACCATTCAGTCTTGGGGCTTCAACTATTTCCATCGATCAAGCCGCACCGCCCCAACATTAATAAAATTTAACCGACTGTTGCGCGCGCTACATTTTTCCGTCGTTTTGTAAAGTTTGTTCTTATTATCAATATCATTTGTAACGAACTGATTTTGTAGGTCTGCTCGCTACGAGATCTGCGCGGCTAGCTCAGTAGATTGTGTGTTCCTCCCACCAAATTTATATGACGTGACTGTCCCGTAGATCAATGAGAAAGCACAGAATTCAAAAGATAACATTGGGTTTATATTCGTTTTACATATCACAGCGGGTCGGTGGCTCGGTTGGTCTCGGTGCTGATGATGTTCGTCCTGGCTCGTCGACGCGATGACTCGGTGATCACTGACTCGTTCGTGTGTCCTGGTGTCCCTCGCCTCTTGCCGCGCCTTAGATTCGCAGAGAGATCGGCCTTGCGGGCTTAAGGAGGCGTCACCGTTCTCAGACTAGGGTGAACAGGTACCTTGCTCTCCAGGGCAATGTCTTTCGAGACAATGACCGCCTGTTCCTTGTTCTGAACCGGACGGTCCCACTACGGTTTCGATCAGCTCACGTTAACAGTCAAGGCTAACGGCAGGAAGCTGCCTAGCAGTTCACTTTGCCTTACACCTAGCGCAGACGAACGTGCCACCCCAGCTTCGCCCTATTTCTTGTCGTTAGTGACGTTCCTGCGCTACTCAATGAGCTCTTCTCGGGGGTCGTGACGTGGGTGCCGGTGATGTCCACTGAAGTCGATTACGATGCCCTCTGAGCTGCTCCTTATCGTGCTTGTTGCAAAGCTGGATGCATCGTGGTCCCTGGCTCTTGAGGTCTTGGACGATCGCCGTTCAGGGACTTGCTAAACCGTTGGAATTCTCCAAGACCACGCCTCTTGAATGCCTCAACCGTCGTTCCCGGCTGGTAGTGCGGTTCTCTGGCACTCGGGGCTTCGGTCGGTTGCTGTTCCGCGACATCGCCGGTAATCGGTGGGCTCTCCAGGACAACGCCATTTGAAACCACAAATCGATCGACCGCTCATCCCTCGCGCCAGGTCCTGCTTAGTTCGGCAAAGCACACTGGGCTTAGACAACTTTCCCTCCGAACTCACGGTTCCTCATCGCAGGACTCTATTGCTCGACTCTGACGGACCCGCCGGGCGATGTGCCAGGGTGTGATCGTGACGAAGTACGAAACAAACCGACTTGATTTAGCCATATGACGCCGTCTGGACCTTAGCTACCCCTGTTTCCATTCGGAGATTACTGATGTCCCAATCCCGAACGTCTCAACGTAGCGATCTTGCTCCTTGTAGGCTTTCTACGGCTGCTGGTTGACGTTGTTCATTGACTTTAATAACTGACTGATCTTGACGGATTGACTCCTCGAGATCCAGCGTCCAGAGCTCTGCGGCCTTATATAGGGCATCCCTTTTGCGCACGGCCGGCTGGTACTCTCCACTCCAGGTCCAAAGTCCATGGATCCCGTTTGGCCTCTAGACATACGGCTATGGCTTGGAGTACGATGTTTTGGCACTGTCCTACTGATCCTCCTGTGGCATGTGGCACGCAGGCGCACCGTCCCGCTGCTGAGTTGTTGCACTTCTTCTCCCGGTCCTAGGTCCAAGGCAGAGTCCAAAATCCGGTGCGTCCCGTATTGCCTTTTGCACACAGCACCCTCACTCTACCATCGAAGTCACAACTCTCTCCAACCTCTCGTTCTCCAAACTCTCTTTCTCCAACCTCTCTTCGCCATGCCGTTACTACGCGCTTATTCGCCGCGTATCTGGTATCCGGCAGGGCACCATCTATAATGCCACTGCAATTTGTGGGTAGTTATTTAACTCCTCACATTCCCCCCTTTCTACGGGAAACAGACTAAGCTCGTTCCTCATCTCCGGCCTTAATCCTATTGTATCAAGTAGCTTTTGAGTCCTTGCGACGCTCCCTTGGTGCTTCCTTGATGCTCCTTCGACTCTCACAGCTCTATCCTGAGTTCCACAGCGCTGGTTCATGATCAAGCTTGTAATATTTCCCCCTGCGCCTCCTTCATATGTATCCACTGGAATATTGATACTCATCGACTATCGATCCCCAGCTCGCTGCTCGTTACTGCGTTCTCCTCCTTTTCGTCCTTCCTCCTTTTGGTCACACTATCCGTGTGCAATCGATATTTCATCGGCTATCGATAACGATGGAGTAGCGATACCACCCTGCGATGTTTCACTCTTTGCCGATATTTCCAGTATTTTCTTGTCGATCGCCACTATCGTCCTGTGACAATCGACCGCCTACTGATCGAGGTGAATTGGCAATATTGGTTCTGCCAGGTTCGGTTGATTTGTTCTTATCTTTCCCTTTCTTTTTTTTCGATCCCACCAGACTATGCCATTGGTTGTCTTTGAGCTTAAGGACAATGGCTCCAGCGGTTTTTTAATAGCGTTTGGCCTTCGATTGCAGAAGGGCTTTTCTGCCGTGGTGAGTTGCAATTTTCTCGCTTAGGCCTGACTCATAACCCTGTTGCCTTGCGGACTGGATCTGCACTTGTTGTTAGTCCTCCGATGTGTCCGCCGTCTGCTCGATTGAGGCTTGTGTTTGTTGTTCCTTAAGCTCGCCAACGTGGAAAGTCTGCTCTTTCTTTGTATGTATGTAGGCTATTACAAATTAAAATGTTTATTTCGGGTATAGTTAAGTAAATTAAAGAAACAAAGGTATTTTATTTAAACTTCACGACTTTCGCACTCTATGGATGACACGACTTTCTCTGACAAAATATCCACATCAACTGACTTGCTTACATTTATAAGGCGTAATTTCTAATGAAAGAGGGTGATGGATATAGATCACTTTGATGAAAAGGGATAGGAACTCTTTTGCGTTTTTGGCTGATGAAGAATGCTATGAGGTTGCGGAACTCTGAACAGTGTGTCCCCATATGAAATTAAATAGGTTGCTGTAAATCCCTCAATGTATCCATATCCCACAATCGGCTATCCGGAATCTTCATTCGCCCCTGAATGAACCCCACTTTTTCATATATTCGGCTGCTGTCGTAGTAATGTCTTCTGTCTTTACTTCAAAGCGCCCGTGATTAAGTTTTTTAGTTACTTTATATGGACCGAACAATTTTGGACGGAATTTCATTCCAGTTCCATACTGTGTTCTTTTTATGGCAACCAATTCACCTACAGCATATTCAGTTTCTACCTTCCTTTTTTCGTTAAAATTTCTTCTGGTTTCTTGCTGGACTTTCTCTATATTTTGCTGAGCTTTCTTTCGTATCTCTTCACGTTCGTCATTTAGATCTTCTATTTCTAAGTTTTCAAAAAGTTTCGAGAATTCGTCGTCCCTCTTTCTCATACTCAATCCGGTCAAGGTTTGGAACGGACTGTACTTAGTTGTTCGAGGTGGAGTGTTGTTAATTATCTGCTGAATTCTATCTACGTGACGACACCAATTCAGAGGGTTTTCCTGGCACATTTTGCTGAGCATCGGGATGACAATTTTGTGAACTCTTTCCACTTGGCCGTTACCACTGGGTACTGTGGTAATGTGTAGAAGCTGGATTCCTTCACGGTTGCAGTACTCGTTAAAGAGTCCTGAAGTAAAAGCGGTGCCCCTGTCAGTAACTATTCGGCGAGGATTGCCAAAAACTGCGGCTTGCTTTTCCAGTTTTTCTAAGACTTCTTCGGTTCCAGTCGACTTGTTGGATAAAGCCAAACAAACATGGAAAATCCATCCACGACAGCCAAATTGTGGTTATAGCGTTTCTTCGTGCCGGTTAGGGGTCCAACGTGGTCGATGTGATAGGTTCCGTGAGGTTCCTGAGCCTTGTCAATGGGACTGAGTAACCCTTCCTTTTTTCCACGCTTGGAGTCGATGATCAGGCATTCCACGCATCCTTTGACAACTCGTTCTACCTTCTGTTGGATTCCAGGGATATAATACGACTTTTCCAGAATATCGAGAGTCTTCTTTATACCGAAGTGGCCCTCCTTGTGTGCTTCGCTGATAATTTCCTCTTCCATTGAATTAGGATCAACTAACAGCTCAAGAACTGCGTCCTTGTACAGGATATTATTTTCTAGGAAATAGTCTTCGTAGTCATCGTTGTTGGTTAATATGGATTTAACAGCTTTTATCCAGCTATCGTTGTCCTGTGCCTCCACTAAACGTGACTTTGTGGAATCTGCGATTAGAAAGCATGACAATAGGCTTAATGCATCCAAGTGCATCATCTTGGTTCCAGCCTTGTGTTCTACCTTATATTCAAACTCTTGCAGAGCCATGGCCCATCTGGCAACTCTTGGCAATCGGTAACCACGGTAAAAGGCTTATTAAGGAGGTGAACTCGCCATTTTTTCAACGCATTTACGATTGCTAAAACCTCAAGCTCGTAGGAACCTTACTTTTTTTTCACAACCGTTTGTCTTCCTGCTTATGAACTCTACAGGATGGAACTGCTGATCCTCCGAGTCTCTCTGCATTAAAACGCCTCCAAAGCCATATTTGCTTGCATCTGTATGCACTTCGGTTGTGTCTATCGGATCGAACATTTTGAGTACTGGTGCTGACACTAGTAGCTGTTTCAAGAGGTTAAACGAAAGTTATCCTTGCTCTGTCAACGTGAGATTTCTGTCATCCTTTTTGTTGCTTTTCATCCGAAGAAGGTCGCTTAAAGGTTTTGCTGTGAGGGCGTAGTCTTTAATGAAGCGCCGCATATATGACGTCAGATCCAAGTACCGCTGCAAAGCTTGCTTTGAGGAATTGGAAAATTGACGACTGCTTTAATCTTCTCGTGAAATTGATCTTGCTCTTGAGTAATTGTGCTTTTTCCTTCCTCGAAGCTACGCTCAATACTTTCTCCAACGCCTTCAGTCCTTCAAATTCGTTCTTAGTTTGCACGATTATATCGTCCATATAGACAGCGATCGTTTGCGCTTGAATGAGATCCCTCAACTTAGCTGTGACATATCGGCTGAAAACAGCAGGAGCATTTGAGATACCAAACGGTACATGAGTAAATTCGTAC
The DNA here is from genome assembly GCF_014743375.2 of Drosophila subpulchrella. Classification (NCBI taxonomy): domain Eukaryota; kingdom Metazoa; phylum Arthropoda; class Insecta; order Diptera; family Drosophilidae; genus Drosophila; species Drosophila subpulchrella. Next base: position 498,319 of record NW_023665705.1, on the reverse strand, counting down.
TGCCCGTTATGCGTCACGAACGCTGTGAACTTTCTGGATTCTTCGTCAATCGGCACATGAAAGAATCCGTTCATCATGTCCAGGGTTATAAATATTTTTGAGCACTGCAACCTGTCGAAAACATCGTCAATAAGACTCATCGAAAAATTGTCCTTCTTGATTTTTTGATTGAGTCGACGATAATCGCAACAAAATCGTCTGGATCCGTCCTTTTTAGCTACCAGGACCACTGGCGAAGCATACTCTGAGGTGCTGGGTACAATAATTCCCTCTGCCAACCACTCCTGCACTTGCTTTTCTATGAAACACTTGTTCTCGTATGACGTGCGTCTTGGGCGTTGATATACAGGAATGTCGTCTTCCAAAACGATTCTCATTCTTACTGGAGACTATCGATTGTATTGGCTTGAACTCTGTAACAAGCTGTTGCACCTTTAGCTTTTGGCTATCGTCTAAGTAAGATAAATTAATTTTATCAAGTACAGAACTTTCCTCGATTATCTCCGTGACACACATTCCATTAAATGTCGATGCCAAGTCTTTCTCTTTTGCCCTGAACTCGTCGCCGTTGGAACTGAAAATAACGTCGACTGATTGAAGCACATCGTTTCCCACAATCGCAGCGTACTCGAGTTTACTTTGTTTAGCGACATGGAAAGTTACTGAGAAGCATACGCCATCTGCTTCAAGATCGACGTCGAAGCAGCCTACGGTCACAAGTTCGCCCTTGCCAATACCTCTCAGGTGCTTAACTTTTGGCTTTAGCTTCAAGCCATCAAAACTTTTGAAAATGTCCTCTCTCATCAAACACAAGTCACATCCCGAATCAATCATGGCTATGAATGTCACTCCCTCAGCTTTCATCTTTTTGTAAATGAGTCCCTTCGCAGCCTTCCTTCCAGCACGTTTGCAAGCTCTTTCTTAATGGAAATAGTTACTTTTTTCTCATCGCAATTTTTAGAAATGTGTCCTTTCTTGTTGCACTTGTAACATATTACTTCGCCCTTGCAGTCCTTAGCAATATGGCCTTCGCTGTTGCACTTGAAGCATTTTCTTAAAAAATTGCTCTGAGTCTGTTTACGATTCCCTGTTAAAATTGTCTTTAGAATTTCCCTTTCCCTTCATCTTTTCGTAAATAAATACTTCTTCTTTAAGTTCCCTTATGGATTTCGCTCGATAAAACCCTGCCTTGTTGATCCTGCTATCTGGGATGACATCTACGAAGTACGATACTAGACTTTCCTCATCAAGATTTATCGGTTTGCTGATCTCCATTAAACTATAGAGATATTCAATGCATGTCTCTTTTGGTTGTTTTTGCCTTTGGCGCAAAATTTTGTGTATCTCTGCCGAACATAGTTTTTTACCGAACTCTTCCTTCAACGCGTTTTTTTAGCTCAATCCAACCCCTAAATCCACTTGTACTTTTGATATAAAGCTTGGCTATTCCAACCAGAAGTTGCTTAGCATAAGTGAATTTCTGCAAATTATCCCAACCCACGGTAACTGCAACGTCATCGAAGTCAGACAGCCAGTGATTGACGTCTTCTTGCTCGGAGCCTGAAAATGATGAAACGCTGTCCTGAATATCGCGTAGGGTAAATCTCGAGCTACTAGGTTGAACCGCTTCTTGGTAATTGGAAGAGCCACTAACACTCGCACCATCCTCATCAGCATCGTCGTCCTCATCGTCAGCCACAACTAATCCATAATGATCGAACAACCGATCCTGCAAAGCTCCTTTTTTGCCAGTTGTATTCAAACCTAGTTCGGATAACTTTGCCCATAGAAGAGGCACTGTCAAAGCGAGGATCGTACTAGCATCCATGGTAATGCGTTTAAGCCGTTTACAAACAGTGGTACAATTCAATATTTAACTATTTTGATACAGTAATAATTTAATTAACGTTAAACAATTCGTGTGATCAAAAAAAGTTCAAATCAGATTAAATATGTGAAATCGCCTCAGTCGCTCACCACGCCCAATTGGATTTCTCTGTCTTCTACAACTGCTTGAATTTTGCCAATTCCAGTCCACTCAGCTACTCCGGCTCGTACTCTTCTACAATGTCAACACACCGCACTGCTTGATCTTCTCGTCCACTTTTTTACGAATTGCGTCGTTTGCAAGTTCTTGCAGCTTCTCTTTTCGACACAGGGAAACTTTTGTTGTAGCAAAAGTAGCAAGTGGCCACTGCGTTGCTGTATGTCGTCCTTCTCTTCTCTCGCCAATAACACCCTCGCCTTCGTTGCAAGGATCACCTCTCGTTGTCCTCCTCTCACTGGTAATTGCTACCTTCGATTTCACCTGCGACCGTGTCGTCAAAATTCGATCACAGGCACTGCATCCAATTGTCGTCGATCAAGATTTGCACAAATTTTGGCACTCTTTTGTGGTCTTCGTAATCGTTCAAACTCCTCTAACACACAAATCTGCTAGTCGATTTGTTTAACTGTTCAGATTTTTCTCGGCTTCAATCGTTCTTCGTCGCGGCAGTTTTTCGATGTGTTAACGCACAGTTTTCTCTTTGTTCTTTTACTTTATCCCGGACGAGCCCTCAATAATTTGTAGGGTATTACAAATTAAAATGTTTATTTCTGGTAAAGTTAAGTAATCTAAGGAAACAAAGGTATTTTATTTAAAACAAGGAAGAACGCTATAGTCGAGTACCTCGACTATGAGATACCCGTTACTCAGCTAAAGGGACCAAAGGAAAATGGAGATATGCAAGCAGCAAAGCGAGATTGAAATGCGCCACCTACCGGCGGTAGACAGATTTAAGCGTTGTGGGCGTTAGAGTGGGCGTGGCAAAGTTTTTTTTGAATCAATCGATAGGTATTGACAAGACCAATACATTTCAGTTAAAATTTTTTATCTAGTATGGAAATTGTGGGCGCCACAGGTTTGGACGGCTTGTGGGCGTTAGAGTAGGCGTGGCATATTCGCGTGACAAACTTGCGCTGCGTAAAAGGCTACGGAATCTAAATTTGAGATCCCAAATCTCTTTCTTGCACAGTTTCCGAGATATCTGCGTTCATATTCACGATTTTTCGGAGTTTGTGGGTGGGTTGTGGGCGTTATAGTGGGCGTGGCACATTGCTAAAAAAAACTTGCGCTGCGTAAGAAGCTCAGGAATCTGCACGCCAAATCTTAATAGCCTAGCTCTTATAGTTTCCGAGATCTCAGCGTTCATCCGGACAGACAGACAGACATGGCTAGATCGACTCGGCTAGTGATCCTGATCAAAAATATATATACTTTATGGGGTCGGAAACGCTTCCTTTTGCCTGTTACATACTTTCCGACGAATCTAGTATACCCTTTTACCAAAAAAAGTTTGCTACGCCCTCTTTCCCTGCAAGCATTTTCTATCGCGGAAGGCACTATTAAGTGACTTCTAGAAGATTAAAACGATCGTCCGCGATATCGCATTCGGATCGCGGAAGTGACTCCCGTCGGGAAGAAATGTGCCACTTCGGCGACACTTCTACAAGTGTCGCCGAAGTCACTTATGGAAGTGTCGCCGAAGTGACTCCGAGAAGTGTCGCCGAAGTGGCACATTTCTTCCCGAAGGGAGTCACTCCCGCGATCCGAATGCGATATCGCCGAAGTAACTTCTGGAAGTGTTGCCGAAGTCACTCCTAGAAGTGTCGCCGAAGTGGCACATTTCTTCCCGACGGGACTCACTCCCGCGATCCGAATGCGATATCGCCGAAGTAACTTCTGGAAGTGTCGCCGAAGTCACTCCTAGAAGTGTCGCCGAAGTGGCACATTTCTTCCCGAAGGGAGTCACTCCCGCGATCCGAATGCGATATCGCCGAAGTAACTTCTGGAAGTGTCGCCGTAGTCACTTATGGAAGTCACTCAAAAGTGACTTTACATATGCTTGTAGAAGAAACCTAGAAGAGTCTTTCCCAATTGGAAAATCTTGAATACAAACATATTTTCTTTTATTTTTAATATTTTTCATTTATTTTTTGTATACGTGCTTTGTCCACTTGTATACACGGTCCCTGGCTTGTAGGAAATTTTGCTGAACAATGTTATTTAGGTCCAGCTCCGTCGACATAAGAAATTTATTAATAACCATTTCTAAAAGAAACAGAAACAAAAATTGTTTTTTGTTCAGTCAAAGTAAAAAAAAAGTAGAACACCTTACCTTTTACAATGAAATATTTTGAGAATCGTTGGATGCTGGGTTTCTCCGCAGTTACACGCCAAGTAATGTACACAGCTAGCTTGTCCGTATAAAGGTTTAAATAATCGTACAGCTCACGATAAGCACGTAATTTCGCACGCTTTGTTGGGGGGACATTTAAATATGTTAAGCAATTAAAAACAATTAGAAAAATCAAAGCTATATTTTTAAAACGCACAAATTTGATACAAAACCGCACTGTCCACAGACAAATCACGCAACGAAATGACGCTCGGGCGAAAAATAACGGCGTGGGTTAAAAGGAAGACCCAAAAAATTTTCAGAAAAAAAGGGGTAACGGAAAATTACAGCGACCTCTTTTTATCGCGTGTTTTACTCACTACTATCGTCTTTCTATCGCGCAGAAGAGTCTCAGAAGTTACATCTTCGCGATCCCGACCCTTTTTGTTTTTGTAAAATGTGTACTATCGCCTTTCTATCGCGCAGAAGTGTCTCAGAAGTTACTTCTTCGCGATCCCGACCCTTTTTGTTTTTGTAAAATGTGTACTATCGTCTTTCTATCGTCCAGAAGTGACTTAGAAGTGACTTCTACGCAATATATGTATATTTTGTTTTTGTAAAATGTGTTCTATCGTGTTTCTATCGCGCAGAAGTTACTAAGAAGTGACTTCTGGACGACAGGCGATAGAAATATCGCCCTTTTGCTTGCAGGGTTAACGCCCACAAACCGCCCACAAAATTTAAAAAATCGTAAGTATGAACGTGGATATCTCAGAAACTATCAAAAATAGAGAATTGTGATTTTAAATTGAGATTCGGTAGCTTTGTAAGCAGCGCAAGTTTGTAATGCGAATATGTCACGCCCACTCTAACGCCCACAAACCACCCAAAACCTGTGGCGCCCACAAATTTCATGCTAGATAAAAAATTTTAACTGAAATGTATTGGTCTCGTCAATACCTATCGATTGATTCAAAAAAAAAAATTCCACGCCCACTCTAACGCCCATAACGCTTAAATCTGTCTAGCGCCGGTAGGTGGCGCATTACAATCTCGCTTTGCCGCTTGCATATCTCCATTTCCCTTTGGTCCCTATAGCTGAGTAACGGGTATCTGATAGTCTAGGTACTCGACTATAGCGTTCTTCCTTGTTATTCTTGAAATTATCAATTAAAACATTTTCAAAGATATTTCCCCACGGTGCCACTTTGAGTTTGTAGATTTTGTTAATACCGGCCTGCTTTTCAAGAGTTCCATTAGTATACAAATCGCTAATATCGTATCTTGCCGTAATTTTCTTTCCGTGTTTAAATAAACACGCATTATTATTTACATGCAAGGTCACTACTTTACGTACTTCGTCGTTGTTAATGATGTTGTAAACGTTGGACTTAGAAACTTTTTCTGTAGATTGCTTAAGCAATTCTATTTGTTCTTTCCCTTCGCAGGATTCTTGTCTACTTTGATATCTGGTAGTGACTTTCAGAATTTTATTATTCGATTGAATATTTTTTAAGTCCGTGATTGTAATTTGTGATAGCGCATCGGCTACATAATTGTCTATGCCCTTTAGGTGCTCTACTGTAAAATTATATTCCTCTAGTTCAAGTCTCATTCTTGTTAGTTTGGATCTGGGGTTTACCATTGAAAATAAGTAGGTAATTGCTCTGTGATCTGTTTTGACAGTGAAGTGTCTACCATAAATATATGGTCTGACGTGTGTTATTGCCCAATGCATAGCTGACAGTTCTTGTTCTGTTGTGCTCTTGTTGCTTTCGCCTCTTGTAAGAAGTATTGATGCGTATGCAACTGCGAGTTGTTTTCCTAGTTGTTTGCTAGCATCTGTAATTATGCAAAATTCTTTGCTAAAATCTGGATATTGCAAAAGAGTTTCTTAAAAACATCAGTTCAGTTTTTGAGCATATGTTTTTCGGAACAACCAATGACTATCAAGTCATCCATATAAAGGAATGCTTGTGAAGGTTATAGTCCAGAGAAAGCTATATACTGTGTTTATGCTATGCCTATTTCATGAAATCAATTCATGAAATAAGCAAATTCGAGTGTGCATAAGCACCATTATGAATTCGATAACACACGAAAGTTGACTATGAATTCAGTCTCAATATACGAAATGCTGAGGCACAGCCTACTTTACAGCCTACTACTCTATAGAGTTCTATATAAAATTCAAAAGATTTGACAGCTTTACTAATATCATTTAATGAATTTGTCTGTGTTGTATAAACAGGGGCTATTATAATTTCATGATATTCATAGCATAAACATAGTAATAGTCATCATTCTCTAAAAAGAATTTGGTGCTCGCGTGGTAATCGCGTGAAGCGATATAACCCAGTTGAAAAGCACGTTATATCTCGTGAACTTTTTTCGAGTTAAATTTGATGAAAACCTGACATTAAATCAAGGCATGAAAAGTATTTTGTTTTACCTACCTCAAAGAAAGAAGTATATGTGCACTTTTTAATTTGCTTTTATTTTCTCTAAAGTTAACGGTACAGTTTTTGTAAGAACGCAGTTTTGTATTCTTATCTTTTATGAACCTCTCCTAATTCAATGGTCCTCTTTGGGCTTCATTCGTTGAACCGTTTTTAATAACATGTGCTAAAACTTGTGTTTTTAATAGGAAATAAATATATGTGCAAATTGAGATTATTGTGTTATTAATAGCGAGTGAGCTAAGAAGTATGATCTAAAAATATTTTTTAATCAGCGGAACGTAAGTAAAATATATTGTTTATCCTTGTAGAATAAAATAATAAATATTAAGTTTGATTTTACGGTAGAATGCCACGTGGTGTACATTTGTCTGAGGAAGGTCGCGGCATGATCCAAAAGACATATAAACCAAATTTTGAACCAGAACAAAATGGTTACTTATGGTTCACGCGACGCTGTACCAAGGCTATTAAAGCGTCACATAACCGCTCGTCTACAATTTGCTGAGCAATACAAATTTTGGTCGGAGGAGTTTAAAAAAGTTATATTTTCGGACGAAAAAAAATTTAATTTAGACGCTTCTGACTCCTGTCAAAAGTACTGGCGCGACAAAAGAAACCACGGTGGAGGATCAATAATGGTTTGGGCCAGATTTGGGTATACTGGGAAGTCTCCACTTTGTTTTATACCGACTAGAACAAATGCAGAAATTTATAAAGAGTTACTAGAAACAGTGCTCATCGAATTTGCTGGAGACATTTATGGGGATGAGTTGATATTCCAGCATGACAACGCGCCAATCCACAGCTGGTAAGACTAAAGACTTTCTGGCAGCTAGAAAAATACCGCTATTGCAATGGCCAGCGATCAGCCCGCACCTAAACCCAATAAAAGATCTTTGGGGAATACTTTCTAATAAAGTTTACAAGAACGGCCGCCAGTTCGACACAGTTAATGACCTCAAAAAGGCTTTAATCAAGGAATGGGATCAAATTAATCCGACAACTCAGCAAAACTTGGCAACTTCAATGCCCAATCGGATTAATCAAATTTTAATTAAGAAAGGAAAACATAAATTATAAGGAAGTATATTTAAGACTAATAAAAAATTGTTCAACATGTATATCGAATTTTCGTGCAGTATGCACTTATACTTATTTCATATGAAATTAAAGTTCTTTATTTAATTTAAAGTTAATCTAAACGTTTACGAAAAATATATTGTTATGTTTTTGTTAATATGTATTCAAGCAATGTTAAAAAAATTTAATTAAAAGCCTATAATAATTATTTTATGTTTTTATACCCTTTACTCGTAGAGTAAAAGGGTATACTAGATTCGTCGGAAAGTATGTAACAGGCAGAAGGAAGCGTTTCCGACCCCATAAAGTATATATATTCTTGATCAGGATCACTAGCCGAGTCGATCTAGCCATGTCCGTCTGTCCGTCTGTCCGTCCGGATGAACGCTGAGATCTCGGAAACTATAGGAGCTAGGCTATTGAGATTAGGCGTGCAGATTCGTGAGCTTCTTACGCAGCGCAAGTTTGTTTCAGCAGAGTGCCACGCCCACTCTAACGCCCAAAAACCGCCCAAAACTATGGCTCCCACAGTTTTCATGCTAGAATAAAAATTGTAACTGAAATGTATTGGTCTCGTCAATACCTATCGATTGATCCAAAAAAATTTGCCACGCCCACTCTAACGCCCACATCGCTTAAATCTGTCTACCGCCGGTAGGTGGCGCACTTAAATCTCTCTTTGCTGCTTGCATATCTCCATTTTCCTTTGGTCCCTTTAGCTGAGTACCGGGTATCTGATAGTCGAGGTACTCGACTATAGCGTTCTTCCTTGTTTTTTTAATAAGTTCAATGCACATATAAACTTTCCCTGAGGTATGATTGTTTTGAATTTATTTAAAAGCATCGGAATTTTCCTTCAATATGGATATTTCCGCACCTGTATCTATTAAGAAGAATAATTCCTTTCCCGTTGCTACATGTATAAAAGTGGCGAATGGTCTTTGGCTGAGATTAATGGTATGAATTTTAATATTTTCTACTGCTGTGTACCTAAAGGTTGTTGGGAGTTTCCCGAAGCGTTTTGGGCTACCCTAACATTGTTGTTGTTATTATTGTTATAGTTATAACCTCTATTTTGGTGGTTATTTCCTCTATAACTTCGTCTATTGTTTCCTCAATTTTGGCCTCGTCCTATATTATTGTTATAGTAACCAGGTTACTATTATTGTTGTTATAGGATCGGAAAGTACCTCTTCCGCGGTAATTTCCACGGTTGCTTCTATTGTAGAACAGGATGGTGTTTGATTGGCCTGTTGCGTCTGTACAACTATTTACGAATTTGGACATGACATCATCCAATGTGTTGAATTTGCCAGCCTCCATGATAAGTTTAATCTTATCGATTGTACAGATCTTAGTCATTGCCTTGACGACATGTGTTTTGCTGTTCTGGGTGGCCAAATCTGAGGACAGTCCGTCATTTATGTAGGCTCCTTCTAGTATTGATTGGAGAGTTAATAGTTTCGCCGAAATTACACTTACTGTTTCTCTTTTAACCTTATTTTTTTTTTTGTCTATTATTTCTGAAATTTAATTGTCATCGTCTATTAAATTTTTTGCATGACCTTTTTTCTTAATGAGATTAACTGCTATAGCTTCATGCGATTCCTTCAGGGAGTTTACCAAGTTTAAGGAATCTAAGAAACTTTTTAAATTTTCGGCCTTACCATCAATCTCTGGTATTAGTGATGAGGCTAATTTAAGGAATTCAGTTGGTGTGATAGCCATTTCTTCTTGTTCCGGTAATGTTATTATCGCAGGTATTGTCAGATCGTGTAGATCTTTGTCTTTTATATCAATTTCTTCGCTTGATTCGGAAACTTCGTCTTCCTTTGAATCTATTTCTAACTTTTGCTCCTCACTCGTTTCTATTTTTAAAGCGGTATTTAAGATTGTCGGTATCAATATATCTTAATTATACCTCTCTTTGATAGTTGTTAAATTTAAACGTAACTTGATCAATAAGTTTGATATATTTGACCAGTTCGTTTTATTTATTATTTCCCTATTGTCATAAACTAATATTCTTGCCTCATTAGAGGTATCGACAAGAATCTTAGCATGTTTGTTTATTGCTTCTTCCTTTAATACCCTATTCTGGATTACACATTTGTAGGACTTATCGAAAGTTTCTTTTATTTCACGGATATGGAGAGTCAGTTGCTCCCATTACATAATAAGTATTTATTCTGTTGTTTTTGTATTGTCTTGTAATTTTTCGTATTATTATATGTCCTAACATTGGGTCTTTACTTATTTCCGAGAATACTTTACAATTTCTCACAGTAGACAGTACTATTGCCTTCTGAGTGCTGTTGCAATAGATAATGGGTAAAAAGGTAAGTTGTACCTATCCGTATATTCGTATTCAAAATCGGAAATTGAAAGAGGCTCTTCTATATTCCTAATTATCCTAAATACCCCATTCTCAAAATCATGTTCCCTATCTAATGTTATCGTTATACACTCTAGAGCGTTCATGTTTATTAGTTTTATTTTATTTAATTAAAATTTTTTTTTAAATTTATCACAATTATATCACAGTACCACTTCAACCTCCGAAGGGACAAGTCGTATTACAACAGCATCGATCCCGCGTTTGCAAAAACCCATTGAGCTTATCAGCAAAGTTTCGAAAAACAAATATTAACCACAAAACAAGAAAAAGACAACAAAAAACACACCACTTCTTACCACTCGGGCGCAAGCCCTTTACAAGCAACCATGCACGAGCCACCAGACATAGCAAAATACACTACGAGATCGTATCAACTAGGAGAACCCAAATTTATAGTAATTAAAATTAAAAATGAAACCTCATTTCAAACTGTTTCACCTTTCATTATCGAAAAATCTGTGGACTTTGCCTGCGGAGGAAGAGTTGAATCCGTGAAAAAAACTAGAGACGGCGGACTTATGATAAAAACTAAAAACAACACACAAGCCACAAAACTTATAAAACTTACCAAAATCGCAGATATGGAAATAACAGCAACCGAGCACAAGACACTTAATTTTTCAAAGGGTGTTATCTACTGTAATGACCTTGGATATATAGATGAAGAAACAATCCTCCAAGAATTAAAACCACAGAAAGTAATTGAAGTAAAAAAAATCATGAAGAGACAAAACACCAACAATAACACCAACAACTACAGCAACACCAACAACAACACCACCAACAACTACAGCCTAACAGAAACCGGACTCATAATAATTACATTTGAAACCCATCAACTCCCTGAAATACTGCGAGTTGGCTACGAAACTGTTCGCGTACGCAACTACATCCCTCTCCCACTACGTTGCAGAAAGTGCCTACGTTTCGGATACCCTGCACCCATATGCAAGAGCACAGACAAATGTTTAAACTGCTCAGATGAAAAACACACCAGCGAAGGAGAACTCTGCAAAAACGACAAAAAATGCCTAAATTGCGTAAACAATCCCGAACTTGACTCTCAACACAGCCCTTTGGACCGCAAATGCCCCACATTCTGTAAACAACAAGAGCTTACTGCCATAAAGACTACCGAAAAAGTCGATCATAAAACTGCTCTGGGTATATACTTTGAGCGACACGGATACAAAACAAGAAATTCTTATGCAAACACACCTACAAACACCACAACCACAATAAGAACCCGATCTTCGAACACTCTCGCATCAACATCTTCAAATGCACAAACTACATCCACATCCTGCGATCACAACCGATCAAACACACCTACAACGTCATCTGCATCAATCAAAACAACACTGGCACCGAAAAAAATTCTCCAAAACCACAACCAACACGACCAAGACGACACCGAAGCCATGGAAACGGACAACATAAGCCCCACCAAAATAACAACCGCATACGGATCTCAACTCACAAAGGACCTTAAACTAAAAATATTCCCTAAAGATAAGTCAAACCCTCTCTGCACTAACTTCAAACCAACTAAATCAAAAGCCAAATCCTCTAGCAAAAACAAACATACCACTAACAGCGACAGCGAATCAGTTTAACAGCCACAGATATCCCCTGCTCAAAATGTCACTAATTTTAATTCAATGGAATATTCAAGGATATACAAATAACTATAATAACCTCCTAATCCTGATTAAAAAATACTCTCCGCATATCATTACGCTTCAAGAAACACACATACAATACACTAGCAATATACCAACTCCAATAAATTACAAACTACTAACAAACATAGCCACCAACAGATTTGGCGGCGTAGCGCTATTAGTACACAAGTCAATTCAATATTCTATAGTAAACATTCCAAACGACCTTGAAGCCCTAGCAATACACATAAAATCCAAGGAGAACATGCACATAAAGACAACATACTTTGCACCAAACAGAACCGTAACAAACCAAATGCTTGAAGACACTTTGTACAATAATCAAACACCCTCACTAATTCTAGGAGACTTTAACGGATGGCACCCTGCCTGGGATTCCCCGAAAACTAATTCTCGAGGAAAAACAATACAACAATTTATTGACAACACACAGCTAATCTTACTAAACGACAAATCCCCCACACACTTCTCAACACACAATACATACACGCATATCGACCTTTCACTTTGCTCAGCAACACTAGCCCCACACGCCAAGTGGGAAATACTTAATGATCTAAACGGCAGCGACCATTTTCCAATAGTTATCTCCCTATTCCCTCCAAACAAGATAAACAAATTTTCAAAACCATTTTAAATATTAAAAAAAGCAAACTGGGAGCAATACGAGACTCTCACACACAAACATAACGAAACATAACGAAATATTAAATGTCAATAAAGAAGCCGCAAAAATCAACAATATTATACATAGCGCAAACATTTCCATCCCACAAACCTCAGTAAATTCAAAACCCTACAAGGTCCCCTGGTGGAACAAAAAACTAGCTCAGTTAAAAAAAGAAAAACAATTAGCTTGGAAAGCACTTAATCGCAACATCAATCTTACAAACATTATAAACTACAAACGCTTAAATGCCAAGTACAGGTTCGAAATAAAAAGAAGAAAAAGCGAAGCTCTCAAGCGACCTAAACTTTTCAGACGAATTCCGAAATAACAAATATAAAACCAACACAGCCAATTATACACCCACCTCAACAGCCAAATCTATCGAGAAAAAAATAACTTACCTTGTATTGTTTGCAGCACTACAAACACTTAAAGGATCTACTCCAGGATTAAACAGAATTTCTTACGAAATGATACGCAACAGCTCTCTTACCACAAAAAAACAGAATAAAAAAACTTTTCAACCAAATTTTCGACAGCCACATACCTCAAGCCTACAAAATAAGCCTAATCATTCCGATTCATAAGCCAAAAACTGACAAAACAAATATCTCTTCATACAGACCAATTTCCCTCAACTGCTGTCTAGCAAAAACACTTGACAAAATCATAGGAAAAAGACTATGGTGGTTTGTGATCCACAAAAAACTTTTAAATACAAACCGATTCGGCTTTAAAAAAGGCAAATCGACTTCAGATAGTCTACTATACGTAGACCATCTCATAACGAAGTCAAAGAGGCACACCTCCCTCGTCACTCTTGACTTTGCAAGAGCCTTTGATCGAATAGGGGTGCACACTATAATTGATCAACTACAGGAATGTAAAACAGGCCCAAAAATAATTAATTACGTCAAGAACTTCATGCTCAAACGTAAAATAATTGTCAGAGTCGGTCCGCACATGTCAAATTCACTCCCATTATCCAATGGTATCCCACAAGGATCTCCTATATTGGTAATCCTATTTCTTATCGCATACAACAAGCTCTCAAACATAATAACTTTACACAGAGAAATTAAATTTAACGCATACTCCGACGATTTTTTTCTCATAATAAATTTCAACAAAAACAAAAACCTTAACTTTAACCTAGACAACTTATTACAAGACATAAACAGCTGGTGCTCATACTCAGGGGCATACCTATCCTTAGCTAAGTGCCAACACCTCCATATTTGCCAAAGGCACAATTGCACCAGCACCGTAAGCCCTAGCAAGACACCAACACAACAAGTAACTGCACTAAAAATCTTAGGGATAACCATAAACAGTAAATACAAATGGGACACACACATAAAATCACTTCTTCCACCACTACACCAAAAATTAAAAATCATTAAATGCCTCTCCAACCATAAATTCAATTGTAACACAGAAGCACTACTTCACGTCGCGAAAGCAACAGTCATAGCAAAATTGGAATATGGACTGTTTCTATACGGACACGCTCGGAAAAGCGTGCTAAACAAATTAAAAACACCCTTTAACAAAGCAATTCGACTAGCCCTTGGCGCCTACCGAACCACGCCCATAAATAACTTGCTATACGAAGCCAACATCCTCCCATTAGAGCATAAACGAGACCTCCAAACAGCCAAACTCAAAAAAAACACCATACACCAACACACAAACTTGTCAAACAAAGAAAACCAAAAAAAAAAAACCCATCAACCATAGAACGCACAATAAACCTTTGTCAATCACTAAATCTACCCTATGAACCAGTAAAACTACACAAATACCAGCCACCTTGGGATCTCCCAAATCTCATAGACACAACATTTAGAGCGCACAAGAAACATACCACAGCACCGGAGACATACAGGAAACTATACGAACATACCAAAGACAACCATAAAACACACAAATTCATATTTACGGACGGATCAAAAATGAACTCCACTGTAGCATATGCAATCACAACAGATACTTATATCATTAAATATGGTATCCTACCCACATACTCATCAGTACTCTCCGCAGAAATAATAGCCATCCTAGTAGCGATCGATCAAGTCAAAAGCACAAGGGGAAAGTTCCTGATCTGCTCTGACTCTCTCTCAGCAATTGACGCCATAAGAAACACAAACAACAACAATTTTTACTCTAACAAAATCAGATCACTTCTTACAAAACTAGCCCCAAAAATTAAAATATTGTGGATCCCTGGTCATGTAGGCATAGCAGGCAACGAGCTTGCCGACCAAACCGCAAAATCGACAAGCAATATGCCCCTTATTTACACCCCAAACATCAACTTAACAGACATAAACAGGCACTTAAAATTTGAATTCCTAACAAGAAATAAACTAAACATAGAACACTGCAATCAATGGTATTAAAACATTAACAAGGACAATTCAAACATCGACAATTATTGCAGATCCTTCCATCCCAAATCGTGCAGACTCGATCAAATTAAAATAATACGCCTTAGACTAGGCCACACAAAACTTACACACGAGCACTACTTTAATCAAAACCAAACTTCACCCTGCCCCTTTTGCCAAGGCGACAATACCATACTCCACCTATTAAATTCATGCACTTCACTCCTCCCTACAAAACTATCTATCTTCAAAAACACAAACCCAATAAATCTCCTCAATGAACTCATAGGCGTGCAGATTCGTGAGCTTCTTACGCAGCGCAAGTTTGTTTCAGCAGAGTGCCACGCCCACTCTAACGCCCAAAAACCGCCCAAAACTATGGCTCCCACAGTTTTCATGCTAGAATAAAAATTGTAACTGATATGTATTGGTCTCGTCAATACCTATCGATTGATCCAAAAAAATTTGCCACGCCCACTCTAACGCCCACATCGCTTAAATCTGTCTACCGCCGGTAGGTGGCGCACTTAAATCTCTCTTTGCTGCTTGCATATCTCCATTTTCCTTTGGTCCCTTTAGCTGAGTACCGGGTATCTGATAGTCGAGGTACTCGACTATAGCGTTCTTCCTTGTTTTTTTAATAAGTTCAATGCACATATAATCTTTCCCTGAGGTATGATTGTTTTGAATTTATTTAAAAGCATCGGAATTTTCCTTCAATATGGATATTTCCGCACCTGTATCTATTAAGAAGAATAATTCCTTTCCCGTTGCTACATGTATAAAAGTGGCGAATGGTCTTTGGCTGAGATTAATGGTATGAATTTTAATATTTTCTACTGCTGTGTACCTAAAGGTTGTTGGGAGTTTCCCGAAGCGTTTTGGGCTACCCTAACATTGTTGTTGTTATTATTGTTATAGTTATAACCTCTATTTTGGTGGTTATTTCCTCTATAACTTCGTCTATTGTTTCCTCAATTTTGGCCTCGTCCTATATTATTGTTATAGTAACCAGGTTACTATTATTGTTGTTATAGGATCGGAAAGTACCTCTTCCGCGGTAATTTCCACGGTTGCTTCTATTGTAGAACAGGATGGTGTTTGATTGGCCTGTTGCGTCTGTACAACTATTTACGAATTTGGACATGACATCATCCAATGTGTTGAATTTGCCAGCCTCCATGATAAGTTTAATCTTATCGATTGTACAGATCTTAGTCATTGCCTTGACGACATGTGTTTTGCTGTTCTGGGTGGCCAAATCTGAGGACAGTCCGTCATTTATGTAGGCTCCTTCTAGTATTGATTGGAGAGTTAATAGTTTCGCCGAAATTACACTTACTGTTTCTCTTTTAACCTTATTTTTTTTTTTGTCTATTATTTCTGAAATTTAATTGTCATCGTCTATTAAATTTTTTGCATGACCTTTTTTCTTAATGAGATTAACTGCTATAGCTTCATGCGATTCCTTCAGGGAGTTTACCAAGTTTAAGGAATCTAAGAAACTTTTTAAATTTTCGGCCTTACCATCAATCTCTGGTATTAGTGATGAGGCTAATTTAAGGAATTCAGTTGGTGTGATAGCCATTTCTTCTTGTTCCGGTAATGTTATTATCGCAGGTATTGTCAGATCGTGTAGATCTTTGTCTTTTATATCAATTTCTTCGCTTGATTCGGAAACTTCGTCTTCCTTTGAATCTATTTCTAACTTTTGCTCCTCACTCGTTTCTATTTTTAAAGCGGTATTTAAGATTGTCGGTATCAATATATCTTAATTATACCTCTCTTTGATAGTTGTTAAATTTAAACGTAACTTGATCAATAAGTTTGATATATTTGACCAGTTCGTTTTATTTATTATTTCCCTATTGTCATAAACTAATATTCTTGCCTCATTAGAGGTATCGACAAGAATCTTAGCATGTTTGTTTATTGCTTCTTCCTTTATTACCCTATTCTGGATTACACATTTGTAGGACTTATCGAAAGTTTCTTTTATTTCACGGATATGGAGAGGCAGTTGCTCCCATTACATAATAAGTATTTATTCTGTTGTTTTTGTATTGTCTTGTAATTT
The DNA here is from genome assembly GCF_014743375.2 of Drosophila subpulchrella. NCBI lineage: Eukaryota > Metazoa > Arthropoda > Insecta > Diptera > Drosophilidae > Drosophila > Drosophila subpulchrella. Next base: position 481,394 of record NW_023665705.1, on the reverse strand, counting down.
TTCGTATTATTATATGTCCTAACATGGGTCTTTACTTATTTCCGAGAATACTTTGCAATTTCTCACAGTAGACAGTACTATTGCCTTCTGAGTGCTGTTGCAATAGATAATGGGTAAAAAGGTAAGTTGTACCTATCCGTATATTCGTATTCAAAATCGGAAATTGAAAGAGGCTCTTCTATATTCCTGATTATCCTAAATACCCCATTCTCAAAATCATGTTCCCTATCTAATGTTATCGTTATACACTCTAGAGCGTTCATGTTTATTAGTTTTATTTTATTTATTTAAAATTTTTTTTTAAATTTATCACAATTATATCACAGTACCACTTCAACCTCCGAAGGGACAAGTCGTATTACAACAGCATCGATCCCGCGTTTGCAAAAACCCATTGAGCTTATCAGCAAAGTTTCGAAAAACAAATATTAACCACAAAACAAAACAAGAAAAAGACAACAAAAAACACACCACTTCTTACCACTCGGGCGCAAGCCCTTTACAAGCAACCATGCACGAGCCACCAGACATAGCAAAATACACTACGAGATCGTATCAACTAGGAGAACCCAAATTTATAGTAATTAAAATTAACAAGGGAGAACGCTATAGTCGAGTACCTCGACTATCAGATACCCGTTACTCAGCTTAAGGGACCAAAGGGAAATGGAGATATGCAAGCAGCAAAGCGAGATTTAAATGCGCCACCTACCGGCGGAAGGCAGATTTAAGCGTTGTGGGCGTTAGGGTAGGCGTGGCAAATTTTTTTTTTTGATCAATCGATAGGTATTGACGAGACCAATACATTTCAGTTAAACATTTTTATCTAGCATGAAAATTGTGGGCGCCACAGGCTTGGGAGGTTTGTAGGCGCTATAGTGGGCGTGGCATATTCGCGTGACAAAATTGCGCTGCGTACAAAGCTACGGAATCTACGTCTGAGATCCCGATTCTCTATCTTTGATAGTTTCCGAGATAACCACGTTCATATTTACGATTTTTTGAAGTTTGGGGGCGGCTTGTGGGCGTAAAAGTGGGCGTGGCAAAATTTTTTTTGGGTCAATCGATAGGTATTGATAAGAACAATACATTTCAGTTAAAATTTTTATTCTAGCATCAAAACTGTAGGAGCCACAGTTTTGGGCGGTTTGTGGGCGTAAAAGTGGGCGTGGCACTCTACTGAAACAAACTTGCGCTGCGTAAGAAGCTCAGGAATCTGCACGCCAAATCTCAATAGCCTAGCTCTCATAGTTTCCAAGATCTCAGCGTTCATCCGGACAGACGGACAGACGGACAGACGGACAGACGGACATGGCTAGATCGACTCAGCTAGTGATACTGATCAAGAATATATATACTTTATGGGGTCGGAAACGCTTTCTTCTGCCTGTTACATACTTTCCGACGAATCTAGTATACCCTTTTACTCTACGAGTAACGGGTATAAAAATGAAACCTCATTTCAAACTGTTTCACCTTTCATTATCGAAAAATCTGTGGACTTTGCCTGCGGAGGAAGAGTTGAATCCGTGAAAAAAACTAGAGACGGCGGACTTATGATAAAAACTAAAAACAACACACAAGCCACAAAACTTATAAAACTTACCAAAATCGCAGATATGGAAATAACAGCAACCGAGCACAAGACACTTAATTTTTCAAAGGGTGTTATCTACTGCAATGACCTTGGATATATAGATGAAGAAACAATCCTCCAAGAATTAAAACCACAGAAAGTAATTGAAGTAAAAAAAATCATGAAGAGACAAAACACCAACAATAACACCAACAACTACAGCAACACCAACAACAACACCACCAACAACTACAGCCTAACAGAAACCGGACTCATAATAATTACATTTGAAACCCATCAACTCCCTGAAATACTGCGAGTTGGCTACGAAACTGTTCGCGTACGCAACTACATCCCTCTCCCACTACGTTGCAGAAAGTGCCTACGTTTCGGATACCCTGCACCCATATGCAAGAGCACAGACAAATGTTTAAACTGCTCAGATGAAAAACACACCAGCGAAGGAGAACTCTGCAAAAACGACAAAAAATGCCTAAATTGCGTAAACAATCCCGAACTTGACTCTCAACACAGCCCTTTGGACCGCAAATGCCCCACATTCTGTAAACAACAAGAGCTTACTGCCATAAAGACTACCGAAAAAGTCGATCATAAAACTGCTCTGGGTATATACTTTGAGCGACACGGATACAAAACAAGAAATTCTTATGCAAACACACCTACAAACACCACAACCACAATAAGAACCCGATCTTCGAACACTCTCGCATCAACATCTTCAAATGCACAAACTACATCCACATCCTGCGATCACAACCGATCAAACACACCTACAACGTCATCTGCATCAATCAAAACAACACTGGCACCGAAAAAAATTCTCCAAAACCACAACCAACACGACCAAGACGACACCGAAGCCATGGAAACGGACAACATAAGCCCCACCAAAATAACAACCGCATACGGATCTCAACTCACAAAGGACCTTAAACTAAAAATATTCCCTAAAGATAAGTCAAACCCTCTCTGCACTAACTTCAAACCAACTAAATCAAAAGCCAAATCCTCTAGCAAAAACAAACATACCACTAACAGCGACAGCGAATCAGTTTAACAGCCACAGATATCCCCTGCTCAAAATGTCACTAATTTTAATTCAATGGAATATTCAAGGATATACAAATAACTATAATAACCTCCTAATCCTGATTAAAAAATACTCTCCGCATATCATTACGCTTCAAGAAACACACATACAATACACTAGCAATATACCAACTCCAATAAATTACAAACTACTAACAAACATAGCCACCAACAGATTTGGCGGCGTAGCGCTATTAGTACACAAGTCAATTCAATATTCTATAGTAAACATTCCAAACGACCTTGGAGCCCTAGCAATACACATAAAATCCAAGGAGAACATGCACATAAAGACAACATACTTTGCACCAAACAGAACCGTAACAAACCAAATGCTTGAAGACACTTTGTACAATAATCAAACACCCTCACTAATTCTAGGAGACTTTAACGGATGGCACCCTGCCTGGGATTCCCCGAAAACTAATTCTCGAGGAAAAACAATACAACAATTTATTGACAACACACAGCTAATCTTACTAAACGACAAATCCCCCACACACTTCTCAACACACAATACATACACGCATATCGACCTTTCACTTTGCTCAGCAACACTAGCCCCACACGCCAAGTGGGAAATACTTAATGATCTAAACGGCAGCGACCATTTTCCAATAGTTATCTCCCTATTCCCTCCAAACAAGATAAACAAATTTTCAAAACCATTTTAAATATTAAAAAAAGCCAACTGGGAGCAATACGAGACTCTCACACACAAACATAACGAAACATAACGAAATATTAAATGTCAATAAAGAAGCCGCAAAAATCAACAATATTATACATAGCGCAAACATTTCCATCCCACAAACCTCAGTAAATTCAAAACCCTACAAGGTCCCCTGGTGGAACAAAAAACTAGCTCAGTTAAAAAAAGAAAAACAATTAGCTTGGAAAGCACTTAATCGCAACATCAATCTTACAAACATTATAAACTACAAACGCTTAAATGCCAAGTACAGGTTCGAAATAAAAAGAAGAAAAAGCGAAGCTCTCAAGCGACCTAAACTTTTCAGACGAATTCCGAAATAACAAATATAAAACCAACACAGCCAATTATACACCCACCTCAACAGCCAAATCTATCGAGAAAAAAATAACTTACCTTGTATTGTTTGCAGCACTACAAACACTTAAAGGATCTACTCCAGGATTAAACAGAATTTCTTACGAAATGATACGCAACAGCTCTCTTACCACAAAAAACAGAATAAAAAACCTTTTCAACCAAATTTTCGACAGCCACATACCTCAAGCCTACAAAATAAGCCTAATCATTCCGATTCATAAGCCAAAAACTGACAAAACAAATATCTCTTCATACAGACCAATTTCCCTCAACTGCTGTCTAGCAAAAACACTTGACAAAATCATAGGAAAAGGACTATGGTGGTTTGTGACCCACAAAAAACTTTTAAGTACAAACCGATTCGGCTTTAAAAAAGGCAAATCGACTTCAGATAGTCTACTATACGTAGACCATCTCATAACGAAGTCAAAGAGGCACACCTCCCTCGTCACTCTTGACTTTGCAAGAGCCTTTGATCGAATAGGGGTGCACACTATAATTGATCAACAACAGGAATGTAAAACAGGCCCAAAAATAATTAATTACGTCAAGAACTTCATGCTCAAACGTAAAATAATTGTCAGAGTCGGTCCGCACATGTCAAATTCACTCCCATTATCCAATGGTATCCCACAAGGATCTCCTATATCGGTAATCCTATTTCTTATCGCATACAACAAGCTCTCAAACATAATAACTTTACACAGAGAAATTAAATTTAACGCATACTCCGACGATTTTTTTCTCATAATAAATTTCAACAAAAACAAAAACCTTAACTTTAACCTAGACAACTTATTACAAGACATAAACAGCTGGTGCTCATACTCAGGGGCATACCTATCCTTAGCTAAGTGCCAACACCTCCATATTTGCCAAAGGCACAATTGCACCAGCACCATAAGCCCTAGCAAGACACCAACACAACAAGTAACTGCACTAAAAATCTTAGGGATAACCATAAACAGTAAATACAAATGGGACACACACATAAAATCACTTCTTCCACCACTACACCAAAAATTAAAAATCATTAAATGCCTCTCCAACCATAAATTTAATTGTAACACAGAAGCACTACTTCACGTCGCGAAAGCAACAGTCATAGCAAAATTGGAATATGGACTGTTTCTATACGGACACGCTCCGAAAAGCGTGCTAAACAAATTAAAAACACCCTTTAACAAAGCAATTCGACTAGCCCTTGGCGCCTACCGAACCACGCCCATAAATAACTTGCTATACGAAGCCAACATCCTCCCATTAGAGCATAAACGAGACCTCCAAACAGCCAAACTCAAAAAAAACACCATACACCAACACACAAACTTGTCAAACAAAGAAAACCAAAAAAAAAAACCCATCAACCATAGAACGCACAATAAACCTTTGTCAATCACTAAATCTACCCTATGAACCAGTAAAACTACACAAATACCAGCCACCTTGGGATCTCCCAAATCTCATAGACACAACATTTAGAGCGCACAAGAAACATACCACACCACCGGAGACATACAGGAAACTATACGAACATACCAAAGACAACCATAAAACACACAAATTCATATTTACGGACGGATCAAAAATGAACTCTACTGTAGCATATGCAATCACAACAGATACTTATATCATTAAATATGGTATCCTACCCACATACTCATCAGTACTCTCCGCAGAAATAATAGCCATCCTAGTAGCGATCGATCAAGTCAAAAGCACAAGGGGAAAGTTCCTGATCTGCTCTGACTCTCTCTCAGCAATTGACGCCATAAGAAACACAAACAACAACAATTTTTACTCTAACAAAATCAGATCACTTCTTACAAAACTAGCCCCAAAAATTAAAATATTGTGGATCCCTGGTCATGTAGGCATAGCAGGCAACGAGCTTGCCGACCAAACCGCAAAATCGACAAGCAATATGCCCCTTATTTACACCCCAAACATCAACTTAACAGACATAAACAGGCACTTAAAATTTGAATTCCTAACAAGAAATAAACTAAACATAGAACACTGCAATCAATGGTATTAAAACATTAACAAGGACAATTCAAACATCGACAATTATTGCAGATCCTTCCATCCCAAATCGTGCAGACTCGATCAAATTAAAATAATACGCCTTAGACTAGGCCACACAAAACTTACACACGAGCACTACTTTAATCAAAACCAAACTTCACCCTGCCCCTTTTGCCAAGGCGACAATACCATACCCCACCTATTAAATTCATGCACTTCACTCCTCCCTACAAAACTATCTATCTTCAAAAACACAAACCCAATAAATCTCCTCAATGAACTCATCCCAGATAATTTAGAAAAACTTACTTCTCTGAAAAGCTACAAGCCTATACCACAAAATTTAATAAAATACCCCAAATGTACATAAATAAAAATTTACCAACTAAGTAGCCAAAATACAACGAACAATATGTAATCAAACTAATAGACTTAATATCATTAACCTTAAAAGCCGAAGGCCTTGTTGCCAGTGCTTTACCAACTAAGTTAGTCTAGTTTTGTAAACTTCTCTATCTTTAATAATAAATAAATAAATAAAAATGTTCCGGATATTTTTATTAAATTCATTTTTGATTCATTTTTCATAAATTTTTATATTTTTGTGTACATATATACATATAAATATTTTCTTTTTATTATTTCGTCTTAAATATATTTTTATGACAATTGTTTGTGCGTTAGGTAAATTAGATCTTATCTAGATCTTTAGCTTGACTTAAGGCCCTTTTCTTTATACACTTATTGTGTAAAATATACGCTGCACAACGGATATACGCACACAAAATTATAACAATTATTAATAATAATATATTCGTAAAATGGGGGTCGATATTGGTCGATTCAATTTTATTAATAACATTAGCATTGGAGTCCACTGTTTTGGTATCGATGAACCCCATTGTGGTTATTATTATGTCAAAAATTTCTTCAAATTTGCTTATACTATTATATTTTATTTATATTCATACAAAGAAAATTAATTTCTGTGAATTTAAAAATTTTAGGTTTTTCTCGTTTTACATAATAATACCCGTTACTCGTAGAGTAAAAGGGTATACTAGATTCGTCGATAAGTATGTAACAGGCAGAAGGAAGCGTTTCCGACCCCATAAAGTATATATATTCTTGATCAGGATAACTAGCCGAGTCGATCTAGCCATGTCCGTCTGTCCGTATGAACGCTGAGATCTCGGAAACTTTAAAAGCTACAATACTGGTATAAGGCATACAGATTTCTGAGATTCCTGCGCAGTGCAAGTTTGTTTCAGCAGAGTGCCACGCCCACTCTAACGCCCACAAACCGCCCAAAACTGTGGCTCCCACAGTTTTGATGCTAGAATAAAAATTTTAACTGAAATGTATTGTTCTTATCAATACCTATCGATTGATCCAAAAAAAAAATTTGCCACGCCCACTTTAACGCCCACAAACCGCCCACAAACTTCAAAAAATCTTACATTCGAACAAGGATATCTCGGAAACTATGAAAGGTAGAGAATTGGGATCTCAGTATTGGATTACGTAGCTTTGTACGTAGCGCAAGTTTGTCACGCGAATATGCCACGCCCACTCGAAAGCCCACAAACCGCCCAAGCCTGTGGCACCCACAATATCCATGCTAGATACAAAATTTGAACTGAAATGTATTAGCCTAGTCAATATCTATCGATTGATCCAAAAAAAAAAAATTGCCACACCCACTCTAACGCCCACAAGCCGACCAAATTTGTGGCGCCCACAATTTTCATGCTAGATACAAAATTTTAACTGAAATGTATTGGTCGCGTCAATACCTATCGATTGATCCAAAAAAAGTTTGCCATGCCCATTCTAACGCGCATAACGCTTAAATCTGTTTACCGCTCACATAACCATATATTGAGATCACGGGTAGGTGGCGCATTTCAATCTCGCTTTGCTGCTTGCACATCTCCATTTCCCTATGGTCCCATTAGCTGAATAACGGGTATCTGATAGTCGAGGTACTCGACTATAGCGTTCTTCCTTGTTTCATTTAGCTTTACGGGCTATACTGCTATCGGGCAGAAAGGGTCCCGCTCAATTTGACAAAATTGAATTATAATTAAAATAACATAGATTAACTTTAATTTGTTTTGATAATTTTTTTTTAATCCGCTTTTCTTCAGACCCTCTATTGAATCAGCTGGGCGTCGCCGGGGCTGGCACGCTGATGCTCCTTCGAAGGCGTAGGTGGCTGCTTGCCCCCACGCTTGTAGTCTTCGGTGCAGATGTCCTAAGCCTATGGGCTCAGGCGGTACCGCTGCCGGTCATCGCACAGGGTTTTGCGCACGTACTCTCGCAAAATGGACTTTCCAGTGATTCCGGGCAATCTTTCGCGCACACTTTGCTTCTCTTGGGAATCTGCTTTGGAAGTGGAGGTGTTATTTTTGTATCTTTATAAATTGTCTTTATCACTGAGTGAGCTGGAGTTATTGGCTTTTTATTTACAAGACTTGAATTAAGAAAATAAAGTTCTTCTTGTAATTTTTGGGCTGTTGCCTAGGGGGGAGGCGTTTGGTGTTTAAGTAATAGCCACTTTAAGTGCGCTATTCCTTTACTTATTTTTCTCCTTACGCCCCTACGTTTTTCCATAACTCAATCTCTACTCACTCAGATTTATATGTCAAAATTGCTGCTGGCGAAGAGTCGCCGCGGCAGAGGAAAGGTCTTATGTTTACTTGGTGACAGAGCGGTCGCACATTTCAAATATGCAGACTCAGCACTGCCCAGTCCCACACTAGGCCACCCACCATTGGGTAAAAAACGATGGGGTGTAACCGGTGGACTCCGATATGCTCGTGCTCACTGCTAGTATAATCTCCAGCCACTTCTCGACTCAGTTTCTCTGGTCCTGACCTGCCAACTGCTCTATCATAGTCTTGACCGTTTTATTTGCTTGTTCTTGCTTGTTGTGGTGTGTAGGACGCGGTGGTTTGCTGCCAGCACAACTGCACTCCGTTTTCTGTTATGACCACCTTTGGGACCCCGTACCTTACGATTATGCGCTCCCAAAACGCCTTCTTAAGCGACTCGGCTGTCGCACTGCGCAGCGTCATTAGTTCCGTCCATTTTGTGAATCTATCTACCAGGACCAGCAGCATTTGCTTGCCGTGCTTAGGCCATGGTAGGGATGCGACGAAATCTACGCATACCGTGGTACATGTTTCCTCTAAAACTTGGGTTAGCATTTTGTCAGCCGCCTGCATTTCAATTGATTTAAATCTCATGCATGTCTGGCATTTCCTCACATGGGCTTGTGCGTCTCTATGCATGCCCGGCAAGTAGTATCGGGCTGCCAACCGTCCTTCGGCTTCCTACGTGTCCCGCCAACGGTGCGTCATGGTTTTCCCTCAACACCATGATGCTACGTCTTCGCTGCCCGTTCTGTGTGGTCTATTTCTGTACAGGATCTCGCCCTCCATCGCATAGTCCAGGTAATTCTGTGGCTGGGTCCTCATCTTTTTGCCCATGTCCTTGATCTACCTGTAACCTCCTGAAGCCATTGGCGCCGTCGTCTCCTTCAAGCCTCGTAGCGCCTCTGGTAGTGGTTGTCTTGACAAAGCGTCCACCACGTTTAGCTGACCCTTTCTGTGCGCTATCTCGAAGTCGTACTGTTGTAAATCCAGGGCCCATCTGGCGATTCTTCCTGAAGGGCTTTCGATGCTGTCGAGTCACTTCAGAGCCATATGGTCGGTTACTACTTTAAGGTTTTTATCTTCCAGACACGGTTTGAGCTTGCTGTTCGCCCAGACAATTGCTAAGCACTCCTTCTCCGTTGTTTGATAGTTTTTTCAGCGATATTCAGAGTTCGGCTCGAATAGGAGATTACTTTTTCGCCCCTTTCGGTGTCCTGGGCGGTATGGTGAATGTTCTGCTGAAGTCCGGGCATGCTAGTACCGGGTCTGCCACGAGTCTTGCCTTCACTTCCTCAAACGTCATCTGATGCTCCAGTGCCCACTCCCACTTACTGCCCTTGTGTAGCAAGTCATTCAAGGGTATGAGGATTCTTGAAAAAGATCTGGTACAAGTCGTCGGTACCACGACGCTACTCCCAGGTATTGCCGGAGGTCTTGACGGTCGAGGGTGGTTCCACGTTAGCGATGGCGGCTAGTTTTTCCGGATCTGTTCTTATTCCTTCACTAGTGACTAGATGTCAAAACTACAGCAGTTCCTTCTTAAAAAGTTGGCATTTTTCCGAATTCAGCCTCAGCTTTGCTTCCCTTAGACGCCGAAACACTTATCTCAGATTTTCCGTGTGTTCTTCTAGCCTCCGTCCCATCACCATCATGTCATCCTGGTAGGCAAACGGGTGAGGTGACATTTCGGGGCCAACTACTTGGTCCAAAACCCGCTGAAAGGTTGCCGACCCACGGCATTACCCTCCACTGGAATAAGCATTTCTCTTGTACTGTGAAAGCCGTATAATGCCTGCTGGTTTCTTCCAGTGGAATCTGTCAGGTTAAAGCTGCTTATGTACCGCGCTTCCCTCAGTTGGCCCAGGATGTAGCTTATGCTGGGCACAGGGAAGGCATCCTTTACAGACTTCGCATGCATAGTAGCTAGGAATCGCGTTAGCATATTAATGGCGCCGCCCCCTCATTAGCGTATGTTGGACCTGGCACATTCAGCATAACTCAAAAATTAACTGACTTTAATGGGCTTAGAAGTCAAAACAAGGAAGAACGCTATAGTCGAGTACCTCGACTATCAGATACCCGTTACTCAGCTAAAGGGACCAAAGGAAAATGGAGATATGCAAGCAGCAAAGCGAGATTAAAATGCGTCACCTACCGGCGGTAGACAGAGTTAAGCGATGTGGGCGTTAGAGTGGGCGTGACAAACTTTTTTTTTATTCAATTATTATTGATGAAAACAATACATTTCAGTTAAAATTTTTATTTTAGCATCAAAACTGTGGGAGCCACAGATTTGGGCGTTAGAGTGGGCGTGGCACTCTGCTGAAACAAACTTGCGCTGCGTAAGAAGCTCACGAATCTGCACGGCGTGACAAACTTTTTTTTTATTCAATTATTATTGATGAAAACAATACATTTCAGTTAAAATTTTTATTTTAGCATCAAAACTGTGGGAGCCACAGATTTGGGCGTTAGAGTGGGCGTGGCACTCTGCTGAAACAAACTTGCGCTGCGTAAGAAGCTCACGAATCTGCACGCCTAATCTCAATAGCCTAGCTCCTATAGTTTCCGAGATCTCTGCGTTCATCCGGACGGACAGACAGACGGACAGACGGACATGGCTAGATCGACTCGGCTAGTGATCCTGATCAAGAATATATATACTTTATGGGGTCGGAAACGCTTCCTTCTGCCTGTTACATACTTTCCGACGAATCTAGTATACCCTTTTACTCTACGAGTAACGGGTATAAAAATGTCACGATCATGTCCATTAAGAGTATACTTAACTGCCCCCATCGCTCCACATTCCCTCACGACAATATTGATCACGTCACCTTTTTTTCTCATTTTGAGAAATTAATATTCAACAGGAGTTGCTGTGTACGTGAGAAAGGTCGCACACCCAAAGTATCCAAAGGTTGTTATTTTAGAGGAACATGTCCGATCATGTTGGGAAGGATGTGGAATACAAATACAAACACACATTTTTGTTTCCGCCCCAGAACGTTTAACTAGTAAATTTTCTAAGATTGTCTCCAAATGGGTCATAAACATGTCATAAAAGGGATTCAAGCAAGAGCTACCCCAACATGAGAACCTGTCAATTACCTGACCGCAATAAAAAAAATACATGCACAAGACTGAAGGCGCGCGCTTATTGATAAGATAATGGACCTCATGCCAACGACCTCACGGCTGACTGCTAGCTCTAACTCGTCCCATAATATAGGTTGAAATCACGAGCGCGCAACAACTCGAAAGTAACCGACAGATCTCAGTCAAGGAAATATTTTGCATTCTCCGTGCCTTTAATTTAGCTCGAAATAAAATGTCAACAGTTTGATTTGTAGCATAATAATATTTTTTTCATTTATTTTGCGAACATGTTTTATTATATATTGAAATACATTTTCTGGCTACATTCCGACTATTTGCATAAAAGAGGCAGGCTCATGTTTCCGATGTCACTTCAGGATTACAAAATGTGAAGTGTTTACCATATTTCGTGGCTTTGAGATAATGTCCACCTTCATACATGAACTGAATGTGCTGACAAATTATTTGCCCTTTAAATTGTTCAATAACTTGGTCAATTTCCTTATTAAATCTCATTTTTTAAATTCTTTTCTTGTAGCTCTTGAGATCAGATGTGTGGATCTCAACTTTAAAATGATTTATATAAAACAATTTTCTTTTTTTGGAGCTACATTTAAAAATGTCAAAATATTGTATGCATTGTTAAGAGGTGTTTCAAAATATGGAAACCGGTTTCTCTTAAACTTGTGTTACGTGGGCATATTAATGCCCGAGTCCTGACAGGGACTTGGGTCGAGGGAGAGGTGTCCGATGTTCAGACACCATTTGCCGGCATAAGCTACGTCTTATTTGGGTCGTGGGATCTTGGTAAGCCTCTCTCCTCTCCAACATAAGGAGAAAAATTATTTAAAGTGCCTACAAAATAATATTAGTCCAAAAAGTTCGTCCGTCCACCCTGCCCACAAGCTTAGCTATCGCTTGATCGCAATATGATCGGGCTGTGTTTAGGCCACATTCCCTTCCCTTCACACATTCGGGTGCCAATGGATCGTCGCGGGTCGCGCAATACGAATTCTTATTGTCAAGGTTGTCCGTCGAAAGTTATGTCATTGTTCTTGACCTACTCCACTTCTCGCGTCAGCACACACCCCTTAATAAAGCTCTAGCACTTCATAGTTTTGAGATCTTTTTACATTATAAATTTATTGGGTTATATATATATCGGCGTGCGCCGTAGATGAGTTGGCTAATTCATATGGAAATTAATTAATTGACAATTATTTTGTTAGCGGAGAGTATCGAATGTATCACCTGGGAAGTTGTACACATCAGCAAAACGATGACTATTCACGATAACAAACGTCGCTCAGTGGGCTCTTGCAATTGTACAAACAACTACAAGGCTGATACTCGTCGCTGAAAAATTAACATTTTATTATTATATATATGAAGAAAGAAAGTTAGCTTCGGCAAGCCGAAGCTTATATACCCTTGCAGCTATAATTATTAAATTTAAAAACACAAAAAATGATATTCCCAATAGTATAAGATAATATGTCAAAAAACACCGAAGCTATAATTTGAAACATATTATTTTCCTACCAATTTTCCGATCGTTCTTATGGCAGCTATATGATATAGTCGTCCGATTTTGATAAAATAAAATTTGAAATTCAGAACTAATTAAAAAATGTTATTTCCAAGCGTAGGAGGTTATATGTTAAAAAACACCGAAGCTATAAGTTGTTTCATATTATTTTCCTACCAATTTTCCGATCGTTCCTATGGCAGCTATATGATATAGTCGTCCGATTTTGATAAAATTAAATTCGAAGTTCAGAACTAATTATAAAATGTTATTTCCAAGCGTTAGAGGTTATATGTTGAAAAACACCGAAGCTATAACTTGTTTCGTATTATTTTTCCACCAATTTTCCGATCGTTCCTATGGCAGCTATATGATATAGTCGTCCGATTTCAATAAAATTTAATTCAAAATACAAATTTAATTAAAAAATGTTATTTCCAAGCTTAAGAGGTTATATGCTAAAAAACACCAAAGATATAATTTAAAAAAATTTTTTTTCCGATTATTCCTATGGGAGCTATAGGATATAGTTGTCCGATCCGGCTGGTTCCGACTTATATACTACCTGCAAAAGATATACGACTTTTGGGAAAGTTTCAGCCCGATAGCTTTAAAACTGAGAGACTAGTTTGCGTAGAAACGGACGGACAGACGGACTGACGGACATGGCTAGATCGACTCGTCTAGTCATGCTGATCAAGAATATATATACTTTATGGGGTCGGAAACGTCTCCTTCACTGCGTTGCAAACTTCTGACTGAAATCAATATACCCTCTGCAAAGGTATAAAAATGTGAAATTTATAAAAAGGAATGTATATCTAAATGATTATATATGAATAGGTTTTTCTAAAAGATTAATTCTTGATATTAACTAGGAAGGTATTAACATTGCCCAAAAATACATTTTTATCTAAACGAGAAACAACAATGACCGTTTGAACGGTAAAGATGATAATTGCCTTTTCGGACTTGTTACAGTGTACAAGTGGTGAGAAATCTTGACGGAAGGTCTCAATATATAAGTTCTCTAATTCATCTACAGTTATTGGTAGGATTGCTTTTGATAACAAATATTGAACTCTTAAGTTAAACTGTGGATAATAGTCTATTGTTTTAGCTAATGCTTGTGCAGCGATCATGGTTCACGGATATATATATATCAAACAAAAACACCTTTTATGGAGGTAAAAAGTAGTGGCGAACGCGCCTTTAACAAAAATTTCTGATATCAACAATTGTGACAAAAAATGATATTACATTCGAAAATAAATAAACTATATTAAATTTATGATTTCGGCCCGCAACAGTAAATATTTATTTACCTACACGTCAATTTTCTGTTGTAGCGTGCCGATTACATAAATTTAATATAGTTTATTTATTTTCGAATGTTATATCATTTTTCGTCACAATTATTGATATCAGAAATTTTTGTTAAAGGCGCGTTCGCCACTACTTTTTACCTCGTTAAGAGGTGTTTTTGTTTGATATCAGAAGTTTTTTTTGCACAAGAGTTTAAGTACCCCAATATCATGACTAGGAGTCGTCCCCATATGGCTTGGTTATTGAAAAACCAAGCACACAGATTTTTGTTTGTTTTAAAATATATGTAAAATGTTATTTTTTGCCAAACCCTTTCTGTTTGTAAAAGAACGGCTCATTGAGTTATATGTCCCAATACCTGCAAAAGTTATATATACATTTGTATGCACGTTTCGCTTGGATACTAAAACATAACAAATCCATAATATTTGCCGGATGTTTTGAAAGTACAAAGTAATCATTGGAGAAGTATTTGCTTATTTCTGAAATGGTTCCTTTATTTTCCTGAAATAGTTTTTTTTTATCCTAGGACACATAATGTCAATACTTATTTTCAATGGGTAATATTTCCCAATACCTACAAAAGTAATCTATGAATATATGTACAATGTACATTATGTAATTGTTACTTAGCTACTAAAATGTTCTAAGAATTGTAAGAAAAGTTTTTCTTTCATTCGTTTTAAGTAATTAAATATATAGTTCTAAATAATGTATAAAGACTATAATTAACTTTCACGTTCCACTTCGGCCTAACTTTATTCTAATAAGGTATGGGTTGTTTACACTCACATTCTAATAAGAATGAAACATCTAATATGAATATAAAACTTTTTAATAACAAGTTTTATCGCTTCAATTATGTATTTTAATAGCACCAGTTTAGAATTTCAAGGGATGTATAGTTTCAGATTCCAAGAGAAATCTGTCGTTTCTTACATTTCCCGCCGAGCTAGCGGGTTTTTCCAAAGTGGTAGAACAAATAGATCAAGTTTCCTATTTTGATTAGCTTCATGCAAGCAAAGGATCCTAAAACCATAACAGATTTTCCGTTTGAAAAAATCTATTAAGAATATTTTTCATCAAATTGGTTTTTTTCTGGTTTATTCCAATAAATAAGAAATATTTCGTAAACGGAGCTGAAACGAGTTGCACTTTTTATACCCGTTACTCGTAGAGTAAAAGGGTATACTAGATTCGTCGGAAAGTATGTAACAGGCAGAAGGAAGCGTTTTCGACCCCATAAAGTATGTATATTCTTGATCAGGATCACTAGCCGAGTCGATCTAGCCATGTTCGTCTGTCCGTCTGTCTGTCTGTCCGGATGAACGCTGAGATCTCGGAAACTATGAGAGCTTGGCTATTGAGATTTGGCGTGCAGATTCCTGAGCGTCTTACGCAGCGCAAGTTTGTTTCAGTAGAGTGCCACGCCCACTCTAACGCCCACAAACCGCCCAATACTGTAAAGTAGAGTAAAAATATAAACTGAAATAAATTGTTCTCATCAATACCTATCGATTGACATAAAAAGTTTGCCACGCCCACTTTAACGCCCACAAACCGCCCACAAACTTTAAAAAATCGTTAGTATGAGCGCGGATATCTCGGAAACTATCAAAGATAGAGTATTGGGATTTCAGATTTAGATTCCGTAGCCTTGTACGCAGCGAAAGTTTGTTATTCGAATATGCCACGCACACTCTAACGCCCACAAACCGCCCAAGCCTGTGGCGCCCACAATTTTAATGCTAGATAAAAAATGTTAACTGAAATGTATAAAAAAATTTTGCCACGCCCACTCTAACGCCCATAACGCTTAAATCTGTCTACCGCCGATAGGTTGCGCATTTCAATCTTGCTTTGCTGCCTGCATATCTCCATATTCCTTTGGTCCCCTTAGCTGAGTAACGGGTATCTGATAGTCGAGCTACTCGACTATAGCGTTCTTCCTTGTTATCGCTTAATATCTTCCAAACGGAAGTTTTTAGTGGAAAAAGTGTTATATATCAAAAGTTGAGGAATCTCAAGGGCTGAAACTTAAAAAGAAATCGTTCGACTCAATTTTGAGACAATAGTCAAAAAGTGGTTGTTTATGGGGAAGACAACAAATATGCCACCCTTATATTTATAATTAATAACGCACGAATAGGTTATTTTAAAATGTATAGCGTTTATTCGGAGCGGCAGACGGACTGTGAATGTATAGAAAGCTTGGCTCCAAGATCTTCATATAGACATATGCATGCTTACAAAGTAGTTGCTGAATAGATAAGCGACAGCTTTAGTGGTATAAGAAAGAAGGCGACAAAGATAAACAGAGAGCGCTGCAGGAGCCGTCGTACATCTATGCGCGCATGACTAGGCGCTGGCGATCTGCTCCGAACATACTCCCCCCGTTGGAAGAGGTAAGGTTCCAACTATCTCGGAATCGATGGGCAGAACAGCTAGCTTGGCGACGGCTCTCTTGATCAGACCCGTAACTGTACGGACCATAGCTACTCTGATGACTCCGTCCCCGCCGGGTATGACTTCCTGGATGCACCCAAGCTGCCATCTCAAGGGTGGAACGTTGTCCTCCTTCAGCAAAACTATGCGTCCAACCTTGATGTTAGACGTTTCGACGCGCCACTTGCTCCTCTCTTGAAGTAGGGACAAATACTCGCTGCTCCACCTTTTCCAGAAATGTTGCTGCATCTGGGTAACCCGCTGCCATCTGCTGAGGCGGTCTCCGCGGAGATGAGTAATGCCAGGCTCAGGAAACTTAGTGTAGCTGGAACCCTTCAGGAAATGCGCCGGTGTTAGCACCTCAAGGCTTTCAGCATTTTCTGAAATTGGACAGAGTGGACGGGAGTTAAGGATGGCAGAAATCTCATATGCAAGAGTTCTTAATTCATCGATGGCTAAGATGGATGCACCGACGACTCTGTAGAAGTGAAATTTAGCTGACTTCACAGCGGCCTCCCATAAACCACCGAAGTGCGGGGCACGCGGAGGGATGAACTTTCAGCTAAACAGACGGAAGATATCGATGCTGTGTGCTGCTCGCTCAAAAAGAGCTCTTTCAGCTCGGCAAGCTCTCTCTTTGCACCGACAAAGTTTGTAGCATTGTCGCTCCAAATGGTACGCGGACTGCCTCTAAGGCTGATGAATCTCCTCAGCGCTGCGATGAAAGAATCCGTCGTGAGATCCTGGACCACTTCCAAATGAGCAGCCTTCGTGGAAAAACAGACAAAGACGGCCATAAAGCACTTGTGGGGTGCCTTATTTCTGGCCTCTGCCTTATGATAGAATGGCCCACAATAGTCCACTCCTGTGGTATGAAAAGCTGGATTAGGCTGCACTCTATTTGCTGGAAGGCTACCCATGACGTACTCCCAAGTAACAGGTTTCATTCGGAAACATCGGACGCATTTGTTGATAACGCTGGCGACGAACTTGCGGCCTCCAATCGGCCAGTACCTTTGCCGTAATGCGGCAAGCAGCGCTTGCGATCCTCTATGCAAATATTTCTCATGATAATAAACGATGATCGCCTTGGTGACTGGATGATCCTTGGGCAACAGTATCGGATGCCTCGTATCGTAGTCCAAGTTTGCGTTCTGAAGCCTTCCACCCACGCGAAGTAACCCATCGGAGCCGAGTATAGGCCTAAGCGAAACCAGCTTGCTTTTCTGTGGAAACGGCTTGCCCTGGCTAAGAGATCCATACTCCTTCGCCAAGTTAACCTGTTGGATGCTCCTCAGAAGAAGTACAGTTCCAGAGTTGATCTCCTCCACCGAAAGTCGACCTTTTAACGGAGCAGATTTGGCTCTGCAATTTGAAATGAATCGATAAATGTATGCAAATACGCGCTGCAACTTATCGAAAGAGTTGAGGAATTTGCAGTTTGATGAACTATCTATGCAAACGGCCCCAATTAGAGCCACAGAACGGCGCTCTGGAAGATCCTTTACTGAGTCTAGCAGGGACGGCCAATTTGACGAGCTTTGCAGAAGGAATGGAGGCCCGTTAGCCCAAAGGGAATGTTCCAACAATTTTCTTGGGGTACATCCTCGCGATACGACGTCTGCCGGGTTCAAGTTTGTAGGAACGTGATGCCAAGACATGCCTTTCGTCATCTCCTGAATTTTCGCGATTCTGTTTGATACGAAAACGTTAAACTCCCTCGGAGGTTGCCGAATCCACGCCAACACAATGGACGAGTCCGACCAGCAATGAAAGGTGCAATCGAAATCTATGGCTTCCTTGGCGTTTACGATTAGCTCAGCCAATAAAAACGCTGCGGAAAGTTCTAATCTTGGAATTGTCAAGGCCTTCAATGGAGCTACCCTTGACTTGGCACAGAGCAGATGGTCTTTCGATTCTCCATTGGTCTCCGATCGCAAGTATAGACACGCTCCATAAGCTGACATGCTAGCATCGCAGAATCCATGCAACTCAACAGAAGCCCTTGGTTGCAGTACGAATCGTGGGAATTTTAAGTTCTGTACGACCGATAACTGTGAGGTCAACTCCCCCCATGACGAAAGAATGGGCTCTGGCAGTGCATCATCCCAATCCACGTTCGCACTCCATAGAGATTGCAAAAAAATCTTAGATTTTGTGATAATAGGAGTTATTAAACCGAGTGGATCATAGAATTTGGCAATCGTCGACAATGCAACCCGCTTAGTGGGTCGTTGATTGGTTTGCAGTTGAGAAAAATGAAATAGGAGCTGATCAGAAGATGGATCCCAGACTAGTCCCAATGCCTTGGCGACATCCGATCCATCGTGAAATTTGATTAACTGCTCCTTGTCGCATTCAGACTCTCCCTTCAGGGCTGCTGACTCATTCGAACACCATTTCCGAATTGGAAAGTGGCCTCGCGACAGTAGTTCCTTCACCTGACGACGAATTTCTCTCACCTCCTCAACTGAGTCCCCACCAGATATTAAATCATCCACATAGAAATCTCTACGAACAATTTTTGCTCCAATAGGAAATGATTCCTCCTCATCGTAAGCGAGTTGATGCATGGCTCTTATAGCCAAGAAGGCTGCTGGCTTGGTTCCATAAGTCACCGTGTTCAATTTAAAAACACTCAACTCTTCCGTGGAGCTTTCTCTCCAAACGATGCCCTGCAAGAAATCATCCGGGTACGAAACACGCACGCAACGGTACATCTTGACGATATCTCCACAAAGGGCAACTTTAAAAAATCGAAAGCGAAGCAGTATATTAAAGATTTTTTGTTGAATTGTTGGTCCTGCCAGAAGTAAGTCGTTCAGAGAGCTACCAGAAGTTGTTTTAGCAGATCCATCAAAAACGACACGAAGCTTCGTACTCGTGCTCTCCTGCTTATGTACGCAATGGTGGGGCAAAAAGAATTGTGTTTCTGGCGGTTCCTTAGTTACAAGAGACATGTGACCTAGATCGATATACTCCCTCAAAAATGCTTTCAGGGCTGGGTTTCTATCTAATTTAGCTTCCAAACTCTTGAAACGACGACGAGCCAAGCAATAAGAATCACCTAAAGATTCGAATCCGGAAGTGGACAAGAGACGAACAGAGTATTGGCCGTTTCCAAGTCTAATGCAATTTTCATTAAAAAGTTGCTCACATCGCAAGTCTTCCGGCAATAAAGATGGCTTAGACGAAGTGAAGTCCTCAATTTCCCAAAATCGCTTTACAATGGCGGAAAGTGTGTCATCGGAATGATCAGCTGGGTCCTTGATGCTGGCTTGCAAAACCGATTTATGAGACTATCCAACCAAGCTTGGTGTTCTGAAGAGTTGGCAAAGCCCTATCCAAATGAATTTGTCCCATAGAAATTATTTCGAAAAACAACCCAGCGCCGAGTAAAAGGTCAATTCGTTGTGATTGATTGAAATCAGGGTCAGCCAGTGAAATGTTTTACGGTATCCTCCACGATGTTGCATTTATATTGAAATGGGGTTGATAATCAGTAATACTGTGAGTCACAACCGCTGTGAATGCCGCACGATAGCTTGCATCCCGTGATTGCACAAGAATATCGACAGTCTTATCAGAGATCATGGAAGATTCTCCTATCCCAGAAATCGACGTTTGCGATCTTCTATGATTCAAGTTTAGTTGGCTAGCTAAGCGAGAGGTTATGAAGTTTAGCTGGGAGGCCGAATCTAAAATTGCTCGGCAAGGCATGAATGCTCCAATTCTATTTCTAACGTAGATAATAGCAGTTGGAAGCAACACGTAGTCGATCGGCAAAATATTTAAGGTTTTGGGTGGAGGGCTTGGTATATGATGATCAGGATGCGATGGTGTATGCGAACATGATACTAATGCTGATGAAGTAGATGGTAATGGCTGAGAGCTCGAGGATGGATCGCATGATGGAGATAAAAATGAGGTTGATGTTGCGGATGGGTCATGGTTCATGTGTAATAATGAATGGTGCTTCATGCGACAATACTTGCAGTGAGTCGACTTGCATTGCTGCAAACTATGCCCCTTGCGCAAACAGTTGAGGCATAGGTGCAACTTCTTTGCTTCTCTATATGGAAGATTCGGACTCAAATTTAAAAATCGAGAACACTTTGGCAAATAATGATCCCGTGCATCGCAAAATAAGCATGTCAAATGATTTGAGTTAGTAGCAGAAGCAATAAGTGTATTTTGGTTATATTTGTTCAAGTTTTTTCCCACCTGCTGGCTTGGTGTTTGAGTTACCAAGGCTTGATCCAAGTTTTCCATCATCCTGCACCTCTTTTCCAAAAACGATTCCATAGCATCCCAGGTAGACAGCTCAGTGATTGACAAATCCTCTTCCCATTTTTCCCGCGTCCTCTGATCCAGTTTCCGAGTGACGATGTGAATTAAAAGTCCATCCAAAATTTGTTGCGTATTGGCCAGGGTTCGAATTGCTCGCAGATGCGAATTCATGCAATCGCTCAGCTCCCGAAGACCCTTCGCAGATCCCTTCTCGACACCCATTAAACCGAATATTGCCTGTACATGTGCCTGAAAGTGTAAAACTTTATTATCAAATCGATTAACCAGCAAATTCATAGCCTTTTTAAAATTAGCATTCGAGGGTTCGAGCGAGCGTATGGTTTCCAGAGCCACGCCGCCCAAACTCGAACGCAAATATTGTAATTTTTCAATGTCGCTTAGCTCATCATCATTTCCGATGACCGTAGTGAAAGTCGCAAGAAAATCCGGCCACTCAGAGTAGGATCCATGAAAACGAGCAATTTCCAAATTTGGCAACCGAGGCTTCCTAGATCGAAAAGAAAGATCCGCATTATTAGTGATGTCAATAGATGTTGAATTTGCAGCGGTTGAAGCCGGCAATTGTGACTTGCGATGAGCCGCCAAGCCTCGGTTTAGTTTCGCCTTCACATCCATGAAGACTTCAGCAAATTCAATCCGATGGTCGCTTGAGATCTCTGCAAAATCCAGTCTTTCCAACGATAGATAGCAAAATAGATTGGGCTTTGACTCGGTAGTAGTCGACGTCACTTGTGGATTCATTTTGAGCCCGAACCGAGTTTTCTGTATCAGACATTTTTCAATCACGAGAGAGGAAAGAAATGAAATGAAAATGAAATAAAATAAAATGTCCGACCGCGTTAGAGGCACAAAACACCGTATACCCTTTGCCGCGAAAACGTGAAGGTTAACAAGCGTCGCCGAGATGCAACGGAACCTTTAACTTGGTTGTTGTTGTTCTTGTCGATAAATTGCCTGCCTAGCAACAGCGGATTATGTAACTGGCAAACGAATGCATGTATTGCTATATGTACATATATATATGTAACAATGATTAAATGCGATTCACTTTGTTAAGAATTATTTGCTCAACACAGTTTTGGTGTTTTTCACAGCGCAAAATGTACAAAAAACCAACGGCTGGCTGTGCACTTTTATATGCACATATGTATGTATGTATGTATGTTTGTGAACGAATGCACGATAACGACAGCGAAACAAAGCGTTTGTTTAAACTATATTAAACAATCGCGAGACCGAGTTGCAGGCTCCGATAAAAACTGCTATCACGTCGGGGTCACCAAATGTTTGTGGGGAAGACAACAAATATGCCACCCTTATATTTATAATTAATAACGCACGAATAGGTTATATTAAAATGTATAGCGGGAGCGGCAGACGGACTGTGAATGTATAAAAAGCTTGGCTCCAAGATCTTCATATAGACATATGCAGGCTTACAAAGTAGTTGCTGAATAGATAAGCGACAGCTTTAGTGGTATAAGAAAGAAGGCGAAAGATAAGCAGAGAGCGCTGCAGGTGCCGTCGTACACCTATGCGCGCATGACTAGGCGCTGGCGATCTGCTCCGAACAGCCATATTATCTGTTAACAGGTATAAATATGTATGTGTGTGGGATGCGGTAGTGGAGAGACAAGGACCACTAGAAGCGGTCTCACCTACTGATCCAATATCTTTCCCTTTCTGTACTCGATAATTCTAAGTTGTACTCGATAATTCTAAGTTGTACTCGATACCCAGTTGCAACGTGAGTGAAAAGTGGCAACGCACCGCCATACACACTCGCTGCCAGAATCTCGCAAAGTACAGTTCTATAGCACACGTATATTTTGTAAAACCTAAGTTAACCTGTCGAATGTGAATGTGTCGAATGTGTGTGATCATCATACTATTAAAAGTCAGCGTTATCTTTTCTAAAAAGAGAACCCTGCAATTTTTGGGGGCTCAACCGAGATATAGCCGAGATATACCATTCGACAGAACTTTCAACTTGGCAAAAACACGTGGAGTGCGGTGTAAGCAGAGAGCTGGTGAAATTGAGCAAATCGGCTAGATATCTTCAAATCGTCATAAGCAATTTGGCTGGAGTGTGACAAAGAAGGCTGGCGCTGAAAGCAGACACAGTTGGTGGCTTTTGCAAAGGCAAGAACTTGGAGACCTAGCGGACGAAGTGCTGGAAGGAAGAGGCAGCGGATCGTGGCTGGAGATCTAGGAGAAGCAGCAGACACGGGCTGGAAGCAGTGGAGAGACAGCGAGCAAGACATTGGATCTGGTGTGGTCATCGGAGCGTGCGTGCAGGATTGTGCAAGCGGAAGGCTGGTGCACAGATCTTGGCAGCAGACGAAAGCATCCAGAAAGTTCCAGTTGAGTTTGGAAGTCTTCATTGTATGTGTGACGCTACAAAAGCGAAAAGCGTGGGAAGGAAATACGACGACGAACAAAAGCGACATCATTGAGCGAGTGGCTGAACTTTGGTGGAGTGTTGCCAGAAGTTTATTACAAGTCGTTTGTAAAGTAGTGGGGTAACATTGAAAGCAAGCAGTTCCAGAGACAGGGCGGTTAATCTATTTACAAATTGCATTTGATACTAGATTTAAGAAAACATTGTTTAATCTTAATATTCTACAGGACAAAGTTGTAAAATGGAGAGAAGCGAGATCTTGGCATTGCGAGTTGAAGAGTTGCGTCGGAAGTTGTCGGAGTTGCAATTGGGTACGACTGGATTGAAAGCGGAATTGCAAGAGAGGTTGTTAACCCACTATGGCCTAAGTAACGAGGGTGAGTCAGAAACGGAGGATGGTGGTGAAGATGGTCTATCAGTAACGTCCGCAGAAACCACTATAAATCGGCCAAAGGCAGCAGGTTGGCATCAAGGACTAGGAAATGAAAGGCAGGGTAGATCATGGTTCACGTTGAAAGATGTCGAGGGCAGTGTCTCGCAGTTTTCTGGGTCGAGTTCCCCAGATATAAACCAATGGATAGGAGAGTTGGAAGATTGTGCAGCTACAGTTGAGTGGAACCCTTTACAGTTGTTTGTGTATGCAAAGCAGTTGCTTATTGGAGCAGCAAAGATGTTTGTGCGTAGCCAGAGGAATATCAAAGACTGGGCAAGTTTGAAATCGGCTTTGTTGGAGGAGTTTGGAATCAAGTTATCCTCAGCAGAAGTTCATCGCAGGTTGGGGAAACGACAGCAGCATAAGGGTGAATCCTTGCACGAGTTCCTTTATGCACTTATGGAAATTGCAAAACCCATTTATTTGGAGGAAGAAAGTTTGATCGAGTATTTCGTTGAGGGTATCCCAGATGCTAGATCAAATAAAGCAATGCTATACCAGGCCAGGAACCTCAAGGATCTAAAGCTACAAAAAGACGCGTATCAAAAATCACGTGGATCATCCAAACTAGTGAACAAGTATGGTTCACAGGGTAGCAAGGCTGTGCACGACACAAAACAAGATATAGTAGCTGGATCAGTTAGGAAATGTTTTCGGTGGGGAGATTCGTCGCACATGAAGAAAGACTGTCCCGTCAAGGAGAAATGTTTCAAATGCGATCAACCAGGACACCGAGCAGCGCAGTGTAAGGCAGAAGTACAGGTCAAAACAGAGAGAGCAACCAATGTCGTTCAGGACGATAAAGTCGTTTCACAACCATCGCGCGAGTCCTTTTCTTCGAGCTTGGAACTGAAATCTGTGTTTTGCAGGAATTCAGAATTCAAAGGACTTGTGGACACAGGTGCTGAACTGTGTTTGATGCGTAGGCGTGTGTTTTTGAAGCTAGGCGTTGGAGTAGGCAGTTTGATGGGTCGCCAGGGAGTTTTGACAGGTATCGGTGAAAGTCAGGTGCTAACATTCGGAAGCTTCGTTACAAAGGTCGTTATCGATGGAATCGACATGTCGGTCGAGTTTCATGTCATACCTGATGATGATATGAAGTTTGACGCAATCTTAGGCACAACAATCTTAAACAGCATTGACATGATGGTAACCAAGTCTGGCACTATATTTTCGCCAAGAGTTCAATGTGTTCAGCAAAGACCAACGACAGGATCAGAAGATAGCCAGGCAGGGCAAAGTACTTGTATGCAGCTAATTAGCGAATTCGAAAGTCTATGCATGATCAGCACGAAAGACTCTAAGACAGTTTCGGCAGTAGACTTGGAGCATTTGAGTCAGGAGGTAGCTTCGGAAGTGGAGAAGTTGATCGATAATTACAAGCCAGAAAGAAATCTCACTTCCCCAGTCGAAATGAAGATCTTGTTGACAGACGAGTTGCCTGTTTTCCAACATCCGAGACGATTGGCTTATTGCGATTAGAAAATTGTCGATGACCAGGTTCAAGAATGGCTAGAGGAAGGGATAATCAAGCCAAGTACATCCGAGTTTGCTTCGCCAGTGGTGCTTGTAGATAAGAAGAACGGGAAGAAGCGCTTGTGTTGCGATTATAGAAAGTTAAATGAAAAGATTGTCCGAGATAACTTCCCAACAGCTCAAATGGACTGTGTGATCGAAAAGCTACAAGGTGGACAAGTTTTTACAACTCTAGATTTGACTAATTGTTTCTTTCACGTGCCTGTTTCGCCAGAATCCCAAAAGTATACATCGTTCGTAACTCAGAGTGGTCAGTATGAGTTCCTGTTTGTACCCTTCGGTATAACAAACTCTCCAGCAGTGTTCACCAGGTTTATCATGGCAGTTATGCGTGATTCGATTAAGAACGAAGATGCGGTTGTATACATGGACGATGTTATCATTTCGAGCAAGAGTATCGATGAGGGCGTGCAGAAGTTGAAGCGAGTTTTGGAAGTGGCACAAGGAAATGGTTTGCGCATTAATTGGAGTAAATGTCAGGTGTTGAAGCGCAAAGTTAACTTCTTAGGCTATGTTGTTGAAAACGGTACCATCAAGCCAGGTAATGAGAAAACTCAAGCAGTTGCTGATTTTCCGATTCCGCGCGACAAGAAAGGAGTCCAAAGATTCTTAGGATTGACGTCGTACTTCCGTAGGTTTGTGGAAGGATACGCTGTAATTGCCAAACCGTTGTCCGACATGTTGCGCAAGGAGGTGAGGTTCGAGTTTCAAGAACAGCAATTAGTAGCATTTAAAAAGCTAAAAGAAACCTTGATCAGTGGACCAGTTCTGAAACTCTATAACCATTCGCTTGACACGGAAATTCATACCGACGCATCCAAGTTCGGATTTGGAGCCGTTTTGCTTCAACGAGATCCCTGTGATAACTTGTGGCATCCAGTTTTCTACATGAGCCGTAAAACCAAGCCATGTGAGGAAAAGTATCATTCCTATGAACTGGAAGTTCTTGCCGTTATTGGAGCCTTGGTAAAGTGGCGGGTGTACGTTCTAGGGAAGAAGTTTAAAATTATTACGGACTGTAACGCTTTTACCATGACCATGAAGAAGAAAGAGATTCCGCTCAGAGTATCTAGATGGGCTATGTATCTACAAGATTTCGACTACGAAATAGAGCACAGGTCAGGTTCGAAGATGAGACATGTCGATGCGTTGAGTAGGGTGTCATGTTGTACGCTGACTGACAGTTTGTTTCATCGTTTGCGGGAAGCACAGCTATTAGATGATTGGACAAAGGTGCTCAAAAGTGTCGTTGAGACCAAAGGCTATGAAGACTTCTACATAGTAAACGAAGTTCTGTTCAAAGATCCTAATAAAGAGTTGCTAGTAGCTCCTTCACTCATGGAAACCGAGATTATCCAAATCAGTCACAAGCAAGGACACTTCTCATCCAAGAAAACTCAGGATTTGATTGAGAAGTCGTATTACATTCCGAAGATAAAAGAGAAAATAGCGCGAGTAGTTGATAGCTGCGTAGAGTGTATCCTTGTGAATGCGAAGGCTGGTAAGCAAGAAGGGTTCCTTACACCGATAGACAAAGGAGACAAACCGCTCGTCACATACCATGTAGATCATGTTGGTCCGATGGAGTTAACCAAAAAACGATATAATCACATTTTCGTAATTGTAGATGCATTTTCCAAATACGTATGGTTGTATCCTACACGAAGCACAGGGGTTGAAGAAGTGGTGACCTGCTTGGAACGCCAGGCTGTTTGTTTTGGAAATCCGTATAGGATAGTGTCAGATCGTGGAGCTGCATTCACATCCCACCTGTTCAAGGAGTACTGCGATAGGGAGAAGATCCAACATTTGTTGATTGCAACAGGCGTACCAAGGGGAAACGGACAAGTAGAGCGCATGCATAAAATAGTTGTTCCGATGCTCTCCAAACTAAGCCTTGAAAGCCCAGGGTGCTGGTATAAGCATGTAGGTAAGGTACAGCAGATCATCAACAACACTGAGCCAAGGAGTACCAAAGTTTCACCATTCAAACTGCTAACAGGATTAGATATGCGTATCTCAGGAGATGTCCAGCTCAAGTCATTGATACAAGATTGTTTGATTTCGGAGTTAGATGAACGCGACAAACTGAGGAAGGAAGCCAGGGAGAACATTCAGAGTATCCAAGCGGAAAACAAGAAAGCTTTTGATGCAAAAAGAAAGGTAGAAAAGAAGTTCCAGTTAAACGATTTGGTAGCCATTAAACGCACCCAGTATGGTACTGGTTTGAAATTGAAAGGAAAGTACCTAGGGCCGTATAAAGTAGTCAAAGTAGGAAACCATGGAAGATACGAAGTTGAAAGGGTAGGTGAAGGTGATGGGCCATATAAGACATCAACCGTCGCAGAGTACATGAAGGCATTCGGGACGAATCCTGTGTCAGGAGGGCCGATTGTGGGATGCGGTAGTGGAGAGACAAGGACCACTAGAAGCGGTCTCACCTACTGATCCAATATCTTTCCCTTTCTGTACTCGATAATTCTAAGTTGTACTCGATAATTCTAAGTTGTACTCGATACCCAGTTGCAACGTGAGTGAAAAGTGGCAACGCACCGCCATACACACTCGCTGCCAGAATCTCGCAAAGTACAGTTCTATAGCACACGTATATTTTGTAAAACCTAAGTTAACCTGTCGAATGTGAATAAAGCATATCATCATACTATTTAAAGTCACCGTTATCTTTTCTAAAAAGAGAACCCTGCATGTATGTATGCTTTCTTTTTCAGCAATAAATATATTTAATAATAAATATATATTAATCAAACAAAAAAAAGGTAGTGGGGAACGCGTATAGTATAGTTTATTATTTTCGAATGTAATATCATTTTTCGTCACAATTGTTGATATCAGAAATTTTTGTTAAAGGCGCGTTCGCCACCACTTTTTACCTCGTTAAGAGGTGTTTTTGTTTGATATCAGAAGTTTTTTTTTGCACAACAGTTTAAGTACCCCAAAATCATGACTAGGAGTCGTCCCCATATGGCTTGGCTATTGAAAAACCAAGAACACAGATTTTTGTTTGTTTTACAATACATGTAAAATGCTATTTTTTGCCAAATCCGTTCGGTTTGTAAAAGAACGGCTCAGTGAGTTATGTGTCCCAATACCTGCAAAAGTAATATATATACATATGTACATTTGTATGCACCTTTTGTTGGATACTAAAACATAACAAATCCATAATATTTGCCGGATGTTTTGAAAGTACAAAGTAATCATTGGAGAAGTATTTGCTTATTTCTGAAATGGTTCCTTTATTTTCCTGAAATAGGTTTTTTTATCCTAGGACACATAATGTCAACACTTATTTTCAATGGGTAATATTTCCCAATACCTACAAAAGTAATCTATATGTACAATGTACATTATGTAAATGTTACTTAGCTACTAAAATGTTCTAAGAATTTTAAGAAAAGTTTTTCTTTCATTAGTTTAAAGTAATTAAATATATAGTTCTAAAAAATGTATAAAGACTATAATAAACTTTCACGTTCCACTTCGGCTTAACTTTATTCATTATTACATTATTACATTCACATTCGAATAAGAATGAAACATCTAATATGAATATAAAACTTTTTAATAACAAGTTTTATCGCTTCAATTACCTATTTTAATAGCACCAGTTTGGAATTTAAGGGATGTATAGTTTCAGATTCCAAGAGAAATTTGTCGTTTCTTACATTTCCCGCCGAACTAGCGGGTTTTTCCAAGGTGGTAGAACAAATAGAACAAGTTTCCTATTTCGACTAGCTTCATGCTAGTAAAGGACCCTAAAACCATAACAGATTTTCCGTTTGAAAAAATCTAATAAGAATATTTTTCATCAAATTGGTTTTTTTCTGGTTTATTCCAATAAGTATGAAATATTTCGTATACGGAGCTGAAACGAGTTGCACTTTTTATCGCTTAATATCTTCCAAACGGTAGTTTTTAAGGGAAAAAGTGTTATAAATCAAAAGTTGAGGAATCTCAAGGGCTATATGATTTGAAATTTAAAAAGAAATCGTTTGACTCAATTTTGAGACAATAGTCAAAAAGTGGTTTTAAAAAAAACTTTTTTTCATAACTCTAAATTTATTATATTCAGACAATCTTACTTTATAAATAGTATTTAGCAAATTTAATTATCTTTTCAGATATATACATACAGAGATATGCATAAGTTGTTTAGATACTATAAGCATTTTAAACCTGGCTTTTTTTATTTATTTTCTGCTAAACTAGCGAGTTTTTCCAAAAGTCATAGAACAAACGTTTTCTATTTCAAGCTACTTTATACACCAAATAATCATAGAACAAACGTTTTCTATTTCAAGCTACTTTATACACCCATAGGGTTTCCAAAACCCTAAAACTAAGATGGGATGCATACAAACCCACAAACAAAGGGACAAACATTTTCATTTTGGGAAGAAGAAGAAAATCTGGTTTTTATACCCTTGCAGAGGGTATATTGATTTCAGTCAGAAGTTTGCAACGCAGTGAAGGAGACGTTTCAACCCCATAA
The DNA here is from genome assembly GCF_014743375.2 of Drosophila subpulchrella. Classification (NCBI taxonomy): domain Eukaryota; kingdom Metazoa; phylum Arthropoda; class Insecta; order Diptera; family Drosophilidae; genus Drosophila; species Drosophila subpulchrella. The sequence continues at coordinate 451,356 of NW_023665705.1, read as the reverse complement.
AGTATATATATTCTTGATCAGCATGACTAGACGAGTCGATCTAGCCATGTCCGTCTCTCCGTCCGTTTCTACGCAAACTAGTCTCTCAGTTTTAAAGCTATCGGGCTGAAACTTTCCAAAAGTGTTATATCTTTTGCAGGTAGTATATAAGTCGGAACCAGCCGGATCGGACAACTATATCTTATAGCTCCCATAGGAATAATCGGAAAAAAAATTTTTTTTAATTATATCTTTGGTGTTTTTTAGCATACACTGGTCGGCATATGTATTTTGACAAAACAAAAGTTAAGTATACGCATAACTTGAATTTACTTCTTGTAAACTATAGGCACCAATGGAAAGGTAATTTAAATGCCGTTTGAATAATACAATACATTTCTTAACCCATTCAGTATTTATTGAAAAGGGCGAATTTGTGTAAACATCTACTTTTAAACTTTTTTCCTTGACTTGAAAACTTAAATTTTTTGATGCAAAAAGTTTCTTCAAACAAAAATAATAGTAACTGCAAAAAGAATTTTTCAAAAATCATTTTGCTTATATTTTTTATGATTTTTTGAAGGTGACAATGTCGGAAAAAATTTGTCTGAAAAAGAGAAAAATATGGCTCAAATGCATGTATTTAAGCATTTTCAAAAAATCATAAAAAATATAAGAAAAATGATTTTTGAAAAATTCTTTTTGCATTTACTTATATTTTTGTTTGAAGAAACTTTTTGCATCAAAAAATTTAAGTTTTCAAGTCGAGGAAAAAAGTTTGAAAAAAAAATTTAAAAGTTGATTTACACAAACTCGTCTTTTTCAATAAGTACTGAATGGGTTAAGAAATGTTTTGTATCATTCAAACGGCATTTAAATTACCTTTCCATTGATGCCAAAGTTAACAAGAAGTAAGTTCAAATTATGAGTACATTTAACTTTTGTTTTGTCAAAATACCTATGCCGACCACTGTATAACCTCCTAAGCTTGGAAATAACATTTTTTAATTAGTTTTGTATTTTGAATTAAATTTTTTCGAAATCGGAAGACTATATCATATAGCTGCCATAGGAACGATCGGAAAATTGGTGGAAAAATAATATGAAACAAATTATAGCTTCGGTGTTTTTCAACATATAACCTCCAACGCTGGGAAATAACATTTTTTAATTAGTTCTGAATTTCGAATTTAATTTTATCAAAATCGAACGACTATATCAATAGCTGCCATAGGAACGATCGGAAAATTGGTAGGAAAATAATATAAAACAAATTATAGCTTCGGTGTTTTTTAACATATAACCTCCTACGCTTGGAAATAACATTTTTTAATTAGTTCTGAGTTTCGAATTTAATTTTATCAAAATCGGACGACTATATCATATAGCTGCCATAAGAACGATCGGAAAATTGGTAGGAAAATAATATGAATCAAATTATAGCTTCGGTGTTTTTTGACATATTATCTTATACAATTGGGAATATAATTTTTTGTGTTTTTAAATTTAATAATTATAGCTGCAAGGGTATATAAGCTTCGGCTTGCCGAAGCTAACTTCCTTTCTTGTTTGAATTACTTTTGAACGGGACATCGGATTTTAACAAATGAGGTGTCGGTCGGCGCGTATAATAATATAATATAATAAGAATAAAACTAGCTAAACAGCCGGGGGCTTTTATCTCCACCGTATCCAGCAGCTCCAATTTTCTAAATTTTTACTTTTACACTTTCACCGCCTTTTCTCCCAAACAAATCTATATTTCGAAAGTCTTGGTATGCTTTCTTATTAGTTTTTGCGATACCTTTCGGTTGGTGTATCACTCGTTACGATCGGACCATAATGGCAGATTTTCAATTCTGCGGCTATATAGTAGTTGTCTTCGCACGCTCTCTTGCGCGCTTCGCCACTACGTGTACTGCCGTTCACCGTGATAATATATTTAATAATAAAAAGATACAACAATAAAATAATAAGCCCGACTAGCTCTTCTGAGACTGGGTTAAACAAATGGGTCGAGTCCTTACGTAAATGGGCGCCTATGAAAAAAAGGGAGAAGAAGATAAAATAGAGGAATGGCCGTACGAAGGTTTCTTTTGCGAAGTCATTCCATGCGTAGCCGCATCGATCACTTCGAGCCTTTTACGTACGCCCTCCCCATACAAAGATTCACCCCAGCGAAACAACTGTCTTAAGTTGAGGGTAGGGGCCGCTAATGACTAACCATACTTAGATTGATAAGGACAAACCAGCAATACAATACTCGTAACCGTACTCTAGTAGGTGGCAAAGTGCACCACCCGGCCGTTGACTCCTAAGGTAGGGGGAATAGAGAGACAGTACCCCTTTTTGGGAACACCTAGTTAATTCATCCAATATGGGGGGTATAAAAGAGCCAAACCAAATAGAGAAGATAGACAGAATTTGTTCTGATCTTCCTGGCACTGATTTAGAAGTGCAACTCCCCTGAAGTGAGGATCCGGACTGGAAGAAGACTTGTGTCCCGAAGGACGTTCCCATACTTCCCTGGAAGCCAACCCTATCTGGAAGAATATCCTCGACCGCATCCTGAAGAAAGTCTATCTACACACCCTGAAGGACGAAGAGTATTAGTGAAACAAGTATATGGCCCAAGGACCCCAAGATGGGCAGCAAAACGTCCAAAGTGGCCTGCAGCACCGCCAATGTTATTAACACCGTGGAGATCGTTGACCACATGGATGATATCCAAGATGTTAACAAGACCATGAAACTCATCGTTGGACTACTCCTGGTTCTGGTGATCCTTAAAGTCGTTAAGATCTACAAGCGCTCTGTTCAGAGACGCCGCGACCAACATCACGCCCTGGAGAAAGTAGTGACCCACATCGGAGCATAAGCAAAGTAGTTGCAGCAAAGTGACACAGAAAAAGACAATAAAACCAATAAAATCCGAATAAATTGCATTTAAAATTACAAACAAAAAGTGAATCGCCAAAACAATTACAAACAATTTGCGAGTGCATGCATTTCTGAATGGAAGTGTAACAGAACCCACAAGTACTTTGAACAAGTAATTGGAGTTGCACCGACCAGCCCCAGCCCGAGCATTGGAACTGACGTGCTGTAACCAGCAATAGTGTTATTTTTTTTGGGTAACGTAATTATACCCGTTACTCGTAGAGTAAAAGGGTATGCTAGATTCGTCGGAAAGTATGTAACAGGCAGAAGAAAGCGTTTCCGACCCCATAAAGTATATATATTCTTAATCAGGATCACTAGCCGAGTCGATCTAGCCATGTCCGTCTGTCCGTCTGTTTGTCGGTCTGGATGAACGCTGAGATCTCGAAAACTATTAGAGCTAGGCTATTGAGATTTGGCGTGCAGATTCCTGAGCTTCTTACGCAGCGCAAGTTTATTTCAGCAGAGTGCCCCGCCCAATCTAACGCCCACAAGCCACCCAAAACTGTGACTCCTACAGTTTTGATGCTATTATACAAATTTTAACTGAAATGTATTCTTCTTATCAATACCTATCGATTGACCCAAAAGAACTGAAATGTATTGGTCTCGTCAATACCTATCGATTGATTCAAAAAAAAACTTTTCCACGCCCACTCTAACGCCCACAACGCTTAAATCTGTCTACTGCCGGTAGGTGGCACATTTCAATCTCGCTTTGCTGCTTGCATATCTCCATTTTCCTTTGGTCCCTTTAGCTGAGTAACGGGTATCTGATAATCGAGGTACTCGACTATTGCGTTCTTCCTTGTTATACCCGTTACTCGTAGAGTAAACGAGTATACTAGATTCGTCGGAAGGTATGGAACAGGCAGAAGGAAGCGTTTCCGACCCCATAAAGTATATATATTCTTGATCAGAATCACTAGTCGAGTCGATCTAGCCATGTCCGTCTGTCCCTCAGTCTGTCCGTCCGGATGAACGCTGAGATCTCGGAAACTTAAGAGCTGGGCTATTGAGATTTGGCGTGCAGATTCCTGAGCTCCTTCTTCCACGCCCATTCTAACGCCCACATACCGCCCAAAACTGTGGCTCGTACAGTTTTGATGCTAGAATAAAAATTTTAACTGAAATGTATTCTTCATATCAATACCTATCGATTGGCTCAAAAAAAGTTTGCCACGCCCACTTTAACGCCAACAAACCGCCCACAAACTTCAAAAAATCGTAAATATGAACGCGGATATCTCGGAAAATATCAAAGATAGAGAAATGGGATTTCAGACTTAGATTCCGTAGCCTTGAGCGCAGCGCCAGTTTGTAACGCGAATATGCCACGCCCACTCTAACGCCTACAAACCGCCCAAGCCTGTGGCGCCCACAATATTTATGCTAGATAAAATTTTTTAGCTGAAATGTATTGGTCTCGTCAATACCTATCGATTGATCCAAAAAAAAACTTTGCCACGCCCACTCTAACTCTCAAAACGCTTAAATCTGTCTACCGCCGGTAGGTGGCACATTTCAATCTCACTTTGCTGCTTGCATATCTCCATATTCCTTTGGCCCCTTTAGCTGAGTAACGGGTATCTGACAGTCGAGGTACTCGACTATAGCGTTCTTCCTTGTTTTTTATGAATTCATCACTGTGGACGGCAGTACACGTAGTGGCGAAGCTCGCAAGAGAGCGTGCGAAGACAACTACTATATATAGCCGCAGAATTGAAAATCTGCCATTATGGTCCGATCGTAACGAGTGACACACCAATCGAAAGGTATCGCAAAAACTAATAAGAATGCATACCAAGACTTTCGAAATATAGATTTGTTTGGGAGAAAGAGCGGTGAAAGTGTAAAAGTAAAATTTAGAAAATTGAAGCTGCTGGATACGGTGGAGATAAAAGCCCCCGGTTGTTTAGCTAGTTTTATTTCTACTAAGAATACGCACCGAATGACACCTCATTTGTTAAAATCCGATGTCCCGTTCAAAAGTAATTCGAAAAACCAGATTTTCTTCTTCTTCGTCTCTTTGTTTGTGGGTTTGTATGCATCCCATCTTAGTTTTAGGGTTTTGGAAACCCTATAGGTGTATAAAGTAGCTTGAAATAGAAAATGGTTTTTCTACGACTTTTGGAAAAACTCGCTAGATTAGCGGAAAATAAATAAAAAAAGCCAGGTTTAAAATGCTTATAGTATCTAAACAACTTATGCATATCTCTGTATGTATATATCTGAAAAGATAATTAAATTTGCTAAATACTATTTATAAAGTAAGATTGTCTGAATATAATAAATAGCATTTCATCGAGCTCATTTGCCGCAAAATAGATTGGGCTTTGACTCGGTAGTAGTCGACGTCACTTGTGGATTCATTTTGAGCCCGAACCGAGTTTTCTGTATCAGACATTTTTCAATCACGAGAAAGAAATAAAATAAAATGTCCGACCGCGTTAGAGGCACAAAACACCGTATACCCTTTGCCGCGAAAACGTGAAGGTTAACAAGCGTCGCCGAGATGCAACGGAACCTTTAACTTGGTTGTTGTTGTTCTTGTCGATAAATTGCCTGCCTAGCAACAGCGAATTATGTAACTGGCAAACGAATGCATGTATTGTTATATGTACATATATATATGTAACAAAGATTAAATGCGATTCACTTTGTTAAGAATTATTTGCACAACACAGTTTTGATGTTTTTCACAGCGCAAAATGTACAAAAAAACCAACGGCTGGCTGTGCACTTTTATATGCACATATGTATGTATGTTTGTGACCGAATGCACGATAACGACAGCGAAACAAAGCGTTTGTTTAAACTATATTAAACAATCGCGAGACCGAGTTGCAGGCTCCGATAAAAACTGCTATCACGTCGGGGTCACCAAATGTTTGTGGGGAAGACAACAAATATGCCACCCTTATATTTATAATTAATAACGCACGAATAGGTTATATTAAAATGTATAGCGTTTATTCGGAGCGGCAGACGGACTGTGAATGTATAAAAAGCTTGGCTCCAAGATCTTCATATAGACATATGCAGGCTTACAAAGTAGTTGCTGAATAGACAGCTTTAGTGGTATAAGAAAGAAGGCGACAAAGATAAACAGAGAGCGCTGCAGGAGCCGTCGTACACCTATGCGCGCATGACTAGGCGCTGGCGATCTGCTCCGAACAGTGGTTTTAAGAAATAACTTTTTGTCATAACTCTAAATCTATTATATTCAGACAATTTTTCTGTATAAAGAGTATTTAGCAAATTAAATTATCTTTTCAGAGATATATATACAGAGATATGCATTAGTTGTTTAGATACTATAAGCATTTTAAATCTGGCTTTTTTATTTATTGTATTTTCCGCTAATCTAGCGAGTTTTTCCAAAAGTCGTAGAAAAACCATTTTCTATTTCAAGCTACTTTATACACCTATAGGGTTTCCAAAACCCTAAAACTAAGATGGGATGCATACAAACCCACAAACAAAGAGACGAAGAAGAAGAAAATCTGGTTTTTCGAATTACTTTTGAACGGGACATCGGATTTTAACAAATGAGGTGTCATTCGGTGCGTATTCTTAGTAGAAATAAAACTAGCTAAACAACCGGGGGCTTTTATCTCCACCGTATCCAGCAGCTTCAATTTTCTAAATTTTACTTTTACACTTTCACCGCTTTTTCTCCCAAACAAATCTATATTTCGAAAGTCTTGGTATGCATTCTTATTAGTTTTTGCGATACCTTTCGATTGGTGTGTCACTCGTTACGATCGGACCATAATGGCAGATTTTCAATTCTGCGGCTATATATAGTAGTTGTCTTCGCACGCTCTCTTGCGAGCTTCGCCACTACGTGTACTGCCGTCCACAGTGATGAATTCATAAAAAACAAGGAAGAACGCTATAGTCGAGTACCTCGACTGTCAGATACCCGTTACTCAGCTAAAGGGGCCAAAGGAATATGGAGATATGCAAGCAGCAAAGTGAGATTGAAATGTGCCACCTACCGGCGGTAGACAGATTTAAGCGTTTTGAGAGTTAGAGTGGGCGTGGCAAAGTTTTTTTTTGGATCAATCGATAGGTATTGACGAGACCAATACATTTCAGCTAAAAAATTTTATCTAGCATAAATATTGTGGGCGCCACAGGCTTGGGCGGTTTGTAGGCGTTAGAGTGGGCGTGGCATATTCGCGTTACAAACTGGCGCTGCGCTCAAGGCTACGGAATCTAAGTCTGAAATCCCATTTCTCTATCTTTGATATTTTCCGAGATATCCGCGTTCATATTTACGATTTTTTGAAGTTTGTGGGCGGTTTGTTGGCGTTTAAGTGGGCGTGGCAAACTTTTTTTGAGCCAATCGATAGGTATTGATATGAAGAATACATTTCAGTTAAAATTTTTATTCTAGCATCAAAACTGTACGAGCCACAGTTTTGGGCGGTATGTGGGCGTTAGAATGGGCGTGGAAGAAGGAGCTCAGGAATCTGCACGCCAAATCTCAATAGCCCAGCTCTTAAGTTTCCGAGATCTCAGCGTTCATCCGGACGGACAGACTGAGGGACAGACGGACATGGCTAGATCGACTCGACTAGTGATTCTGATCAAGAATATATATACTTTATGGGGTCGGAAACGCTTCCTTCTGCCTGTTCCATACCTTCCGACGAATCTAGTATACTCGTTTACTCTACGAGTAACGGGTATAACAAGGAAGAACGCAATAGTCGAGTACCTCGATTATCAGATACCCGTTACTCAGCTAAAGGGACCAAAGGAAAATGGAGATATGCAAGCAGCAAAGCGAGATTGAAATGTGCCACCTACCGGCAGTAGACAGATTTAAGCGTTGTGGGCGTTAGAGTGGGCGTGGAAAAGTTTTTTTTTGAATCAATCGATAGGTATTGACGAGACCAATACATTTCAGTTCTTTTGGGTCAATCGATAGGTATTGATAAGAAGAATACATTTCAGTTAAAATTTGTATAATAGCATCAAAACTGTAGGAGTCACAGTTTTGGGTGGCTTGTGGGCGTTAGATTGGGCGGGGCACTCTGCTGAAATAAACTTGCGCTGCGTAAGAAGCTCAGGAATCTGCACGCCAAATCTCAATAGCCTAGCTCTAATAGTTTTCGAGATCTCAGCGTTCATCCAGACCGACAAACAGACGGACAGACGGACATGGCTAGATCGACTCGGCTAGTGATCCTGATTAAGAATATATATACTTTATGGGGTCGGAAACGCTTTCTTCTGCCTGTTACATACTTTCCGACGAATCTAGCATACCCTTTTACTCTACGAGTAACGGGTATAATTACGTTACCCAAAAAAAATAACACTATTGCTGGTTACAGCACGTCAGTTCCAATGCTCGGGCTGGGGCTGGTCGGTGCAACTCCAATTACTTGTTCAAAGTACTTGTGGGTTCTGTTACACTTCCATTCAGAAATGCATGCACTCGCAAATTGTTTGTAATTGTTTTGGCGATTCACTTTTTGTTTGTAATTTTAAATGCAATTTATTCGGATTTTATTGGTTTTATTGTCTTTTTCTGTGTCACTTTGCTGCAACTACTTTGCTTATGCTCCGATGTGGGTCACTACTTTCTCCAGGGCGTGATGTTGGTCGCGGCGTCTCTGAACAGAGCGCTTGTAGATCTTAACGACTTTAAGGATCACCAGAACCAGGAGTAGTCCAACGATGAGTTTCATGGTCTTGTTAACATCTTGGATATCATCCATGTGGTCAACGATCTCCACGGTGTTAATAACATTGGCGGTGCTGCAGGCCACTTTGGACGTTTTGCTGCCCATCTTGGGGTCCTTGGGCCATATACTTGTTTCACTAATACTCTTCGTCCTTCAGGGTGTGTAGATAGACTTTCTTCAGGATGCGGTCGAGGATATTCTTCCAGATAGGGTTGGCTTCCAGGGAAGTATGGGAACGTCCTTCGGGACACAAGTCTTCTTCCAGTCCGGATCCTCACTTCAGGGGAGTTGCACTTCTAAATCAGTGCCAGGAAGATCAGAACAAATTCTGTCTATCTTCTCTATTTGGTTTGGCTCTTTTATACCCCCCATATTGGATGAATTAACTAGGTGTTCCCAAAAAGGGGTACTGTCTCTCTATTCCCCCTACCTTAGGAGTCAACGGCCGGGTGGTGCACTTTGCCACCTACTAGAGTACGGTTACGAGTATTGTATTGCTGGTTTGTCCTTATCAATCTAAGTATGGTTAGTCATTAGCGGCCCCTACCCTCAACTTAAGACAGTTGCTTCGCTGGGGTGAATCTTTGTATGGGGAGGGCGTACGTACAAGGCTCGAAGTGATCGATGCGGCTACGCATGGAATGACTTCGCAAAAGAAACCTTCGTACGGCCATTCCTCTATTTTATCTTCTTCTCCCTTTTTTTCATAGGCGCCCATTTACGTAAGGACTCGACCCATTTGTTTAACCCAGTCTCAGAAGAGCTAGTCGGGCTTATTATTTTATTGTTGTATCTTTTTATTATTAAATATATTATCACGGTGAACGGCAGTACACGTAGTGGCGAAGCGCGCAAGAGAGCGTGCGAAGACAACTACTATATAGCCGCAGAATTGAAAATCTGCCATTATGGTCCGATCGTAACGAGTGATACACCAACCGAAAGGTATCGCAAAAACTAATAAGAAAGCATACCAAGACTTTCGAAATATAGATTTGTTTGGGAGAAAAAGCGGTGAAAGTGTAAAAGTAAAAATTTAGAAAATTGGAGCTGCTGGATACGGTGGAGATAAAAGCCCCCGGCTGTTTAGCTAGTTTTATTCTTATTATATTATATTATTATACGCGCCGAACGACACCTCATTTGTTAAAATCCGATGTCCCGTTCAAAAGTAATTCAAACAAGAAAGGAAGTTAGCTTCGGCAAGCCGAAGCTTATATACCCTTGCAGCTATAATTATTAAATTTAAAAACACAAAAAATTATATTCCCAATTGTATAAGATAATATGTCAAAAAACACCGAAGCTATAATTTGATTCATATTATTTTCCTACCAATTTTCCGATCGTTCTTATGGCAGCTATATGATATAGTCGTCCGATTTTGATAAAATTAAATTCGAAACTCAGAACTAATTAAAAAATGTTATTTCCAAGCGTAGGAGGTTATATGTTAAAAAACACCGAAGCTATAATTTGTTTTATATTATTTTCCTACCAATTTTCCGATCGTTCCTATGGCAGCTATTGATATAGTCGTCCGATTTTGATAAAATTAAATTCGAAATTCAGAACTAATTAAAAAATGTTATTTCCCAGCGTTGGAGGTTATATGTTGAAAAACACCGAAGCTATAATTTGTTTCATATTATTTTTCCACCAATTTTCCGATCGTTCCTATGGCAGCTATATGATATAGTCTTCCGATTTCGAAAAAATTTAATTCAAAATACAAAACTAATTAAAAAATGTTATTTCCAAGCTTAGGAGGTTATACAGTGGTCGGCATAGGTATTTTGACAAAACAAAAGTTAAATGTACTCATAATTTGAACTTACTTCTTGTTAACTTTGGCATCAATGGAAAGGTAATTTAAATGCCGTTTGAATGATACAATACATTTCTTAACCCATTCAGTACTTATTGAAAAAGACGAGTTTGTGTAAATCAACTTTTAAATTTTTTTTTCAAACTTTTTTCCTCGACTTGAAAACTTAAATTTTTTGATGCAAAAAGTTTCTTCAAACAAAAATATAAGTAAATGCAAAAAGAATTTTTCAAAAATCATTTTTCTTATATTTTTTATGATTTTTTGAAAATGCTTAAATACATGCATTTGAGCCATATTTTTCTCTTTTTCAGACAAATTTTTTCCGACATTGTCACCTTCAAAAAATCATAAAAAATATAAGCAAAATGATTTTTGAAAAATTCTTTTTGCAGTTACTATTATTTTTGTTTGAAGAAACTTTTTGCATCAAAAAATTTAAGTTTTCAAGTCAAGGAAAAAAGTTTAAAAGTAGATGTTTACACAAATTCGCCCTTTTCAATAAATACTGAATGGGTTAAGAAATGTATTGTATTATTCAAACGGCATTTAAATTACCTTTCCATTGGTGCCTATAGTTTACAAGAAGTAAATTCAAGTTATGCGTATACTTAACTTTTGTTTTGTCAAAATACATATGCCGACCAGTGTATGCTAAAAAACACCAAAGATATAATTAAAAAAAATTTTTTTTCCGATTATTCCTATGGGAGCTATAAGATATAGTTGTCCGATCCGGCTGGTTCCGACTTATATACTACCTGCAAAAGATATAACACTTTTGGGAAAGTTTCAGCCCGATAGCTTTAAAACTGAGAGACTAGTTTGCGTAGAAACGGACGGACAGACGGACATGGCTAGATCGACTCGTCTAGTCATGCTGATCAAGAATATATATACTTTATGGGGTTGAAACGTCTCCTTCACTGCGTTGCAAACTTCTGACTGAAATCAATATACCCTCTGCAAGGGTATAAAAACCAGATTTTCTTCTTCTTCCCAAAATGAAAATGTTTGTCCCTTTGTTTGTAGGTTTGTATGCATCCCATCTTAGTTTTAGGGTTTTGGAAACCCTATGGGTGTATAAAGTAGCTTGAAATAGAAAACGTTTGTTCTATGACTTTTGGAAAAACTCGCTAGTTTAGCAGAAAATAAATAAAAAAGCCAGATTTAAAATGCTTATAGTATCTAAACAACTAATGCATATCTCTGTATATATATCTCTGAAAAGATAATTTAATTTGCTAAATACTCTTTATACAGAAAAATTGTCTGAATATAATAGATTTAGAGTTATGACAAAAAGTTATTTCTTAAAACCACTGTTCGGAGCAGATCGCCAGCGCCTAGTCATGCGCGCATAGGTGTACGACGGCTCCTGCAGCGCTCTCTGTTTATCTTTGTCGCCTTCTTTCTTATACCACTAAAGCTGTCTATTCAGCAACTACTTTGTAAGCCTGCATATGTCTATATGAAGATCTTGGAGCCAAGCTTTTTATACATTCACAGTCCGTCTGCCGCTCCGAATAAACGCTATACATTTTAATATAACCTATTCGTGCGTTATTAATTATAAATATAAGGGTGGCATATTTGTTGTCTTCCCCACAAACATTTGGTGACCCCGACGTGATAGCAGTTTTTATCGGAGCCTGCAACTCGGTCTCGCGATTGTTTAATATAGTTTAAACAAACGCTTTGTTTCGCTGTCGTTATCGTGCATTCGGTCACAAACATACATACATATGTGCATATAAAAGTGCACAGCCAGCCGTTGGTTTTTTTGTACATTTTGCGCTGTGAAAAACATCAAAACTGTGTTGTGCAAATAATTCTTAACAAAGTGAATCGCATTTAATCTTTGTTACATATATATATGTACATATAACAATACATGCATTCGTTTGCCAGTTACATAATTCGCTGTTGCTAGGCAGGCAATTTATCGACAAGAACAACAACAACCAAGTTAAAGGTTCCGTTGCATCTCGGCGACGCTTGTTAACCTTCACGTTTTCGCGGCAAAGGGTATACGGGGTTTTGTGCCTCTAACGCGGTCGGACATTTTATTTTATTTCTTTCTCGTGATTGAAAAATGTCTGATACAGAAAACTCGGTTCGGGCTCAAAATGAATCCACAATCCAATCTATTTTGCGGAAAATGAGCTCGATGAAATGCTATTTAAACGCTGATGCGGTTAATCAGTTTGACGAAGCTGATTTGCTGGCGCGAATGGAATGGATCAATTCCTTAAACCAGGCATTTGATTCTACGCAGACATCGTTGGAAAGACTGGATTTTGCAGAGATCTCAAGCGACCATCGGATTGAATTTGCTGAAGTCTTCATGGATGTGAAGGCGAAACTAAACCGAGGCTTGGCGGCTCATCGCAAGTCACAATTGCCGGCTTCAACCGCTGCAAATTCAACATCTATTGACATCACTAATAATGCGGATCTTTCTTTTCGATCTAGGAAGCCTCGGTTGCCAAATTTGGAAATTGCTCGTTTTCATGGATCCTACTCTGAGTGGCCGGATTTTCTTGCGACTTTCACTACGGTCATCGGAAATGATGATGAGCTAAGCGACATTGAAAAATTACAATATTTGCGTTCGAGTTTGGGCGGCGTGGCTCTGGAAACCATACGCTCGCTCGAACTCTCGAATGCTAATTTTAAAAAGGCTATGAATTTGCTGGTTAATCGATTTGATAATAAAGTTTTACACTTTCAGGCACATGTACAGGCAATATTCGGTTTAATGGGTGTCGAGAAGGGATCTGCGAAGGGTCTTCGGGAGCTGAGCGATTGCATGAATTCGCATCTGCGAGCAATTCGAACCCTGGCCAATACGCAACAAATTTTGGATGGACTTTTAATTCACATCGTCACTCGGAAACTGGATCAGAGGACGCGGGAAAAATGGGAAGAGGATTTGTCAATCACTGAGCTGTCTACCTGGGATGCTATGGAGTCGTTTTGGGAAAAGAGGTGCAGGATGATGGAAAACTTGGATCAAGCCTTGGTAACTCAAACACCAGGCCAGCAGGTGGGAAAAAACTTGCACAAATATAACCAAAATACACTTATTGCTTCTGCTACTAACTCAAATCATTTGACATGCTTATTTTGCGATGCACGGGATCATTATTTGCCAAAGTGTTCTCGATTTTTAAATTTGAGTCCGAATCTTCGATATAGAGAAGCAAAGAAGTTGCACCTATGCCTCAACTGTTTGCGCAAGGGGCATAGTTTGCAGCAATGCAAGTCGACTCACTGCAAGTATTGTCGCATGAAGCACCATTCATTATTACACATGAACCATGACCCATCCGCAACATCAACCTCATTTTTATCTCCATCATGCGATCCATCCTCGAGCTCTCAGCCATTACCATCTACTTCATCAGCATTAGTATCATGTTCGCATACATCATCGCATCCTGATCATCATATACCAAGCCCTCCACCCAAAACCTTAAATATTTTGCCGATCGACTACGTGTTGCTTCCAACTGCTATTATCTACGTTAGAAATAGAATTGGAGCATTCATGCCTTGCCGAGCAATTTTAGATTCGGCCTCCCAGCTAAACTTCATAACCTCTCGCTTAGCTAGCCAACTAAACTTGAATCATAGAAGATCGCCAACGTCGATTTCTGGGATAGGAGAATCTTCCATGATCTCTGATAAGACTGTCGATATTCTTGTGCAATCACGGGATGCAAGCTATCGTGCGGCATTCACAGCGGTTGTGACTCACAGTATTACTGATTATCAACCCCATTTCAATATAAATGCAACATCGTGGAGGATACCGTAAAACATTTCACTGGCTGACCCTGATTTCAATCAATCACAACGAATTGACCTTTTACTCGGCGCTGGGTTGTTTTTCGAAATAATTTCTATGGGACAAATTCATTTGGATAGGGCTTTGCCAACTCTTCAGAACACCAAGCTTGGTTGGATAGTCTCATAAATCGGTTTTGCAAGCCAGCATCAAGGACCCAGCTGATCATTCCGATGACACCATTTCCGCCATTGTAAAGCGATTTTGGGAAATTGAGGACTTCACTTCGTCTAAGCCATCTTTATTGCCGGAAGACTTGCGATGTGAGCAACTTTTTAATGAAAATTGCATTAGACTTGGAAACGGCCAATACTCTGTTCGTCTCTTGTCCACTTCCGGATTCGAATCTTTAGGTGATTCTTATTGCTTGGCTCGTCGTCGTTTCAAGAGTTTGGAAGCTAAATTAGATAGAAACCCAGCCCTGAAAGCATTTTTGAGGGAGTATATCGATCTAGGTCACATGTCTCTTGTAACTAAGGAACCGCCAGAAACACAATTCTTTTTGCCCCACCATTGCGTACATAAGCAGGAGAGCACGAGTACGAAGCTTCGTGTCGTTTTTGATGGATCTGCTAAAACAACTTCTGGTAGCTCTCTGAACGACTTACTTCTGGCAGGACCAACAATTCAACAAAAAATCTTTAATATACTGCTTCGCTTTCGATTTTTTAAAGTTGCCCTTTGTGGAGATATCGTCAAGATGTACCGTTGCGTGCGTGTTTCGTACCCGGAGGTTTTCTTGCAGTGCATCGTTTGGAGAGAAAGCTCCACGGAAGAGTTGAGTGTTTTTAAATTGAGCACGGTGACTTATGGAACCAAGCCAGCTGCCTTCTTGGCTATAAGAGCCATGCATCAACTCGCTTACGATGAGGAGGAATCATTTCCTATTGGAGCAAAAATTGTTCGTAGAGATTTCTATGTGGATGATTTAATATCTGGTGGGGACTCAGTTGAGGAGGTGAGAGAAATTCGTCGTCAGGTGAAGGAACTACTGTCGCGAGGCCACTTTCCAATTCGGAAATGGTGTTCGAATGAGTCAGCAGCCCTGAAGGGAGAGTCTGAATGCGACAAGGAGCAGTTAATCAAATTTCACGATGGATCGGATGTCGCCAAGGCATTGGGACTAGTCTGGGATCCATCTTCTGATCAGCTCCTATTTCATTTTTCTCAACTGCCAACCAATCAACGACCCACTAAGCGGGTTGCATTGTCGACGATTGCCAAATTCTACGGTCCACTCGGTTTAATAACTCCTATTATCACAAAATCTAAGATTTTTTTGCAATCTCTATGGAGTGCGAACGTGGATTGGGATGATGCACTGCCAGAGCCCATTCTTTCGTCATGGGGGGAGTTGACCTCACAGTTATCGGTCGTACAGAACTTAAAATTCTCACGATTCGTACTGCAACCAAGGGCTTCCGTTGAGTTGCATGGATTCTGCGATGCTAGCATGTCAGCTTATGGAGCGTGTCTATACTTGCGATCGGAGACCAATGGAGAATCGAAAGTCCATCTGCTCTGTGCCAAGTCAAGGGTAGCTCCATTGAAGGCCTTAAAAATTCCAAGATTAGAACTTTCCGCAGCGCTTTTATTGGCTGAGCTAATCGTAAACGCCAAGGAAGCCATAGATTTCGATTGCACCTTTCATTGCTGGTCGGACTCGTCCATTGTGTTGGCGTGGATTCGGCAACCTCCGAGAGAGTTTAACGTTTTCGTATCAAACAGAATCGCGAAAATTCAGGAGATGACGAAAGGCATGTCTTGGCATCACGTTCCTACAAACTTGAACCCGGAAAACCCCGAAAATTTTCCCCATTGCATTGCCCAGCTCATTCTACGAGGTTAGTACGGGTGTTATATGCCTTTTCCCCGCGTTCATAAGTTCGGTTTGTCGGATGCGTTCCATATTGTCTGGGAGACTTATCTGTGGATCTCCTGCCACCTTCCGTAAAATCGGATAGGCTGTTCCATGAGTAACCATCTGCGTTCCGAACATGGCATAATATGGTTCCATGCCTATCGACTCGTGCAGGCCATTCCTAAGGGCTCACTCTATTCGACTTTATTGGGTATCCCAATTTCGCTGATCGGTGGCAATTGTTGCTCGCAAAATTTGGAGTACCGATCGGTTTACCCTCTCAGCCGCGTTCGCTTGCGGGGAGTAAGTCCTCGGGTATGGTCCAATAAAGTCGATGAAAACCCTTGGCCAACCCGGTCCGTAACCCGCTGTTCTCCCATGGGTGGTCGGTTATTTTTGTTGGCGGTCCTGGTGATCTTACAGACCTCACACTCCCTCACTACTTCTTGGACATCTAAAGCCATCTCTGGCCAATAGTAAAACCGTCTCAATTTGGCTAGTGATTTGTGCAACCCCCATGCCCTGCGGTTATGGCATGATAAGCCAAACATCCATGCTCGGGCTTCATCCACGGCGTCGTTTAGGCAGAATCGATATTTGAAGGTCTAGACTTTTACCCATATTATGGTCCACCACCTGCACTAGGTTGACATAATCCGATGACTGGAACGCTATTGAATCGAGGTTGATGTGTATGTCCAGTTCTTAAGCACCAGCCTTCTGTAGCTCGTCCATATGAACTCGTGAGAGAGCATCTGGGACTACATTTAGTGACCCTTTCCTGTGTTCTATTGAGAAGTCAAACGCTTGTAGCTTCAGACTTCATCGCGCAAGTCTGCCTGATAATTGGTCGATTTAGCGTCGCTTGTGACCGGTTGTGTTTATCTTGTGCTCTGTGATTTTTGTCAATTTGTCATTAATATCTGTGATACTGTTGCCTTGCTTTGTGACTTAGTCCAACATAATCAGACGTGCTTGTGTTTTAAATCGTCTGTTTATGTTAAATTCTCTATTTTATCGTAGCAATTTTAACAAAACCTAACTCTGTTTTTTGCCTGTGCATTTTGTTATTGTAACTTTTGTCGCAGTGGTGCATTTGTTTCAATAGCTTTTGTTGTTGTTTCCCATAACTTTCTTGTAATCTCTCTCCAGTTTCTTGTCGTCTAAACTGATGTCGTGTATATTTTGTTTGTGTTTCGTAAGCCACGCTCAGTCGACAGCCACTCTCTCTCTCGCTCTCGCAGTCTCTACGCGCTCTTATACTTTTGTGTTCTTGTGTGTCTACATTTTTATTGTTTGACCCCAGTGTCAAATTAAGTGAGGTATTTATAATTCTTTTGATTTTTGGTTTTATAAATATATATTTTTTTTTTCTTAAATTAAAATACTAAAAAATGGCTCTTTTTTGTTCTAAAAAAGATTGTCAGTTTGGATCGACACCTAATGACGTTTTTATTTACTGTCGCCTCTGCAACATAGTCATACATCCGAAATGTACTGGACTTGTTGGCATAGTAAAAGACTATATTGATCTGCGGGTTGGTTTTTCGTGGACTTGTGCCTCATGCGTTGAAATAGACCTTGATTTGGATGGCTATGTTGCGCTGACCAATGATCGTTTCATGAAACTGTTTGATAAACTTATGAGCGTAGTTGCTGATTTGAAACAGTTTAAGGCGGACATTGATAATAAAAAAATGTCAGAAGTGTCACCTAAACGCAAAAAGAACGCTCCTTCAAAATCTGTTGAAGTAAAGGCATCAGTTCCAAATCCAAACTTAGCTTCGAATATTTTTACCCGATCGGTAACGGCAGCTATTTCGGAATCCACTGGCGCTGGGGGACCTAAAGCTTCACTGCCAGCAGTACCCATAGGTACCAAAAGCTCTGGAGGAGTCCCTAGCCTCGATAATCAGACGAACGATTTTCAGATTGCTGGTGGTGGCAGAAAGAGTCTCTCTGTTGTTCCTTATAGGAAGCAATTATTTGTGTCTCGTTTAACACCTGAAACCACATCTGCAGATGTTTTGGAATTTATACACCAGCAATTCCCATCTCAAAATATCACAGTGGAGGAGTTTAAATTTCCATATGTTCGTAGGATATCCTTATTTAAAATATCTGCTCCTCCTGAAGTATTTAATATACTAAATTCTAAAAGTTTTTGGCTTAATGATGAATTGGTAATTAAAGAATTTGTTCCAAACAGACGGAGATTTAATATTAGGCCTTCCACGACAGTACCTGCGCCAAAAAACTGAGCAGTTTATTTTTGGCCTATCAAAATGTTAGGGGACTTAATATGAAGCTACCTAAGCTTTATGCTGACTCCTCTGCCTTTTCTGAAGACATTCTGGCCTTTACTAAGACTTGGCTGAAATCGAAAATATCAGACTCTTAAGTTCTGTTCAAAAATTTTAATACGTATAGAACTGATTGCTCTCCTCGTAGGGGGGTGGGGTGCTGATTGCCGTTACCTCTACTTTAACATCGGAGAGAATATTCTTTCTTAATCCCAATGACTTAGAATTCGTTGGTGTTAAAGTCTCTTTGAAATCTTTTCCTATTTATGTAACTTGTTCTTATATTCCACCTGGATCCGACTTAACAATTTATGAGCAACATTTAGCTTCAATAAAAACTGTTCTATCTCATTTTTCCGAAAGGGATCTTTTGATTGTTTTGGGTGATTTCAATCTTCCTGACATTTCTTGGTCTCCTTTCACTGACTCACTTGTCTCTACCCCTTTATCTGACCATGTCTTCGTTGACGGTCTGTTAGAATTATCATTACAGCAAGTTAGCTTTATACGTAATTCACTAAACAGACAATTAGATCTTGTATTTGTTTTAGATCCGTCTGAAGTCACGGTATCTAAAATTGACCCACTAGTTGTGCCAGAAGACCGGTATCATCCCACATTGGAACTTACAATTTTTCTTCCCTGTGTTGATACCCTCTCTCCTTTATTTTCTTCAACTAAAAGTAGATGCTTTCGTAAATGTGACTTTAGTAAACTCAACAACATGATTTTACAATATAACAGGACAAATTTATATAATTGCTTGGATATTGAAAGTGCTACGGAACTATTTTATAGTGTCCTAAACTCTTTTTTCTGTGAATGTGTTCCTGATAGTTTTCCTCCTAAGTTAGACAGGCCCCCTTGGTATACCAATGAGCAGCAAAGAATTAGAAATCTTAAAACAAACTTGTATAAAAAGTTCAAAAGGCCATCCGATTTTTCAAGATTAATTGCTGAATTCTTCCAATCTACTTATAGTTCTGTTTCTTGGTCAAATTCTAGCTACCCTAATCACTTAAACAGGGCAAATTGAATTTTTATACCCGTTACTCGTAGAGAAAAAGGGTATACTAGATTCGTCGGAAAGTATGTAACAGGCAGAAGGAAGCGTTTCCGACCCCATAAAGTATATACATTCTTGATCAGGATCACTAGCCGAGTCGATCTAGCCATGTCCGTCTGTCCGTCTGTCTGTCCGTCCGGATGAACGCTGAGACCTCGGAAACTATAGGAGCTAGGCTATTGAGATTAGGCGTGCAGATTTTCATCTTCTTACGCAGCGCAAGTTTGTTTCAGCAGAGTGCCACGCCCACTCTAACGCCCATAAACCGACCAAAACTGTGGCTCCCACAGTTTTCATGCTAGAATAAAAATTTTAACTGAAATGTATTGTTCTCATCAATACCTATCGATTGAATAAAATCAGTTTATCAATATCAATATCAAATATCAATTTCTTCGCTTGATTCGGAATCTTCGTCTTCCTTTGAATCGATATCTTACTTTTGCTCCTCACTCGTTTCTATTTTCAAAGCGGTAATTAAGATTGTCGGTATCAATATATCTAAATTATACCTCTCTTTGATAGTTATTAAATTTAAACGTAACTTGATCAATAAGTTTGATATATTTGACCAGTTCGTTTTATTTATTATTTCCCTATTGTAATGAACTAATATTCTTGCCTCATTAGAGGTATCGACAAGAATCTTAGCATGTTTGTTTATTGTTTCTTCCTTTATTACCCTATTCTGGCTTACACATTTGTAGGACTTATCGAAAGTTTCTTTTATTTCACGGATATGGAGAGTCATTTGCTCCCATTACATAATAAGTATTTATTCTGTTGTTTTTGTATTGTGGATAATGGGTGAAAAAAGGTAAGTTGTACCTATGCAAATATTCGTATTCAAAATCGGAAATTGAAAGAGGCTCTTCTGTATTCCTGATTATCCAAAATACCCCATTCTCAAAATCAGGTTCCCTATCTAATGTTATCGTTATACACTCTAGAGCGTTCATGTTTATTAGTTTTATTTTATTTATCTAAAATTTTTTTTTAAAGTTATCTTATATATAATCAATTTATGTTCCGTTTATTTTTATTTAATTCCTTTTTGATTCATTTTTCATAAATTTTTATATTTTTGTGTACATATACACATATAAATATTTTCTTTTTATTATTTCGTCTTGAATATATTTTTATGATAATTGTTTGTGCGTTACGTAAATTAGATCTTATCTAGATCGTTAGCTTGACTTAAGGCCCTTTTGTTTATACACTTATTGTGTAAAATATCATAACAATTATCAATAATAATATATTCGTCAAATGGGGGTCGATATTGGTCGATTCAATTTTATTAATAACATTAGCATTCGAGTCCACTGTTTTGGTATCGATAAACCCCATTGTGGTTATTATTATGTCAAAAATTTCTTCAAATTTGCTTATACTATTATATTTCATTTATATTCATACAAAGAAAATTAATTTCTGTGTGTACGCCGGGGGGTAGCGGGGTACCGTGGTGGCGCTGGTGGAATGGCGTGGGAGGCGACCGCGGGAAACTGGCGGCGTCGGCGGGCTGCTGCGGTGGGCTTCGGCGTAGGGCTGCCGAAAAGAAGTTACGCGCAAAAGTTAACTGGTAATAGTAGGCGGGAGTGCGACCGCGGTTTATTTCTATTGAACTCCAAAATCGAACTAAGTCTAAGCTCCGCTCTGCGCTCCACAGCGCAGCGGAGACTTCAAGGAGGGAGCTGGGAACAGCGCAGGAGAGCGGGAGCGCGAGAGAGCGGGAGAGCGGTAGAGCGGTGAGGCTGGATAGCGGGGCCGGTCCAGATTCGCCGGACAGTGGGCCTGAACATTCCGCCCCCCTTGCAATCGCTAGCGTTGCAAAAAAAAGGGAGACGGAACTACGGCCAGTCGCCTACGCCTCAAGCCTGCGTACAGGCGCCGGAGAGGATCCACCCGAACACCGTCTTCTGGGCTACTGGCAGTCCCTCGTCGACCATGTGGAAGCCCGGCTGTATCACCTTCGGGTAGACGTCCGCGTTCAGGATCAATGAAATAGTGGCTGGCCGGTGGAAACGCTCATCCGCGAGCGGTAGCTCCTTAAATTTCTGGACGACGCTCTCACTGAGCGCACGGATGGGGGTGCGGATGCTGGATGACGCTGGAGAAGTGCGGCGGAGCTGGTGTCGAGGATGCTGAGCGCGGTGGAGGGGCAAGCGTTTGGCGAGTTGGCGGATCTTGCCGGCGCGAACGCTGCGGAGAAGCGGGCTATTGCTTGGAGCCGGACTTTTTCCGGGAAACAAGGTCGTGCATGTGCAGCAGCGTGTGATGGTTCCGGTTGCACGTGTGCAAACTCCAGTGGAGTGCTCGTGTGCGAGACAGTTCGCGGAGTACTTGTTTATGAGAACTGCCCGCAGCCGCTTCTCTGCGCTCAGCTTTAGGAACCTCTGACAATTCCGAAGAGGATGGATTCCACGGCAGACTCGGCATCGGTAGGACTGAGTACCTCTCGTACGTCTGCTATCCAAAGCCTGAGCGCTACGTGGACGGGCAGCCATTTTTCTGTTTAGAGTGTGGATAAGGAAAAAACAAACAGGGCTGATTAACAATGACGTGGATAATGGCTACGGACTGAGGTGTGTCAGAAACGCGGCTCGTTACGAGGTAGTTTTGGGCGGCTCTCTTGGAAGAAGAACCACCTTGGTCACTGGACGTTTGACAATGCCGCGTGTCGTACGAATGTCGACTACGCGGCTCCCGGAAAAACGGAGTCTATTCTTCCGAGTCGCCACTCATTTTCAGATTCGCTGGAACGGGGAATGCTTCGAATATACCCATATCTGTCGATACATTTTCTCGATATCGGCACTGTAGACGTATCGGAAATATCGCCACTTCAGGATCTGGATAGTTAGATCGGACTGTAGGACTGGGCCAGCATGAAGGATATCATTTAAACTGACCTCATTCTCTGAAGGGCTGGATGCATTAAAAACCACACGTAACTTGGTGGTTGTACTTTCTGGCTTGAGCACGGCATGATGCGGAAGGTAATAACTGGCAGAATTATGGGTAGGACGGACTTCTTTCATGTGATGGAGGTCGAGATACTCTTGAATCACGGAGTCGTATTTGGCTTTCAGCTGACTGTCCCTCTTTAGGCGTTGCTCGGTTCTTAGAAACTGCGACAACGCGGAGGATCTGGAGTGACTTAGGGCGGATTTAACGTTTTGGGGATCACGAAACGGAAGACTTACGATATACCTGCCGTTATCGTCTCTCGTAGTCGTTCGGAGAAAATTTTCCTCACATGTCAAATCGGTAGATTTTGTCACTTTTACTGGCAGATCCTCCACCTCCCAAAATTTGGTGAGAAGCCTATCCAGGGACGTGTCAACCCTGTGGGAGATTCGTGTAGAAAAAACGGAAATCTGATTTTCCCTTGGAGCAGGAACGGGACCTGTTAGGATCCACCCGAAAATGGTTTCTTGACCGAGGAGAGAGCCACAAATGTTAGGCCGGGTGCCGCTTAGGAGAATGGATGGCAGTATGTCGGCCCCGACCAGAATATATATCTGTGAGCTCTCGTAGAACTTTGGATCCGCTAGTGACAGTTCGGGAAGATCCCGTAGAAACTGTTGCGGAATCGGACAAGATGGAAGGTTTCCAGCTAATTGAGGAAGAACATGGGCCGTCGTGTTTATTTGCAAGCCAGGCCTGGTCGGAGAACGGATGGTAAACTGACAAAGCTTTTTGGATTCAGCGGATACTGTCTGGTTTAAGCCTGATACTTGGGCTGGGATTACCTGGTGAGGCAACTTTATTAATTTGAACAGCCGCTCAGAAATAAAGGTTGCCTCCGATCCTGAATCTATCAAGGCACGAGCTTTAAAATTCGACCCCAGGTTACATATGTCAATTATGGCAGTGCCCAGCAAGACGGATCTATACCCCGTCGCGAAGTAATTTTGGACTTTAGAGTCCGTCGACCTGGAAGCGGTGGCAACTGGTATACTTGGTCTTGATCTGGGTCTTGGGGCGGGATTCGAAGGCGATTGGGAAGAGTTGCCTCTGTGTAGTAAGGTGTGATGGCGGCCGCGGCACGTAAAGCAGCTATGAGTGCTTTCACAATCACGCATCTGATGCCCTCGTGCGAAGCAGTTCAGACACAGCTGCTTCCTCTTTATATATGCCGACCGCTCGTCTACCGTCATCTGGAGAAACCGTGCACATGTGCGGACAGGATGGTTTTCCTTCTTACAAAGGTCACATCCTTTTGGCTTGGGTGCTACCCTTGTCTCGTAAGAATTTATTCTTCGAGGCGCTGCAGTGGGGGCGGATGTTTTTGGCAGAGATTGACTCGAGCCTGACGGCCGTACGTCGTCTATGGCCTCTAAGGTCCGGTGACGCTCCGTAAGGAAGGCGTTCAGTTCCTGCCACGTCGGAATCTCTGCCTTATTGTGCAGGGACTGTTCTCACAAGGATAGCGTGAGCTTAGGCAGTTTGGAGGAGCACATGTACACTAAGAGGCAATCCCAATTTTCGGTTTCAATTCCGGACATTTCTCAAGCCGTGAGGCAACCCTGGATGGTGCGTTGAAGTTCACGGATAGCTGACCCAGATTCCTGATTAACGGACTGCACATTGAAAAGTATTTTTAACTGGCTATTTACTAACAACTGCTTGTTTTCGAAACGCTCAGTTAGGTTAGCCCAAGCTGAGCGAAAGCCGTCGTTAGTAAGGGGGGAGTTTGACACTATCGTGTGTGCATCGCCGCGTGTTTTGGCATTTAGATGAAACAGTTTTTCGACTGGCGTCAGCCTTGGATTGTTTATATAAATGGCCGTAAACAGATCCCTAAAGGTCGGCCACCGCAGATAATCTCCGATGAAAACCTCGGTATCGCACGGAGGCAGCCGACATCCAGAGGAAATGTAAGTCTGGGTAGGAACAGCTTGAACTTGGGGAGCCTAGGCTATCATATCCGCGATCTGAGCCCCACATCTCTCGTAAACGGAATAGCAGTAGCCGTATTTAGCCTTGAGAACTGGCAAACTATCAGATGCACTGTCTCCGGCTGCTGCTATGTATCCGGTGCATTCATCGTACTCTGCTTTGATGCGGTCCCATAACGCGCGTATTTCTTCGCGGCGGATGTTCAGCATGGACAAAGTAGGAGGGATCGGCGAAGGAGTGTTTGCTCTGGATTCAAACTCACTCAGCCGATCTGAGACCTCAGTAAATTTGCTTAGAGCGATTTGGGAAGGTGTTAGTGCCATTTTGACGTTTGCACGGGTGGCCCTTTTTCGGGGCGACGAGGTCTTGGCGGTTAGTTCGGGTGTGGGCGGATCTACCGATATGCCTGGGACTACGGCAGGTGGAATAGACAACTTGTTGTTATCACTTCCAACGGACATTTAAAAGAAATGACCTTTCTTTTTTTTTGGGTCAGAATCTGCTCGCCTTTGTTTATGTCGGAGAAATAGGAAACCTGGCCCACTTCGGGAACAGTGGAACGAGGTGTCGACACAAAAAAGTAGTGGATCGGAGAAATAGAAATTGGAAGCAAGTACCGACCTGGTTACTTTGCGGAATTAAACCCAATGATACGGATTAGGAACGGTGAGTAAGGAGTTCGAATATCACCCGTTGATAAGTAATACTATAATATTTAATCCTTTTGGTATATGTATTATGGTTGGGATCAAGTTTGGAATATTTTTGCTGGTATTTTTTGCGTTTGGATAAATTGAGGGGGAAAAATACCAACAATGTGTTACTATATAGTCCCCGGTGGAGTAATTTTAATATTTCGCCTTTATTTAAACTTCTGAATGAAGAAAAAATACCAAATTATGCCAATAAGTTGTTGGCAGGAGGATGCGATCGGTTGATTATTTAATATTGGAGTATTGCTTTAATTTGATTTAATATTCCGAGGGAAAAATACTAAAATTATATACCATAAAAATTGGTGGACGGAGGATGCTATGCATGCGGTGGAGTCCTGGTATTTTTCTCGTTTAAAGAAAATAAATTTTACGGAGTAAATGTTAAAAATTATATGTGAATGTATGTAGATATTTGTATGGATGTAGATATTTGTATGTATGTAATTTTCGACCGGTTTTAAATTTATTAAATAATTATTGCCGGCGGGGTATGTGTTTTCGATTTATTTGTATGTGGAAAAACGAAAAAATATGTGCAAGTACTTTAGCGGCTGCGGATATACAGTGAGAAAATCTTGGAAGGTTTTGGGGGCCTGAATTGGCAGAACACTGGAAGTTAAATAATTCTCACTGTATGCTTGGCTTGTATTTGCACAATATGTTCTCTAAGCTTGGAATATTTTTTCTCGATTTTATACAAGTGAATGTAAGTATGTATGAGCGGCCAAATGCAATTAAAAAAGGAGTCGGAAAAAATTGGCAATATGGCCGCACGTTGCAAAAGGAAAATCGAAGAAAAAAAATGGCGAAGTAATTTATTAATTGCCGTTGTCGGATTTAATCGGACTTGGATTTTTGACAAATCGTACAGAAAGTCAAACAAATTATATTTTCGAGTGGCTTACTGAAGACCGGCAATTAATGAGACGAAAAAGCTTTACTTATCTTATCCGGCTCGAAGGACCAAAATGTACGGCGACGGCGGGAAACTGGCGGCGTCGGCGGGCTGCTGCGGTGGGCTTCGGCGTAGGGCTGCTGGTGCGGCTGACGGGCGTTGGATGCGGCGATCTGTTTGTGGTCGCTGTAGGGAAGAAAACACATGCTGCGCGAAGTGCCCCTTAACCAAAAAGAAGTTACGCACAAAAGTTAACTGGTAATAGTAGGTGGGGGTGCGACCGCGGTTTATTTCTATTGAACTCCAAAATCGAACTAACTAAGTCTAAGCTCCGCTCTGCGCTCCAAAGCTCAGCGGAGACTTCATGGAGGGAGCTGGGAACAGCGCAGGAGAGCGGGAGCGCGAGAGAGCGGGAGAGCGGTAGAGCGGTAGAGTGGTGCAGCTGGATAGCGGGGCCGGTCCAGATTCGCCGGACAGTGGGCGTGAACACTGTGAATTTAAAAATTTTAGGTTTTTCTCGGTTTACATAATAATACTCATTACTCGTAGAGTAAAAGGGTATACTCGTAGAGTAAAAGGGTATACTCGTAGAGGAGGGTATACTAAATTCGTCGGAAAGTATGTAACAGGCAGAAGGAAGCGTTTCCGACCCCATAAAGTATATATATTCTTGATCAGGATAACTAGCCGAGTCGATCTATCCATGTCCGTCTGTCCGTATGAACGCTGAGATCTCGGAAACTTCAAAAGCTACAATACTGGGATTAGGCATGCAGATTCCTGAGATTCCTGCGCAGCGCAAGTTTTTTTCAGCAGAGTGCCACGGCTACTCTAACGCCCACAAGCCGCCCAAAACTGTGGCTCCTTCAGTTTTGATGCAAGAATAAAAATTTTAACTGAAATGTATTGTTCTTATCAATACCTATCGATTGACCCAAAAAAAGTTTGCCACGCCCCCTTTAACGCCCACAAACTTCAAAAATTCGTAAATATGAACGCGGATATCTCGGTAAATATCAAAGATAGAGAAATGGGATTTCAGATTTAGATTCCGTAGGCTTGAGCGCAGCGCAAGTTTGTCACGCGAATATGCCACGCCCACTCTAACGCCCACAAACCGGCCAACCCTGTGGCGCCCACAATTTTCATGCTAGATAAAAAATTTTAACTGAAATGTATTGGTCTGGTCAATACCTATCGATTGATCCAAAAAAAAGCTTTGCCACGCCCACTCTAACACCCACTACGCTTAAATCAGTCTACCGCCGGTAGGTGGCGCATTTCAATCTCGCTTTGCTGCTTCCATATCTCCATTTTCTTTTGATCCCTTTAGCTGAGTAACGGGTATCTGATAGTCGAGGTACTCGACTATAGCGTTCTTCCTTGTTTCTCCTGTAATCACCGAAAGTTCTCTCTTAAGTGATTTAGAAACTATAACGCCAACCTATTCTCCGGGGCCAGATGGACTCCCTGGGTGTGTGCTTAAGTTTTGTGCCCGAATTATTTGCAAACCCATTCCTAAACTTTTTATACCCTTGCAGAGGGTATATTGATTTCAGTCAGAAGTTTGCAACGCAGTGAAGGAAACGTTTCCGACCCCATAAAGTATATATATTCTTGATCAGCATGACTGGACGAATCGATCTAGCCATGTCCGTCTGTCCGTCCGTTTCTACGCAAACTAGTCTCTCAGTTTTAAAGCTATCGCTCTGAAACTTTCCCAAAAGTCTTATATCTTTTGCAGGTAGTATAAAAGTCGGAACCAGCCGGATCGGACAACTATATCTTATAGCTCCCATAAGAATAATCGGAAACAATTTTTTTTTTTATTTTATCTTTGGTGTTTTTTAACATATAACCTCCTAAGCTTGGGATTAACATTTTTTAATTAGTTTTGAATTTCGAATTAAATTTTATCAAAATCGGACAACTATATCATATAGGTGCCATAGGAACGTTCGGAAAATTGGTGGGAAAATAATATGAAACAAATTATAGCTTCGGTGTTTTTTAACATATAACCTCTTACGCGTGGAAATAACATTTTTTAATTAGTTTTGAGTTTCGAATTAAATATTATCAAAATCAGAGGACTATATCATATAACTGAAATAGGAACGATCGGAAAATTGGTGGGAAAATAATATGAAACACATTATAGCTTCGGTGTTTTTTAACATATACCCTCCTACGCTTGAAAATAACATTTTTTAATTAGTTATGAATTTCGAATTTAATTTTATCAAAATCGGACGACTATATCATGTAGCTGCCGTAGGAAAGATCGGAAAGTTGGTGGGAAAGTAATATAAAACAAATTAAAGCTTCGGTGTTTTTCAACATATAACCTCCAACGCTGGGAAATAACATTTTTTAATTAGTTCTGAATTTCGAATTTAATTTTATCAAAATCGGACGACTATATCAATAGCTGCCATAGGAACGATCGGAAAATTGGTAGGAAAATAATATAAAACAAATTATAGCTTCGGTGTTTTTTAACATATAACCTCCTACGCTTGGAAATAACATTTTTTAATTAGTTCTGAGTTTCGAATTTAATTTTATCAAAATCGGACGACTATATCATATAGCTGCCATAAGAACGATCGGAAAATTGGTAGGAAAATAATATGAATCAAATTATAGCTTCGGTGTTTTTTGACATATTATCTTATACAATTGGGAATATCATTTTTTGTATTTTTAAACTTAATATTTATAGCTGCAAGGGTATACAAACTTCGGCTTGCCGAAGTTAACTTCCTTTTTGTTAATATGTCTATCTCATCATCTGTTTTCCTACTATCTGGAAAGATTCTTTCATTATTCTACTCCACAAAAAGGGTGCGCAGGTTAATGTTGAGAACTATAGAGGAATCTCCAAATTGTCTGCAATTCCTAAAACATTTGAATTCATTATTACCTCTCATTTGCAACATTTGTGCTTCTCTTTGATATCTCCGTGTCAACATGGCTTTGTTAAGCGAAGATCGACCACCACTTACCTGCTCGAATTGACATGTTTTGTAATAGATGGATTTAGCAAAAAATTGCTGACAGACGTTATATATACAGGTTTTAGTAAAGTCTTTGACTCTGTAAACCAGTCTCTTCTTTTATTCAAATTAGATCAGCTTGGGTTTCCGAATAATCTGTTAACTTGGATTTCAAGTTTTTGGATGGTAGATCTCAGAGGGTTTTATTCAAAAACGCTGTTTCCAAATGATCAATGTGACATCTGGAGTGCCTCAGGGCAGTCATTTAGGACCTTTGCTGTTTACTCTGTTTATAAATGATCTTCCCTTATTTCACTCTCGTGTACTAATGTATGCTGATGATGTTAAGCTTTGTTTATTATATAATAATATTGAGTCTGGTTTCTGCTTGCAGTCAGACATTAATAGGTTCCAGGAATGGTGTCAGTACAACCTTTTGAATTTAAACTATCTTTAATGCTATGTTTGACTTTTTATAGGGGTACGCCAACGTTCATGAGTTACTCTCTTCAGAACATGTCCCTGGACCGAATATACTCAGTAAACAATTTAGGTGTTCTCCTAGATCTTAAACTTAAATTTGACTCCCACATAACCTGTACTGTAAATAAAGCTATGAGTGTTCTTGGGTTTATAAAGCGTTGGTCTAAGGAATTTGATGATCCATACAATACCAAATTATTATTTACCTCCCTTGTCCGTCCTAATTTAGAATACTGTTCTTCCGTTTGGAGTCCTCAGTATCAAGTGAACATTGACCGTATAGAGTCCGTACAGAAAAAATTTCTTATTTTTGCCT
Organism: Drosophila subpulchrella; assembly: GCF_014743375.2. Lineage (NCBI taxonomy): Eukaryota > Metazoa > Arthropoda > Insecta > Diptera > Drosophilidae > Drosophila > Drosophila subpulchrella. Next base: position 421,501 of record NW_023665705.1, on the reverse strand, counting down.
TACGTGGCTTGAACTGGGATCAAAACGTCAGGTTGCCTTCTTACTCGAGTAGATTGCTATTTAATTAATTTTTATTTAATAGTCTAGTAAACCGTAGAAGTATGCTTTGTACTATTTTTATGAATAATCTTATCAGAGGCGATATTGATTCTGTAGATTTGGTAAGCCGACCAACTTTCAATGTTCCTGTTAGACTAATGCGAAACTACTATCCTATCAACTTGCCACGATGTCCATCTAATTTTAGACAGCACGAGCCCTTTCGCGTTCTTTCTAACAATTATATCAACCTATATCATTTAATTTGTTCCTCAACTTCTATCCCTGTACTAAAAACTAAAATCTTAGCTCATTTGCTTTAGGCTTGTTGATCTATGTTTTGTCCTGTCCTTATTTGTTCTATGTACCTTCCTCGCGAACCGTAATTGCCCGGAATAAAAATGGGCCCGCGCGTAACAAGCACGTGCTTGGTGTCGTTTGGGCCACTTGTTTGTACTGCTCTTAGTGCATCAACGTTCAACAATATATAATATACAGAAATTTGTAACGCAGTGAACGGTCGTGTTTTTGTCTTGCGCTCCGAATTTTTGTTCTTTTTGTCCATAAGCCATCGGGGTTTAATTCATATTTTCATACGTCTATATAACTTTTTATGTCCCTAACAACATCTGATCGCTTCGCGAGTGCATAGTGATTGTTTTGTGTTTAAATTAACAAAATTGGTTTGCACGTCCAGTCTCTGTGCAGTGTTTGTTGTTATTGTTTTTTTCTAATTGCCTTCTTCTTTTCTTCCAAACGCTGTTTGGAGCGGTAAGTGTCTAAACGGTAGTTACCCGCTCTCCCGCAATCCCGCTTATAACTTTGTTTTTGGAACATCTAAAACTTACGCTCCCCTTACGCTGCTTGTGGCGCTTGAGTCGCAGCTCACTAGCCGTATGCTATCTGAGCCCGATTCTCCTAAGCGTAAAAAGATCGCGGTCGATAGACAACCCACGGTAGCCGCTAGTGTAACTCTCTCTGGCGAGCCGGGGTCTGCAGCACAGCAGTCGATCTCAGCCGCCGCACAAATGGTACTGAGATTGAAAGCTAAAAAAGATTCGGTTTCCGAATGCAAAGGACGCGAGATTTTGCCGCATGAGACGCCCGAAAAATCTGCTATAAACAATACAATAATAATTCCAACGCCGCATGTTGACTTAACGTCCAGAGTGCCGACTGAAACTGGTAGTGCAGCCGTAAATGCCGTAGTACCAAAACCTGTCACATGCGTGGTACCTAAAACAGTCACCTGTGTACAGCAGCGGAAACAAATTTTTGTTTCTCGGCCAAGTCCTGACCTTTCATCCCTGGACATTACGGCCTATATCCGTAACAAAGTTCAGATTGATGATCTAAAGGTTGAACGATTTAATTTTCCATATGCTAGGGAGGTATCATCTTTTAAGATCGGTGTTCCCTGTGCTCATTTTGCAACTATGTGCTCAGCCAATTTTTGGACTGTTGGCATTTTTCTTAAAGAGTACGAAGCTAAAAAAAAGAAAATTCGTTCAAAGGAAGTTGGAAAGAGCCATCCACATCTACATCCTCATCTATCTCAAAAAACTAGATTCTTTCTCTTCAGCTTTCTTATCAGAATACAAGCGGTTTACAAAGTAAGTTGACCAAATTGTATACTGATAGTTTTTCCTTGTCTTCTCATGTTATTGTTTTTACTGAAACCTGGTTAAAACCGGAAGTTCTAAGTTCCGAAGTTTTTCCAAGTAAGTACACAACTTACAGGCTTGATCGTCCGTCCCGACGTGAAGGTGGAGTTTTAATTGCAGTTGACTCAGAATTAACGTCTGAAGTAATAACGTCCGACGAAATAAATGACATTGAATTTCTGTGTATAAACTATCCCTTCCGGGTATTTCTATATACATAACATGTTCATATATTCCGCCATCATCGGAATTCCCGACATATGCGAATCATCTGTCCGCTATCCAGTTTATTTCAAGTAAACTATCAGATAGGGATCAGTTAATAGTTTTAGGTGACTTTAATATACCTAGGGCGACGTGGTCCACCGTCGAAACATCAAATATATTGTTACCTTCAACGCAGCATGATTTTCTTGACGGTTTGCTTGATATTTCATTGTCTCAAGTAAATCATGTTTTAAATTTCTTAGGACGATTACTGGATCTATGCTTTGTTTCCAGTCCAGATTGTGTCTGCATAGCTAGAGCCTCTGCAATTACTTTACCAGAAGACCCTTATCACCCAACGCTAGAGCTGACTATTGACACGGGTACAAAAGTGTATGAAGTATCTGAAAAAAAAGCTTAACGCATCCCCTGCTTTCGTAGAGCGAACTTTACACTCATTAATAGCCCTATAGCTTGCTCGGATTGGTCCAATCTGTACTTAAGTACTAATATAAATGAAGCGGTTAATATAATTTATAACATATTAAACGAAGTTTTTGAAACATGCGTTCCTACGTATTATCCTAAAATTTCAAAGCAACCTCCGTGGTTTAACAAAGAGCTGGCACGACTTTAAAATGTAAAGTCTAGACTCTACAAAAAGTTTAGAGCTTCAGGTTCACAAGCTGCCTTTTCCCGATACTTAAGTGCTCGGTCTGATTTCACCGTGCTTAATGCCCAGTGTTATAAAAACTATTTAGCTCGTTGCAAGACCAATTTACACTGGATCCAAAACAGTTTTATAATTTTGTTAACACAAAGCGTAAATCTTCTAGTTACCCATCATCACTTAAATTTGAAAATTCGGCTGCTAGCACTGATCAAGCCATAGCCGATCTTTTTGCACAGTTTTTTCAAACCACCTATTCAACATCAAGTCCTCCAGATCAGTCTTACCCATATGTCATTCCTAAATCAAACTTTATTTGCTGTCCTAGATTTTTTTTTAGATTTGCAAAGGGTCAAACCAGTCTACTCTCCGGGTCCTGACGGAGTCCCTGGATGTGTGCTTAGGTATTGCGCTGAGACTTTGTGTAGACCATTGCACAAACTGTTTACTTTGTCTTTAGAAACATCCGATTTCCCACACAGATGGAAGGAGTCGTTTGTTATCCCGCTTCATAAAAAAGGGAGTAAATTGAACGCATGTAATTACAGAGGTATTTCAAAGCTATCAGCTATACCGAAGCTCTTTGAGAACATTATTACGCCTCATTTGCAACACAGTTGTAGGTCCCTTATTTCCTCTTGTCAACACGGATTTATAAAACGTAAGTCAACGACAACCAACCTTTTGTGGTCTACACTGATTTTAGTAAGGCGTTTGATTCTGTAAATCACCCGATTTTAGTTCGGAAATTGGACCTTTTAGGGTTTCCAGGTGATCTTCTTAGGTGGATTTTAAGTTATTTGAATGACAGGACTCAAAGGGTCATTTTTAAAAACTCTTTGTCATCCCTAATCCGAGTTACGTCCGGTGTACCACAAGGAAGTCATCTTGGTCCACTCCTGTTTACATTATTTATAAATGACCTTCCATTAGTCTTAACGAAGTCACGGGTTCTTATGTACGCAGATGACGTTAAGTTGTGCCTGCAATATAATGACCCCGCACAAAGTTTAGCTTTACAATCGGATCTAAATGCATTTCAAACATGGTGCATGGATAATGAATTGAATTTAAATGGTTCTAAGTGTAAACTAATGACCTTTTTTCGTGTCAGCCCCCACTACTCAACGTATACTTTGAGTGGTTGTGCGTTAGATAGGATAACGCATGCTGACGACCTTGGAGTCTACATGGATCCTAGACTTAAATTTTCCGATCACATTACTACTATGGTAAATAAAGCCAGGGGCGTGCTTGCATTTATCAAAAGGTGGTCGAAGGAATTCGATGATCCCTATGTCACAAAGACCTTGTTTATTTCATTAGTCCGACCAATTCTTGAGTACTGCGCTCCTGTTTGGAGTCCCCAATATGGGGTGCATATAGACCGGATTGAGTCTGTGCAAAAAAACTTCTTAATATTTGCCTTACGGAGACTTAACTGGGATACAGGCCTAATACTACCATCCTACTCTAGTAGACTACTTCTAATTAACTTACCATCGTTAGCTAACCGTAGAACTATGCTTGGTATTATATTTATTAGAAATCTTATTCATGGTGATGTAGAGAGTCCCGAGTTACTGGGTCGCCTGCATTTTAATGTGCCACATAGATTCACTAGAAACTATATTCCTTTAGTATTAAATCACTGTATCTCTAATTACGCAATGCATGAACCTTTTAGAGTACTTTGCAATGATTATAATAGACTATACCATCTAATATCTACTACTGACTCACTTCCAATCTTTAAATCAATAATACTATCCTCCCTAGTAACTAATTAGTTTTACTTGATGTATTTTGTCTATTCGTATATTGACCTGTATTTTTAATTGTCATTGTTACATTGTCTTTTTCTTTGTCCGCGATTATGTTTACTCGCCCAAAACGGGGATGGGCTCCGCGCGTAACAAGCTTTGCTTGGTGTCGTAGGACCACTTGTTTGTACTGACCATAGTGCATCAACGTCCAAGATAACACTTTCTGACCCATCAGCCATTTTAGACTAGCGTGGTCAGTGATCACTTTAAAGGACATCCCCTCTACGTAGGCACGGAATTTGGTAAAGCTGAGGATAACGGCATGAATTTCCAACTCCGTTATGCTGTAATTCCGTAATCACAATGCATGGTAAATGGTTTTGGGATAAATGGGGTGACGAACACAGGTGCTTTTGCCATGCTGATTTTTAAAAGTTCAAACGCCTTGATTGCCTCTTCTGACAATTAAAATTTCTTTATGCGGTCTTTCTTCAAACAATGCCGCTGTCTGGGCGTAGTTTTGGATGAACCTTCTGTACCAGTCAGCCATCCCCGGGAACCTCCGCATCGGTTTGTCGGAGCTAGGAGAAATTCCTGGATCGATTGTATTTTTGCATCGTCCGTTCGGATGCATTCTCCACCAACCACGTATCCTAAATATCTTGCCTGGCTGTAGCAAAACTTGGTTTTGTATACATTTATTGTTAGCTCTGCCCGCTGTAAGCAGGCACTGACATGACTCAACATATCAATGTGAGCTTTAAATGTAGGTGAAAAGACCAGTAAGTCATCCAGATACACAAATACATTTTCGCGTAGCGCCGCTGGTATAACTTTATCCATTAGTCGGCACATTCGCTGCGCGGCATTACATAAGCCAAACGGTATGACTGTAAACTGGTACAGGATGTCTGCCAGGCACTGTAAACGCGGTTTTCTCTCTGCTTTTGGGAACTGACTTTACGGCGATTTTCGGCCCTTTTTGCACCAGAGTTACCGGTGAACTCCAGCTACTATTGCTCTCTTCGATCATACACCAGCTTCTGTTTAGCTGGGGATATCGGGTAGTGTCGCTGTTTGATTGGTAGGTCCTCGTTGGTCACTTCAATTATATGTTGGGTAATACTCTAGTTTACGGTCCTCACCCCCAAAATTTGCGAAAAAATTATCTTCGACGGACCGTGAATTCTTAAGAATTTTCATTAAGAAATAAAGGCGCGGTCTGCCATCGAATTCAAAGTTACGTGCTTTGCTATAAAAATAAAGTAGCCTTTTCAAAATTTACTATACAAAATATATTGGCTTTTATATGATTTTTTAAAAAAATAATGTAGGCTTTTGAATTTTTTTAACGCAACTACAAAATGTCTCTTTGCGAGTCGTGCAACGTTACTTTCGGGAGTTTCCTTCCTGAAGAAACACAAATCCCACACCACATGGCCAATTTATACAATCCAAAGGTAAAATGATTTGATGTATGTAAAAATTAGGCAGAAAATTACAAAAAAAATTTGGACGATTTTTATGACATTTTACTTTTACAAATTTTTAGTTTTCTTTTTTTAAACATACAACAAATATATTCTCATAAACATTTATTTATTTAGGATCCAGCCGATGCAGACATTAAAAGTAATTAGTTCAATAAGATATGGAGGTGCGGAAAAATGTCAATGATTAAATAAAAAAAAACCATACAAATTAGATAGTGTATTATTTAATGCTTTACAGATTTAGATTAAATTTGTCTGCAATCACGACTTTTTCATAGATCGCAGTCCATGGAAAACTATGCTGGCTCCTGAAAGTCAACAACCGCTATTTCTTCAGACTCGATTTAAAAAATTGGTCATCGATGGTGACGCGAATTCTTTATGAATCGCGGTCCATCGAGGATATTTAGTTCGCGGCTGTGGGGCCTGGCCTGCTACAAAAACAATTACATAGTATTTTGACAAGGGATTAAAAGCCCTTATGTTTTTTATAGCAAAACACGTAACTTTGAAATTCGATTACAAGAGAACCATGGCAGACTGCGCCGTTATTTCTTCATGTAAATTCTTAAGAATTCGCGGTCCGTCGAGGTTAATTTTTTCGCGAATTTTGGGGGCGAGGACCGTAAACTAGAGTATTACCATATGTTTCTTTAAGCTGGTCTTTCCAAATCCTTTTTCCAGACAGGAGGGATATGTGTCTATCACTTGCTGCAGCTTAGAACGTTGTTCTGGAGTAAGCTGATGTGGGGTATACGTAGGCGGTCTCGGTCTTGAAAGTATTGTTCATGTCTAGATCTCCGGTCATAAGGTCGACCTCCGGTGTTGTTTCAACGGCGGCAACCTCGCGTTCACCCTTACCGAGGAATGTGAGGCCGAACTTATCCCAGAAATCAATTCCAAAATAAAATCGTTGGTACTCTAGGTCCTTGGTTTCTCCTTCCCATTCTGCAGGTAACGTTATGGCTCCGGTTTCTTGGGTCTCACCACCGCTGGCTGTGCGTACACAGTCTTCACTTAGCTTCCTTATCGGCCGTGTCCAGTTTTTTAAAAAAGCCTTCGCTCGCCTGCCAATACAGTTCACACTAGCGCCTGAGTCCAGTAATGTGAGTATTTCTTCTCAATCGACCTTCGTTTAAGCAAAGAAACGGTTGTCGTTTTGCACGCTCACCACCGTGTCCACCACCTTTTGAATGAGCCGGCGATATTCTGCTCGGGCATCATATAATTTTAGTATCTTCCGTGTTGTTCGTGTCTCGCTATCTGCATCTTCCGAGCCAGCGAAGATACGTTCGCGAGCGAGTTCGTACTCCCTCTCTCGATGTTCTAGGCTCTTATGAGGAGAGATTTGGGCTTTGGTGTTTTCACCGGAAAGGGTTGGTCCTGGTCCGCCGGGCTATCCCGGTTTTGCCTGACTGACTCCGCGCAAAAGCCGCTGGGTTAGCATCTGTATCCGTCCCTATTTCCACGAAAAACCTGCACGTGGCATCGTGGAATTTGATCGGGCAGGATTCTTCCTTCGAAGGATGCTTCCTGTAGAAGTCTGCTCTTTTGCCACACTTATAACACACCAGCGCGTGTAGTGGGCCTCGGCATCCTTGTCCATCCTCATAACGCCCTCGTGTATCTTTCCCTTGCCGCTTTAATTCTTCCACCGTGACCACATCCGGCAAGTCCTCCAGGGTCTGGAATTCCTCTATTTCGTTGACCGCCGCTCGGCTGCGCATGTTTCTTCCAGTGTTTTTAAACAAGCGATCAACTCGGAGACCCTCTCTTTTGAGCTCCGCTTATGAGGTTATTGGGGATGTTAACAGCAATCCCCCCATCTGGGAGTTCATATTGTCCTTCAAGAGCTCGACGAATTCATCTTGAACGATTGTGTGCTTGAGCTTGAAATGCAAGTTGTGCATATACGAGACATAATCGCTAAATGTTTCGTGCTGTCCTTGCTTGCGTTCCATTAACTCCTTGACTTTCATGAGGGGACTCCCGGTAGTGGAAAACGCCCGTTTCATTTCCTGGGTCAATGAGTTGTAGTCAAAATCGTAATCTTCCGCCTTGTCCTCTATTAGCTGCCAATACCATTTAGTGGCCGCACCTGCCAGCAGGAGATGGAATTCACGAAAGACTTGTTGGCGGCTGAGGTCATACAATTCTTGCAATGCCGCGTCCGCTTCCATCGAACTTTAGGTTCCATCTGTCTAATCTGACTTCTTTTGGTCTCGGTCCCTGAAGCGATGAGTTCCGATCGATCTCTGGATGCAGTTGGCGACTCGTCTCCCTTTCGTTTGTTCTGGGTTGTCTGTTGGACGGAGTATCTATCTGCCTGGGTGTTCTTAACCGATGCATCTGGCTATTGAGCATGTCCTGCGTTACCGGTTCCAGAGGCGGAGTCTCTTGGTATCTCAAGAAGTTGTCAGTCGGATTCGGAACAGTTCGGGTCGGCGTTCCTTCTGTTCGGGTCTCCTGGATGTCGGAGACTGCAGTTCTGCTACTTGTGCCTTCAAAGCTTCTATCTGGGCGCTCATACCACGCAGCATTTCGTTGCTCTGCCTCAACAGCTCTATCAATCTCTGTTCACGCCGCTCGGCAGCCTCTAAGTTGTCCTCCTCGTGCCTCTGGAATTGGGGAAGCATACTTGATCTTCCTTTCAGAGGTCCTAGGGGTGGACTCTCCCCACCGGTGGCTCCTTCCATTTCAGTGGATTGGTCCAGATTGTTATCCTCGGACAGGGTGTCTACCTGTCCTGGCTGATTCTGTCCTAGCTCCTACGGTTCTCTTTTAGGTGAATCTCCTAGCCTGGCGAGCTCGCACTCCCGGCTTGGTAATTTTCTCCGCGCGTTGTTGCTCGGGTCACTCTTCGGGTGCTGGGTTGAAATAAGTTCATCTTCTTGGCCCCCTTCATTTATATGGTCTTTAAAAGCCTCCGCTTTCTTTAATAAATTGTCACTTTGTGCCGATTAATACAGGCACTAAGATTTGTTTTCACTTTTTTGCGTCTGGTATAACAGGATCACGTGATTCCTTTCAAAACACCCGGTCAGCGACGTAAACGCTGAAAAGGTCGAAAATAAAATGTTTATATACTGGGGGTGCTTCTCTCTGCTCCTCAAGTTTCTCCTCGGTCAAGAACCGTCCGATATTTAAGCCCCAAAATTAAAACCAAACAAATATCCCTAACTAGGGGTGTAAGCCAATTCTACCAACCTGGAATCCGCTTAACTAACATGCCCTTACTTTCCCTTTTTCTAGTCAGCTCAAATGTTTCAAACGGAAACTGGCTGCGTTTAGATAAGGAATCTGTCCAAAAACCCCCTCCCGCCAGTCGTCGGAAGACAGGTTGTTTGACCGATCATTCTCGGGCTCCGCAACCGTTTCCTATTTCTCTAAACTCGAACCAAGCAAACGACCTGACTATCTAGCCTGGTACGTCGTGGGGCGTCTGCTATGCGTTTCCTGTCAGTTCCCCCACCTCCCATTCTGTCCTGGATCGACAAACGAACAGTAGACCCGCACCGCAATCGCTAAATGCTTTACCGTAATGTTTGCGCTCCTGCTCTTTCTGGACTCGAGCCTATCAAACGACCAGGCAAATGCCTAGTACGTCGTCGGGCGTCGGCCAGAAAGTACCTATAAATTGTATTTACTTTTATTTCAACAAATAGTCGGTCAGCTCCTAGTTGTAATTATAGAATTATAAAAAGGATAATTTATAGTTCTTGGTTTAAGGAAATTCCGGTTAGCTTTTCCAAGAGCAAAACAGGGAATTTCTACGGTTAAAAACATTTCAAAGTCATGCCTCTATTCTGCGACAAAGTTCTGATTGAATGGCCTCTCAGAAGTTGGGGACCTTACAGTTAATAATTTAAAGACAAAACAAATAAGTAGTTGCATATTTAAAATAATTTAAGTTCCCTGCTCTATAAAATAGCCAAATTACTCATCGCAAATAAAGATGAAAGCATTGCTATAATTAGGTGCATCCACTCCGATACCGCAGGCATCGAGATGGTAATATACCTTAAGGAATATGAAAAATCCTACCGTTGGGTGCCAATTCTGGTTACGTGAGCATATTACAGTGGTCGGCATAAGTATTTTGACAAAACAAAAGTTAAATATACTCATAATTTGAACTTACTTCTTGTAAACTTTGGCATCAATGGAAAGGTAATTTCAATGCCGTTTGGATTATACAATACATTTCTTAACCCATTCAGTACTTATTGAAAAGGACGAATTTGTGTAAACATCTACTTTTAAACTTTTTTCCTCGACTTGAAAACTTAAATTTTTTTATGCAAAAAGTTTCTTCAAACAAAAATAATAGTAACTGCAAAAAGAATTTTTCAAAAATCATTTTGCTTATATTTTTTATGATTTTTTGAAGGTGACAATGTCGGATAAAATTTGTATGAAAAAGAGAAAAGTATGGCTCAAATGCATGTTTTTAAGCATTTTCAAAAATTCATAAAAAATATAAGAAAAATGATTTTAGAAAAATTCTTTTTGCAGTTACTATTATTTTTGTTTGAAGAAACTTTTTGCATCAAAAAATTTAAGTTTTCAAGTCGAGAAAAAAAGTTTTAAAAAAAAATTTAAAAGTTGATTTACACAAATTCGTCCTTTTCAATAAATACTGAATGGGTTAAAAAATGTATTGTATCATTCAAACGGCATTGAAATTACCTTTCCATTGATGCCTATAGTTTACAAGAAGTAAATTCAAGTTATGAGTATACTTAACTTTTGTTTTGTCAAAATACATATGCCGACCAGTGTAGTGCCCGAGTCCTGACAGGGACTTGGGCCGAGGGAGAGGCGTCCCATGTTCAGGCACCATTTGCCGGCATAAGCTACGTCGTATTTGGGTCGTGGGATCTTGGTAAGCCTCTCTTCTCTCCAACATAACGAGAATAAATATTTAAAGTGCCTAGAAAATAATATTAGTTCGTCAGTCATCAGTCCACACTGCTCCACAAGCTTAGCTGTCGCTTGATCGAAATACGATCCGGCTGTGTTTTGGCCATATTCCTCCCCCTTCACACACAAGTCCCTGTCAGGACTCGGGCCACGTAACACCTGTTTAATGGCAGACAGCCCATTTCCTGCCCAATGAGCTGAAAACGTTTCTTTTCCACACCTTTACAAATAATCTGTTTTCCGTTTGTAATTGTTCTTTGATACTTTCGAGTTTGCGAAAAACTGTTTTCTGCATTTTTTCAAAAAATGTTAGGATGTTTATTGGGTAACCAAATTGCAGTCTTTCGAGATTTTGTATTTAGCAAAGTAAAATCATATGGTGCTTCTGTAAAAAACTATTATTCAAGTTTGGATCTTTCTCAAATACAATTCCAATTTTCTTTAGAATAAAAATATTATTTTATAAAAGAAACCTTGAACATCAATCGAAACAGTATCTTTCAACATTTTCCTAATGTTAAACATTTCGTTGTACTAGTCCGTTTAATGGGTTATATTCAACTAAACGATCATGTATGAGGAGACAATATGCTTACAATAGAGACAATATCTCGGAATGCGATTGGTAGGCTTACACCACTTTTAATAATATCGTACATCTACATTTTTGCCCAACGTACATCTACATTTGGACCTGTAGTGCCAGCAACTGGACCACTTGAAGGCAGCACTCATGCAGAAGAGACCATCTTTGATCAACAGAGGCCGAATTGTCTTCCATCAGGACAAAGCCAGGCCACACACATCTTTGGTGACGCTCCAGAAGCTCCGGGAGCTCGGATGGGAGGACAATTTGCATCAACCGTATAGTCTGGACCTCGCACCAAGTGGTTACCACCTGTTTCTGTCCATGGCGGAAGCGCTTGGTAGTCTGAAGTTGGCCACAAGAGAGTCCAGTGAATATTGGCTCTCCGAGTTTTTGCCAATAGGATAGCGAGCTTCTTTAAGAGGGGCTTTATGAAGTTGGCATCTCGTTGGGAACGCGTCATCGAACAAAACTGCGGATATTGGACTTGAATTGCATTATTGTAACCTATTTTATGAAAAATTGAATATTCAATAAAAGTGCCGGATGACTTTTTTGACAATCAAATATATCTATAAATATATCAACATATATAAATATATTTTGACTTACTGATTATCCAAAGATATTCAATTTTTTAGGGTAATAGACAACTCGAGCTCTATCAATCTCACACCCATTTATTTCGTACTTAATTTCATCCAAAAAGTAAGTCATTCAATTATTAAAAAAAAAGTGGTAACATTATCAGTTGTAGTGGACCGGTAAATCTTTTCTAATAATTCCTTGGAAATTGAGGCAATTTTCGTGAGAAAGCACGTACAAGTCTTGATTTTGGTAGTAATTCGAATTTCATCGATGGATTTAAATTTTTGATTATACGATGATTCCTTCGAAATAATCTCATTTTCCTTTTGACCTTTGATATTATACTCGAAGGTTCAATCCTTACGACTTTATTCTTCTTCTTCTTCTTTTTACTGTCGATCCTCTTTCTATCGCTTACCATTAGAAATGCTTGTCTGAGGATTTAGGGTAGGTCTTTTATTATATATAATCATTCTATCAACCGAATGTTCAATCCAAATGTTTTCACCATGTAAATTCACCAAATCACTGTTTTGATCAACTATGCGTTTAGATAGTGTGCTTATTTCGCCACAGTTGATTGGTAAATGAATATGTGGAATGAATATTATGTGGTGTCACTACCATTTTCTACCCAGGCGGAATATTAATGCCAAGCTCATGTAACTTGTGATTCGGTGTATTATCTACATACGAATTGTATTAATTTTTAATATGTTGACAGTGTGATCTGATCAATAGATTTTTGTAGGATGTGTTGTAGTACTTTTTGAAGAAGATATGGAAAAGAAAAACCTCAAAACAAGAAAATTGAAGTGTTGCTGTGGAAGAAGGATTATATCTTAAACCATATAGAAAGGGTTATGGTTTCTTTCCTAAGCCCTATATTAAGGGCAAAGGAATTAAGAAGCGAAAAAACAAATTTCTCTGCCACCCAATAGACCACAATCAAATATCAACATTATACATTTTGCTAAGAAATATCTCCCACATTTTAGAGGGGCACTTATGAGAGATCTACTCCCAGAAGCACCAAAAAGTCGGGAATGTGGTAAAGTTAACCTACATATTTCACATTCAAGTGGTACACATTGTGTTGTATATAATAGGAATAAAAATAATATACATTATTTTGATAGTTTTGGAAATATACAACCACCGAGAGAATTTGTGAAATACTGGGGGATAGAAAACAATACAATTACGATAGATTTTAAAACTTTGACACACACAAGTATGGACACCTATGTCTCTCTTTCATACTTTGCTTCGTAGAAAATGTTGAGTCATAATCTGTTTATTTAACGGGTTAATTTACATTTGGGGGCTAAAAATCCATGTATGGGTACACGTATGATTAAACTCTGTATAGTATTAAATGTGGATCGGCACGCGTTGAAATTCACATTCTCAGCTAAAGGGACCAAAGGGAAATGGAGATATGCAAGCAGCAAAGCGAGATTGAAATGCGCCACCTATCGGCGATAGACAGATTTAAGCGTTATGGGCGTTAGCGTGGGCGTGGCAAATTTTTGTTTGGGTCAACCGATAGGTATTGACGAGACCAATATGATACATTTCAGTTAAAATTTTGTATCTAGCATGAAAATTGTGGGCGCCACAGGCTTGGGAGGTTTGTGGGCGTTAGAGTGGGCGTGGCATATTTGCGTAACAAACTTGCGCTGCGCACAAGGCTACGGAATCTAAATCTGAGATCCCAATTCTCTATCGTTGATAGTTTCCGAGATATCCACGTTCATATTTACGATTTTTTGAAGTTTGTGGGCGGTTTGTGGGCGGTTTGTGGGCGTAAAAGTGGGCGTGGCAAACTTTTTTTTTATCAATCGATGGGTATTGATGAGAACAATAAATTTCATTTGAAATTTTTTTTCTAGCATCAAAACTGTAGGAGCCGCAGATTTGGGTGGTTTGTGGGCGTTAGAGTGGGCGTTGCACTCTACTGAAACAGACTTGCGCTGCGTAAGAAGCTCAGGAATCTGCACGCCAAATCTCAATAGCCTAGCTCTTATAGTTTCCAAGATCTCAGCGTTCATCCGGACAGACAGACAGGCGGACAGACCGAAAGACGGACAGACGGACATGGCTGGATCGACTCGGCTAGTGATCCTGATCAAGAATATATATACTTTATGGGGTCGGAAACGCTTCCTTCTGCCTGTTACATACTTTCCGACGAATCTAGTAAACCCTTTTACTCTACGAGTAACGGGTATAATAAAACCTATTTCTGGTAAAAATTTCATCTTAAAAAAAGTTGTAGTTATTGAGAAAAATTATAAAAAACAAGGGAGAACGCTATAGTCGAGTACCTCGAATATCAGATACCCGTTACTCAGCTTAAGGGACCAAAGGGAAAAGGAGATATGCAAGCAGCAAAGAGAGATTTAAGTGCGCCACCTACCGGCGGTAGACAGATTAAAGCGTTATGGGCGTTAGAGTGGGCGTGGCAAATTTTTTTTTAGATCCATCGATAGGTATTGACGAGACCAATACATTTCAGTTAAAATTTTGTATCTAGCATAAAAATTGTGGGCGCCACAGGTTTGGGCGGCTTGTGGGCGTTATAAAAGGCGTGGCATATTCGCGTAAAAAAACTGCGCTGCGTACAAAGCTACGAAATCTAAATCTGAGATCCCGATTTTCTATCTGTAATAGTTTCCGAGATATCCACGTTCATACTTACGATTTTTTGAGGTTTGTGGGCGGCTTGTGGGCGTTAGAGTGGCTAGATCGACTCGGCTAGTGATCCTGATCAAGAATATATATACTTTATGGGGTCGGAAACGCTTCCTTCTGTCTGTTACATACTTTCCGACGAATCTAGTATACCCTTTTACTCTACGAGTAACGCGTATAATAAATGGAATGTTCAACGAATGTTTTTATTTATGTAAATTTGTAGTTTAAAGCTTCCTTAACGTCCCACAAATGCTTCGCCATCTTTCGCGCGCCACCGCAGTCCAGCTCCGAGTCCCATTGGGCATATTGGAACTCGAGGAAGTGGGAGCCGGATTGGAAACAGGGTTGATCCGCTGATGCTGCAGGAAGTCGCCCAGCATCCTGGCCATGGCTTCTCCAACTGTTCCTTAGCGGGCGCCCTATTTTCCTCCTCCTTATACAAGCCACCGCGTCCTCCAGCTCCGCTTAAGCTGCCAAGTAGCTGATGGTTATGGTGTACGGAGATCATATTACTGGTGGTTCTGCTAAAAAGATCCTTCTATTAGTACAACGCAACCAAATTATTTTGGCCAGATCTTACTTTCTTTCCGAGGACACGCTCGGCAGGATGTCCATGTAGAGAGCGAAGTCCCACTCGGCATGTTCCTTCCCACTGGGATTCTCTAGAGGATCTCCTCCAGCACTTCAACTATTCTGCGGACTTGCCCCTGTTGTGGTATTGCTTCCTGTCGGTCAAGTCCCACAATAATGGGCAACAGCTTGGATTAGGCGTCCTTTTTCATCTGCAGTGACCTCCTTTAACCGTTTTTGGGGTTTTTCTTCCATTTAAAATTTTTAAATTCCCCACCGCTTCTGCACGAACACCGCTAAAGATTACATTTCTTATTCTTTGGGCCGTGGCTAACGGCGTTCATCGAAAATTCACTCCCGAAATCTGGTATTTTTTCTGGTATTTCCTTAGCTCATCTGAGTACCGCGCTGAAAAACAGACCCGACGAAAAGCTTTAACCGCCTGTTTGCCTCTCGCTTACTCCTATGGTTAGCTCGCGGTTTTCGTCGATTTGAGTACTAGGCTTATACATCAAAACACAGCTAAATACAACGTGTAACAACTGTACCAAGTCCAAACAGTGTTGGGTAAAGGTTATGGACCTAAAAAACTGCAAACAGTTAATTAATATTGGGACAGACGGACACACGGACAGACGGACATGGCTAGATCGACTCGGCTAGTGATCCTGATCAAGAATATATATACTTTATGGGGTCGGAAACGCTTCCTTCTGCCTGTTACATACTTTCCGACGAATCTAGTATACCCTTTTACTCTACGAGTAACTGGTATAATAAAACCTATTTCTGGTAAAATTTCATCTTAAAAAAAGTTGTAGTTATTGAGAAAAATTATAAAAAACAAGGAAGAACGCTATAGTCGAGTACCTCGAGTGTCAGATACCCGTTACTCAGCTTAAGGGACCAAAGGGAAATGGAGATATGCAAACAGCAAAGAGAGATTTCAGTGCGCCACCTACCGGCGGTAGACAGATTTAAGCGTTATGGGCGTTAGAGTGGGCGTGGCAAATTTTTTTTTAGATCAATCGATAGGTATTGACGAGACCAATACATTTCAGTTAAAATTTTGTATCTAGCATAGAAATTGTGGGCGCCACAGGTTTGGGCGGCTTGTGGGCGTTATAGTAGGCGTGGCATATTCGCGTAACAAAACTGCGCTGCGTACAAAGCTACGGAATCTAAATCTGAGATCCCGATTCTCTATCTATAATAGTTTCCGAGATATCCACGTTCATACTTACGATTTTTTGAAGTTTGTGGGCGGCTTGTGGGCGTTAGAGTGGCTAGATCGACTCGGCTAGTGATCCTGATCAAGAATATATATACTTTGTGGGGTCGGAAACGCTTCCTTCTGGCTGTAACATACTTTCCGACGAATCTAGCATACCCTTTTACTCTACGAGTAACGGGTATAATAAATGGAATGTTCAACGAATGTTTTTATTTATGTAATTTTGTAGTTTAAAGCTTCCTTAACGTCCCACAAATGCTTCGCCATCTTTCGCGCGCCACCGCAGTCCAGCTCCGAGTCCCAATGGGCATATTGGAACTCGAGGAAGTGGGAGTCGGATTGGGAACGGGGTTGATCCGCTGATGCTGCAGGAAGTCGCCCAGCATCCTGGCCATGGCTTCTCCAACTGTTCCTTAGCGGGCGCCCTATTTTCCTCCTCCTTATAGAAGCCACCGCGTCCTCCAGCTCCGCTTAAGCTGCCAAGTAGCTGATGGTTATGGTGTACGGAGATCATATTACTGGTGGTTCTGCTACAAAGATCCTTCTATTAGTACAACGCAACCAAATTATTTTGGCCAGATCTTACTTTCTTTCCGAGGACACGCTCGGCAGGATGTCCATGTAGAGAGCGAAGTCCCACTCGGCATGTTCCTTCCCACTGGGATTCTCTAGAGGATCTCCTCCAGCACTTCAACTATTCTGCGGACTTGTCCCTGTTGTGGTATTGCTTCCTGTCGGTCAAGTCCCACAATAATGGGCAACAGCTTGGATTAGGCGTCCTTTTTTATCTGCAGTGACCTCCTTTAACCGTTTTTGGTGTTTTTCTTCCATTTAAAATTTTTAAATTCCCCACCGCTTCTGCACGAACACCGCTAAAGATTACATTTCTTATTCTTTGGGCCGTGGCTAACGGCGTTCATCGAAAATTCACTCTCGAAATCTGGTATTTTCTCTGGTATTTAATTAGCTCATCTGACTACCGCTCTGAAAAACAGACCCGACGAAAGCTTTAGCCGCCTGTTTGCCTCTCGCTTACTCCTATGGTTAGCTCGCGGTTTTCGTCGATGTGAGTACTAGGCTTAAACATCAAAACACAGCTAAATACAACGTGTAACAACTGTACCAAGTCCAAACAGTGTTGGGTAAAGGTTATGGACCTAAAAAACTGCAAACAATTAATTAATATTATATATAACAGACGGACATGGCTAGATCGACTCGGATAGTGATCCTGATCAAGAATATATATACTTTATGGGGTCGGAAACGCTTTCTTCTGCCTGTTACATACTTTTCGACGAATCTAGTATACCCTTTTAATCTACGAGTAACGGGTATAACAAGAATGCTATAAAGAAGAAGAGAACATGTAAGTAAAAGTAAACAATTTCTGTTTATTATTAATTTAATCTTATAAACGTTGCTAATTTTCAGAGGTAAACATAGGTAAGTAGCACAAGACGCCATAGTCTTGCGATTCATTTGCGAAAATATCGACATTGCCGAAGGATTTACTCGGGCCGACCCCGTTCTTGTGACCACTGCTTGGGACGACCTGTTCACGGCTGCAGTATGTAGCCTGCGGGTAAATCAAATTTTTCATTTTTTTCTTTTATTTTTACAATGTGCGCTTTAAACAGGAAATCTTTTTGTAATTTTGCAAAAAAAAAAAATAAGCTTAAAACTTATTGAAAAATGGTCAAAATAAGTCAAATAAAATTCGATAATTATTCAGTATTCGATACTTGGGGTATGTATCCAGCCCTGGTCATTTTTCGGTAATTTCTCCGAAAAAGGAAATCGCTCGAATTTCTGTGACACGTACGGTTGGTTTCCGAACCAACCGTCCGCCAATCCGTCGCCGGTTCCTGGGACACCCCTGATAGACACATTTATTTATTTATTTATTTATTTACTTATCGCCAATGGATAATTCTTTATCTGGCTACTTATGATTATCTTAAATCTATTATTGAAAATGAATTAAGAAATATTCCCTAAGGGTTTGCCTTAGCATATCTTTCTCGGTCCCCCAGCTGAATCTAATGCTAGAAGGCAAAGAATTAAACAATCTAAGAGCCCTTAGTAGTGGCTCATTGCGAGCATAATTAGTCCTGATAGCACGGTCCAGGAATAAAACCATGGTACGAAGATTCCTGGCAGGAACATTAAAATTTATGCATCTCAACAGGCAAGGACAATCAATATTTCCTACTAGCAGATCATTCAGAAAGAGAGGGCCAGCAGTTGCACGTCGATCCTTCAAGGATCAAGTGTGAAGCAGGGAACAGTGACTATCATAGGGCGGAGCCGGTTCAGTAAAATGCAAGGATTGCAATGCAAACTTCAAAAACTTTTTCTGCAACCTCTCAATCCTATTGATCTGGACACTTCCCGATGGATTCCAATTAAAGGAAGCACATTCAACCCCAGAACGGACAAAGGCAGAGTACACAGACAATCTGGAACACGGATCTTTGAATAATAAAGTGTTTCGCTTAACAAAGCCGAACATTGCATTAGCATTTGGTAATATAAGATTCAGGTGCTCATTAAACAGAAATTTGTCATCAAATAATACCCCCAGATTAACTATTTCATGGGATGGGAGCTTCGGTTATCCAAATACGATGCTATACAATTAAGAAATGAGGAGTAAAATCCAAGTTTGGAAAGCTTAGCCTTAAGGGCAGAGTGACCAACCTTGTCGAAAGCTTTGGCGAAATCTGTGTAAATCGTGTCCATCTGTAAATGATCATCAAATGCATGTATACAGTGATTGAACATAAATTGCAGGGGTAGGTAAAGACTGGCAATAAAATTCTTAAAGAAGAATGAAGAAATTCCATCAAAGTCTAGTCTTGGGGAATCATCAAAATAACTAATTGCTTCAGAAATGTCATTATACGATATGTCCAGGCTTCCAATGTTGCAAATTTCTGAAATTGAATTTAAAGTTTCCAGGTCATACCAATCATCGGAAGGTTTTTGAATTTTTGCAGTCCTTTAGTATACCAACGAAGCCTGTAGGAACCACATACCTTGGAACGGACTATGCTGTCAAGAGTATTTCTAATCGTTGAAAGAAAGGTTTTATAATTAGTTTAAATGCAAGGGTTCGATAGCAAGGCACCCCAATTTAAGGATAGCAGGCAATCCCTTAGGGAACTCAAACTAGAGGGATCAAATATATCTAGGAATAGAAAGGCAGAAAGCTGTAAAATTCGATGTTTAAGCACAAGGGTTTGTGATGTACAACACAATTTGAAATCGTAAGTTCATCCAGAGTTACGTTAGAATGAACAAAAGAAATAATGAAGATTAAATCAAGAAGCTTATGCAAATCATTGAAAATATTATTAATTTGGGTGAGGCCCATACTAAAACAGTCATCAGTGACAATTATTTCAAGTGAATGATGCACATTTCCGGGCACCATAGCAGATGCTTGTGGGTCCCACGTCCAGAAAACAGAGCTGGGGTTGAAGTCTCCTGCCACACATATGCCATCAGAGTCCTCCAAGCTAGCATGGATGTTAGCGATGTTGTCTAAGTGAGCCTGGTAAAGCCCAGAATCACTGCCAGGTGGAACATAGGAAGCCACAATCGATATCTTCCCGGATGAGCCAGACAGCGTCACCGGCAATTGGTCCAGAAGGGAGTCTTATTACAGTGCAACAGAATTTACGGCTAACAGCCAGGATGACACCACCACCTCTCTCGCACTGCATTCTGCCAAAGTCTCTATCTTTACGAAAAACTTGGAATAATTTAGGATCGAAAAATTCATTCGAACTAAAGTAAGAATTTAGCCAAGTCTCAACCAGTATGATAATGTCATAGTCACTGTTGGAAGTATTCATAAAGACAGACTGCGTTTTAGTTCTCATGCCGGATATATTTTTTTATAGTATATTTTCAGGCCATTATTTCCTGAATGATTGCTGTTTGAGTTTACTGCAGACAAGCATGTCCGCGCCAAGGAGGCGCTACTGTGAACGATTAGTGGTTAACAGACGAGAGCAGTTACGTCCAGATGGGCTCTCATCTCGCTCTCGGACTGATAACAGTCTCCACCCTCTCCTAACATTAGATTTAAGCTCAAGCTGTCAGTTCTAAGTTACCACTCCAAGAAAGCCCACGCTGCGGCTAATAAATTGAATTTCAAGTGAAACGAAGTCCAAGTCAGTTTTCTTCTGTGCCCTGCACATTGCATCCAAGAATTTCCCTACCACAACTCGTGAAGAACCCAGGAAAGCCGCCAGCCTTCATTTCATGATCCATCGGCCGGATATTTTCAAGAGGTTGCGAGTTCCAGCGTTCAGCGGCGGAGTTTTCCGAGTTCTTCAAAAAATCCAAGATAAGTACGAATATTCCATATTTCCATTGCCGACCAGCCAGATATTTCCCAAGAACCCAATTTTCTTATATCTGTCTGATCGGCCATTTTCATTGTGCATACGATCGCCATATTCCGGCTTCTTTTTCGTATTTGCCATTTCCATATACATATATTCGTATTCATATACTCATACTTCCATCCGAGTTGCACCCGGCAACATTTCTACAGCGACATTTACATACAGTCCACATTATCTCCAATTTCCAAATTATTGCAAATTACAAATTTAAAATTGCAATTTACACACATATCCATACGCCCATACATACGCACATATAACCCTGATGCATGCTTATTAACGTACGTACATATCATACACACAAATCATCCCAGTCGTAAGTTGCGGAACGTGTTTTAAAAAAACATAGTTCTGGGTCGCACCATTTTTACGCAAAACAGCACGCATGCAAATTTTCCAAGGCAAATGTGCGTGCTGGGTGCATTCTATTGCGGTGCCTTCTAGAAGTGTTTCAGAATAATGCATCCAGAAGCATGCTCAAACACCCGTTTCGGGAACGTATTCCGAAACAAATAGTTCTGGGTCGTATCTTTTTTACGCAAAACAGCACGCATGCAAATTTAACTAGCAAATGTGCGTGCTGGGGGCAGTCTTTTGGGTGCCATCTGAGTGTATTTCAATATAGTGCATCCAGGTGTATTTTAGTGGGAATGTAAAAAAACCAAACTCAAACCCGAAGGTTGCCGATGCCCATTTTTTTACAATCGTCTTTTTTCGGTACTGTTCTCTTGACAAACAAATAATAAAGACAAAAGGGAATATGCAAGGGAGCGCGCGGGTTTTCTTGTCTCTTGCATTTCTCGTCAGTTGCATTTTTAGTTCTGAAAAGTGAAGTTCGTGCCTCGTGTTTTGAAAAAGTTTGTTGCTTTCTGCCACCAATTTAACATCAACATTTTCACAGGTAAGCAAAGTGTATATAATTTAGTTCAATATGAACATAACAGAGTACATGTACATTGAACATTCAAACTAAAAACAAATTAAATTAATAAAATAATAATTATTTGAATGTAAATCGTACAAACAACAGTGCTAATGTGACAAAATAAATATATTGTATATTTGTTATATATATACACATGTTTCAAAATATATAATATTAAATTTCCTTTATATCTTTCAGAATCGCAAGAAATGAATGGGCACACCAAGGGCTGAACTGCGTAAATGATAAAAGTACATCAACAAGAAGGAAGCAGCAAAGCCCCGTACAGAAGGAGAGTGACTCCGATCAAAAATTAGTTGAGTTCTTGCATATTGAAATAAAAAATAAATATGAAATTGAAATCCAGTCTTATGTATTCCTGGGGAAAACTTCCAGATATTTGATTTTTGAATGCTTCTAGGTGCATTCCTGGGTACATGTTACAGGTGCATTAAAAAAGAGTACACCCAGAAGGAGTTTAGTATGTTGCTTCCAGGTGCATTAAAAAAGAACACACCCAGAATGTGTTTAGTTTGTTGCTTCCAGGTGCATTAAAAAAGAGTACACCCAGAATGTGTTTAGTTTGTTACTTCCAGGTGCATTCCAGATATATGCTTCCAGCATATATATGCAACGGGTGCATTCTTTTTTGTCCCGCACCCGTGTAAAAAGAATGGACAGACTCATTACTTCCGGAACACCTTTTTGATGCCATTTCATAATGAAAGAACGCATGCTGGAATGCTGTCATTTACGACTGGGTAGCTCCTCGTACACCGAATAGCAATATTCATATTTTCGGTGCAGAGTCGCCAGAATCTCTTCCGCCCCTTCAGTCGTAATGCTGGAAATCATGTCTAGACACGCTTCAACTAATTTTTGATCGGAGTCACTCTCCTTCTGTACGGGGCTTTGCTGCTTCCTTCTTGTTGATGTACTTTTATCATTTACGCAGTTCAGTCCTTGGTGTGCCCATTCATTTCTTGCGATTCTGAAAGATATAAAGGAAATTTAATATTATATATTTTGAAACATGTGTATATATATAACAAATATACAATATATTTATTTTGTCACATTAACACTGTTGTTTGTACGATTTACATTCAAATAATTATTATTTTATTAATTTAATTTGTTTTTAGTTTGAATGTTCAATGTACATGTACTCTGTTATGTTCATATTGAACTAAATTATATACACTTTGCTTACCTGTGAAAATATTGATGTTAAATTGGTGGCAGAAAGCAACAAACTTTTTCAAAACACGAGGCACGAACTTCACTTTTCAGAACTAAAAATGCAACTGACGAGAAATGCAAGAGACAAGAAAACCCGCGCGCTTCCTTGCATATTCCCTTTTGTCTTTATTATTTGTTTGTCAAGAGAACAGTACCGAAAAAAGACGATTGTAAAAAAATGGGCATCGGCAACCTTCGGGTTTGAGTTTGGTTTTTTTACATTCCCACTAAAATACACCTGGATGCACTATATTGAAATACACCCAGATGGCACCCAAAAGACTGCCCCCAGCACGCACATTTGCTAGTTAAATTTGCATGCGTGCTGTTTTGCGTAAAAAAGATACGACCCAGAACTATTTGTTTCGGAATACGTTCCCGAAACGGGTGTTTGGGCATGCTTCTGGATGCATTATTCTGAAACACTTCTAGAAGGCACCGCAATAGAATGCACCCAGCACGCACATTTGCCTTGGAAAATTTGCATGCGTGCTGTTTTGCGTAAAAAAGGTGCGACCCAGAACTATTTTTTTTTAAAACACGTTCCGCAACTTACGACTGGGTAGCGGTTCAGCTCAGTGAGCTTATCGACCGAGCCAACTCTCAGCATCCGCCCACGAGCACCAATAATCAGTCCACTTACATTCCATTTGGGTGCCGGTTACCGCCATGCGATACTGAAGTATTCGAAGGTGACTATTTGAAATGGCCAACATTTAGGGATCTTTTTACAGCAGTTTATGTCAACAAGTCTAGGTTGACATCGGTCGAAAAACTTTTTCATCTCAACGCTAATACTAGCGGCGAGGCTAAGGCAATCGTAGCCAAGTCCCCTCTCACAAATGAGGGTTTCGATTCAGCATGGGCAGCGCTTCGAGATCGTTTCGAAAATAAGAGGCTGCTAGTAAACAGCCAACTCAAACTTCTTTTTAATTTGAGTTCCGTAAGTTCCGAATCTGGCCAGGCTTTGAAAGACCTGCAGAGCACAATCCAAGGGTGTTTGATAGCGCTGGCTCATTCCAACATTTCCACAGAGAATTGGGACTGTCTCCTGGTATTTCTGTGCGCCAGCAGATTACCAAAATTGACCCTCTCCTTATGGGAGCAGTCCTTTTCATCCAAATCCGACATTCCGACTTGGGATGAAATGAACACGTTTCTTAGCGACAGGTACCGAACGCTAGAGGCGATTGAGGATATGAAACGCAGCACCAACAATCACTCTAACGCTAAGAGTCAACCCGTTTCCAGGAAGCTGAACTCCTTCGAAGCTAAGGTGGTAACAAAACCAAAGAATTGCGATCTGTGCTCAAAAGAGAGTCATCCAGTACGCTTATGCCAGCGTTTTCTCCAGATGTCTGTGGATGCACGAACGAACTACATCAAAAAAAAGCAGCTTTGCCTAAATTGTTTCGCGAGAGGCCACCAGCTACGTGAATGTACCAGCACTCACAGCTGTTTCACATGTCGAGCACGGCATCATACACTGTTGCATAAAGGCAACCCCAATTGCCGGGGATCAACTTCCGCGATTAGTTCTTCAGCAGGCCCACTAAATCCAGCTGTACAGGCGGCCGCCAACGGTTCAGAAAATCTGCCCAGTGTGCAGAATTATTTAGCAACCGGTGCTAGAGCGGTTTTGCTAGGTACGGCCATTATTGACATATGCCACTTGGGAACGAACTACAGGGCTCGCGCTCTGTAGGGCTCGCGCTCGGGTTCTGAGGCTACGTTTATTACGGAACGCTTGTTCAATCTGATAAAGCTGCCATTCCGCCATATCCAAGCCCAAGTTTCGGGCTTAAATCAGACCGTTTACGCTCAGGCGACCAGGCTCTGCAATTTTTCGATTCGAACCCCTAATAAGCCAGGCCTTCAGCTAGAAACCGCAGCTTACGTTTTGCCTGAATTGGCCGGAAAGCTACCATCTTACCCAATCCCACGAGATGCGTTGATTGATTTACCTGCCATTCCCCTGGCAGATCCAACATTTTTAGAGAGTTCCCAGATAGATGTTTTGATCGGAGCCGACATTTTACCGTCCGTGTTGCTGAGCGGCACGCGCACAAACATTTGCGGTTCTCTCCTAGGTCAGGAAACTATTTTCGGCTGGGTGCTTACCGGCCCAGTTGCTCGGTCATCTAGCCAAAAGTATCAGCTTTCACGACCCAGATAACCGAAACGAGTGACAGGGGCTTGGAAAAACTTCTCACTAAGTTTTGGGAGGTGGAGAACATACCAACTAAGAGGTTAAAAGAATCCGATTCCTATTGCGAGAGCAATTTTCTCCAAACCACCACTAGAGACGCAAGCGGTAGATACGTGGTAACTTTAACGTTTTGCGAACCCGAAAATTTCGGATCCAAATTGGGGCACTCGCGATCCATTGCCCTGGCTCAGTTTCTTAGAAACGAAAACCTTTTGAAAAGAGACTTTCCATTAAAAGAGCAATATGACTCAGTCATTCAAGAGTATTTGGATCTGGGTCACATGAGAGAAGTCCCCCAGTCTTACGATTCTCCAAGATATTATCTTCCACACCACGCGGTGGTCAAACCTGAGAGTACCACCACCAAACTTCGCGTGGTATTCAATGCTTCTAGCCCTTCAGCAAATGGGACAAGCTTGAACGATATTCTTCATGCTGGCCCAGTCCTACAATCTGATTTAACCATTCAGATCTTGAAGTGGCGTTATTTCCAATACGTGTTCAGTGCAGACATTACAAAGATGTACCGTCAGATCTGGGTCAATCCCAAGCATACGCCGTTCCAAAGAATTTTATTCCGGAATAAAGAAGGAGAAGTAAGCGATTTCGAGCTAAAAACCGTCACCTTTGGTGTCAACTGTGCACCGTTTCTGGCACTCCGCGTACTCCAACAATTGGCAGATGACGTAGAAAAGGACTTCCCTAAAGCAAGCAATATTGTTTGGCATTTTATGTACGTAGACGACGTTCTGGCAGGGGCCAATTCCATTCAAGAGGCTCAACTTGCGATCAGCGAGCTTCACCACGCCTTTAACCGCGCCGGGTTCCCATTAAGAAAGTGGACAGCTAATCATAAGAGCATACTCGAAGATATCCCAAACGAGCACCTACTCCACGACGACTTTCGTGACCTTAATTCCGAAAGTTTTGCCAAACCACTTGGTGTTCGGTGGAATGCGACCTCGGATGAGTTCTATTTTGTCCCACCGCCAGTTTCGATTGAATCTACTTATACGATGAGAGAGGTTCTTTCCCAAATCGCGAAACTTTTTGACCCAGCCGGATGGCTGTCCCCGTTTATTGTCCACTCAAAAATCTTTATGCAAGAGATTTGGTTGCAAGAGTTGGGCTGGGATGAAAATATCCCCGCAGAAATGAACCAAAGATGGCAAGAATTTTTGCGCAGCTATTCCGAGCTTGAACAGATCCGTATTCCAAGGTGGGTTGTTTTCCAACCAGAGGTAAAGGTAGAGCATCATGGTTTTTGTGATGCGTCGCAGAAGGCATATGGGGCCGCAATATACTTGCGGGTTGAAGTAGGCCATAACATTATGACACGTCTGCTTACCGCCAAAACCCGAGTCGCTCCTGTTAAAACGGTGTCCCTTCCACGGCTCGAACTGTGTGGGACAGTGTTGTTGTCAGAAATGATCGCAGCTATCCTTCCGAATATGCCAATTTCCAATTCCGACATTTTCTGCTGGACTGATTCCACCATCGTCCTCGCATGGTTGAATAAACCGGCATGCCACTGGACCACGTTTGTAGACAACCGAGTGACCAAAATTACTCAGGTGACTAGCGCTGAGCATTGGGCGCATGTGCGATCTGAGCACAATTCCGCGGACCTAGCCAGTCGAGGCGTGTCGCTGCGGGAGCTGGTTCATAGCCAACTCTGGTGGGAGGGACCGGATTGGTTACAACAGCCAAAAGACAAGTGGCCAACACTGGGGCTTGCACCTCCAGTCACAGACATAGAGCAGCGTGCTCTGAAGGTCAATTTCGCAAAGGCCCCAGCCGAAGATTTTCTGGAACGGTTCTCCAAGTTGGACAAGGCTCTGCGGGTCCTTGCGTACGTGTTACGGTTCACTCGACGCTGCCGCAAGATGCCGAGGGGCCCAGCTGACCGGCCTACCATGGAAGAAGTCCGAGAAGCCGAAAGAGCCTTGATTCTATATGCCCAGCGGGAGGAATATACCCAGGAGCTTAAATTCCTAAACGATAAGCGTCCAATTCCAGTTTCCAGCCCGATAGCCAACCTGTATCCATTTCTAGACCAGCGAGGCCTGTTACGGGCATGTGGTCGCATTACAGCCTCAACAGCCCTTCAGTATGACGAGCGGCATCCTATTATACTGCCTTACAACTGTCGACTAGCTCGTCTGCTCGTCCTTTTTTCACACCAGATTTCCCTGCATGGAGGCAACCAACTAGTGGTATTGGCAGAGCATGCCTTATTACCAAGGGATATGTATGCGTGTTTGTGTGTTTCTCCACAAAGGCTATCCATTTAGAGCCTACGTCCGACCTGACAACCGAGAAGTTCCTCGCGGCATTTGCCCGATTCGTAGCGAGAAGAGGGTGTCCTCAGCGGGTCCATTCGGATAATGGCAAAAAATTTGTGGGGGCAGCGACTCTACTTTCTTGGGATTTCATGCAGACGATCAAGGAGTCTGTGAATGATACTTATAGCCATCAGGGGATCTTGTGGCGGTTCATTCCTCCAGGAGCTCCACATATGGGTGGCTTGTGGGAGGCTGGAGTGAAAAGCTTCAAGGCACTTTTCTACAAGTCGACGTCAAGTCGGAAGTATACGTTTGAAGAGTTCTCCACTCTTCTAGCCAAAGTTGAAGCATGCCTCAATTCCAGGCCGCTGTCTCCCATGTCCGAAAATCCTGCTGAGTTGTTGGCATTGACGCCAGGCCACTTTCTGATTGGGGGTCCGTTGCTTTCCACAGCTGAACCCGAAATTAAGGGCGAAGCTAAGTCGATTATAAATCGCTGGCAACACTTAAAGGCCCTGCATCAGCAGTTCAGTGCGCGATGGAAAGAGGAGTACTTAAAGGAACTTCACAAGCGCAATAAGTGGCAGAACCCTTCCAGAGATATCCAAGTCGATGATATGGCGGCTCGGCAGAGTTGTATCTGTCTTTCCAGGGGCCGATAGTAGAGTTCGCGTAGTCGAAATCCTTACCGCTCGAGGGACTATAACGCGACCCATCCACAAGCTAGTACTTCTTCCTATGGAGGCCCAGGCAACCTCCGCTCTTCCACAGTAGTGCCTTCTGTCCTCATGCTTCAAAATCCATTCACAATTAATCCTAAATGCGCTTATCTCTTTTTTATTATTGAAGCATTAAAACCATGGCTCCACGTCCTCGCAGCGCCCAAACTTTGGACGACAGACGTTCACGAGGTACTCGATCCTACCGCTGCCGAGTCTGTCGGGGAATCCATCCTCTACGGAAGTGCACCGTTTCCTGAGGCTCAGCACTGAGAAGCTGCTCCATTTGCGCGAATCTTCCGGTTCGCGCTGCCGATCAATTTCTCCGCTCCGACTCTCGATGACGTCACCACGACCTTCAGCTTCCGGTTTACGCTCGCCAAGTCCAACGCCAAGCTCGCGGAACCATTCCCGGTGTTCAGACCAGTTCGACCAGCCAACTGCAGCTCCATCTGTGGCGTCTCTGTTGCAGCATCGGAGTGTGCAAATCATCCCGACGGCCATCGTGGTTCTCGACACGGGAACCAATAAGTACGAGGCGGGGGCCCTGATCGACCCGTGCACACCAGTGAGCACCATCGACCGGTCGCTGGCCGCGGCGTTCGGCCTTTCCACTACGAGCGTCGGAGACGAGACGGTCTGTTCGGCGACGATAAGGTCACGGACGGGCACCTTCAGAATCGACGTAGTGCTGAACGTTAGACCCAACTTCCGCACTCGCACTCCAATCCGCGCCCTAGCCGACGATGTTCGCGCTAAGTTCAACGATATCCGCCTCGCTGACGAACAATTTCATCGACCGGCGACTATATCCCTGGTGTTGGGCTCGGACGTGTATCGTGACGTCATCCAGCCCGGGTTCCTGAATCTGGATGAGGGGTTGCCTGTGGCACAAAGCACTGTGTTCGGCTGGATTGTCTCCGGATCATGTCGACAGTTTTAAGGTGCCCGACGAGGTTTGATTTGGTTGCTACGTTTGTCGTCGCAAGGGGGGGGAGAATGTCCGCGCCAAGGAGGCGCTACTGTGAACGATTAGTGGTTAACAGACGAGAGCAGTTACGTCCAGATGGGCTCTCATCTCGCTCTCGGACTGTTAACAGTCGCCACCCTCGCTCTCCTAACATTAGATTTAAGCTCAAGCTATCAGTTCTAAGTTACCACTCCAAGAAAGCCCACGCTGCGGCTAATAAATTGAATTTCAAGTGAAACGAAGTCCAAGTCAGTGCAAGCCCTGCACATTGCATGCAGGAATTTCCCTACCACAACTCGTGAAGAACCCAGGAAAGCCGCCAGCCTTCATTTCAAAGCCCATAGCAGGTTGCCAGTCAGCGCATAATGTTGAAGAGGAATTCTCAACATCCAAATTAAGTGTCGGCCTCGCGTGATCGCAAGTACTATTTACTAAAAACCTTGCGCAACATATCCGTACGTATTTTTATAGGCAGGTTGAGATCGTCTTTCCAAGGACTAATAGTGCAGTCGAATTGGGAATATGTAAATGATTTTCTTACTGACGCATGCCTGTTCTGTGACGGCCATCCAAAGAGCGCAGATGAAATTGCATCAATAGAGAGAGGCGGTGAAGAGCACAGTGAAGAGTGTATCCGACTACTCATATAAGAGAACGCTATCCCAAGAGACGCGCTGAGCTCATTAGTATCAGAATCCGAAGATAGCAGCATCCGATGTTGGCTTAACTCCGAATATGTAGAGAACATATTTTCAATGAGGGCTTTCCAACCTAATGAAGAGTATGAATCCAGCCGTTGTTCTAGGTACTTCGGAAGAGGGGCGCAAGATGCTGAGAACGCAACTCCGAGGAGCGCGCCGATATTAGAGCCAGGCGGAAGGCGAATGTCTCGCAAAGCGGACAACAAAAGCTCCAGCTGATGTTGTTGACGGTGCAACGGGAGAGCGGCGCAAGATGATGAGAGCGCAACTCCGAGGAGCGCGCCGATAATAGAACCAGGCGGACAGCGAATGTCACGCAAAGCGGACAACAAAAGCTCCGGCTGATGTTGTTGATGAAGCGTCAGGAGAGCAACGGAAAATGATGTGAGCGCAACTCCGAGGAGCGCTCCGATATTAGAGCCAGGCGGAATTTGTGGAATTTGCTTGGGGTGAGGCATTAAAACCGAATAATGCAAATGATATTTCTCAAGCCATGGAAAGATGATGCAAACTGATGATGGTACTAAATTCCTTAACGCGAAATTTAAGGTATTAAGGAAAAGTTATAGGAAAATCATTATTCAACGTTCAGTATTTCAAAAGCATCTATAGTTAAACATTTCAAAATAACTATTCAATAATTAATATGGCGTGAGCTTAGTTTCAATGGAAAATATAAGTGGATAGATACTTATAAGCAATTCAATAATAAATATAATAAAAGGGTGCATAGAACAATAAAAATGAGTCCAAGTAATGTCAATTCTTCCAATGAAAAAGAAATATTACAAATATCGTATAATCACCGGAAAATATTGGTTGGGAGTAAATTCCGTAAGGGGGACCACGTTCGTATAAGTAAATATAAACATGTCTTTGAGAAAGGATATACACTTGTAAGATAGTTCCAAAGCCGCCTAGCTGGGGCAACCGATCGGGTCGCAGGTTGCGGATAGCGGACGACCTCTCTCGAGGTTAACTGTGAATATGCTGGTGGGTATCCTGAAACGAAGCAATACCGACGATGCGAATTGTTCAGCCGCATCTAAATAGTTGCTTTACACAAACCCATACCCAACAAACCACCTACCCACCTCCCCTCCCAAAACAACATCTCACTCCGGGCCGGACTACGATGTAACACGGACCGTTCCAAGAGTCAGCCTGGCTAGGAGCCCGGATCAAAAACTAGCCCAGTCTCAAACGGTGTGCTCAGGGATATGGCGACCTCTGTTCTAACTATCGCCTTACCCGGGCATCGCGGATCTCTGCCCGGGCGGACCTTCTCCGCAACTCGTGGGACCAAGTATGGACACAAAAACAAACGAAAAAAAAACACAGAGAAAGGAACTCCCAAAAAACCCACGTAAACGTTGAACACTGGTTCCAACATCCGCACCAGCACGGTCCCGAAAGGGCCGCATCCCAAACTGGGGATGTCGGGTGGCAGAAAGCCAGCTGCAAATGCCTCCGCCACGGGCGCTTCTGTGCTTTAAACAGCAGTATCCTGTGTAAGTCAGCAGTCGGCTGACCTATACAAACAAGCGACGAGCAAGCTCGGCGAGGTCTACGAAGAGGCGAACATTGCTGCACTAGACTGGTGTGACGTCTCCAGTAGACCCCGAGCTCGGATTTGGCTCCCAGCGGCGATCAAGGCGCCGGAGGACATCCTCTACATGCTGCAGGAATGCAACCCGCACCTCTCCACGAAGGACTGGAAAGTCATCAAGGTGGAGGAGCATGAAGGGGATTTTGGCAGGCGATCATGGTCCTAAATAAGACTTCTGCAAATCAACCTACACCACAGTAAAGCAGCGTCTGCTGCACTATTGCTTCGCCTGACCGAAGGCGGTGCCGACTTGGTCCCAGTAGGAGGCAAGGTTGCTGGACTAGAAACAAAGGAATACAAGCTTATGCTTGACCCCAAGGAAGGTAAAATTCGAACCTGCATATTAGCCAAAAAGCATTATAGTATATTTCTGCTTCGCAATTACAGCAATGGAGATAACACCGCAGTAAGCCTGGAGCCTTGATTTTATTCTAAATTTGAACCTATTCTTATGCAATAGGGGCAACAAGAACTTGCCAAACGATCATAAATCTAGCGTTGGTATCAGATTCACTCGTAGGCGCAGTCAAAAACTGGGCAGTCTCTGACGAGCATTTTTTTTCAGACCATAGATATATAGAAACAATATTGTCCCTTAAATTTCCCTTGCCGGTCAGTTTCGCTAAACCCAGACGAGCCGACTGGCACAGGTGCAAAGAAGTTCTGACGAATATCCTCCCAAAGGAACCGCCAGAAGGCGTTACAGACCCACAGAAGCTGGACAGAACAGTAAATAAATTCACAGAAGCATGCAACACTGCCTTCACTGTTGCATGCCCCACAGAGCAACCAAGGGGGATGAAAAAGCCCCCCTGGTGGACCCAACAATTATCAATCCTCAGAACCAGTTGCAGAGGTCTGTTTAACAGAGCAAAAATGGGATAAGATGACACTAACTGGCAGAACTACAAACATGAACCAGCCTCTTACAAAAAGGCCATTAGAAGAGCGAAATGAACTGCATGGCAAACCTTCTGCTCTGATATAGAAAAAACGACTCATGCCGCAAGGCTCAGGAAAATACTCTCTAAGATAACCGCACCCTTGGGCTATCCTCAGAAGGTAAATAGATCATGGTTAGACTCCAGTAAAAAGGCCTTGGACCTGCTCCTAGACGCTCACTTTTCAGGGAGCCAACAAACAGGTCATTCTCCAGAAAGAAGTGCCGGAGAGGGAATCGAATTAGATTAAATTAAATTATCCTCCTATCAGACCGCAACATTTAATGGTCCAATCAGAGTTTCAAACCATACAAATCGTTGAAGCCTTGAAAGACTGATAAGCCTTCACATAAGAGCCATTATCGACCCTACATAAATTTCAGAGGCACAACACGCTTATAGCAAAGGTAAGTCAACCGAATCTGTGCTGCACTTGGTGGTAAGTAGCATCGTGAAATCACTCAGCATCAAGGAATACAAACTGATCGCCTTCCTGGACATAGAGGGAGCCTTCAACACCAGACTAGACTAGTGAACAGAGGCACCCCGCAAGGAGGTGCACTATCACCCCTCCTGTGGAATATCGCAATAATGAAACTACTGCGGATTCTTGAGGGAGGTGGCTGTAAGGTAGTGGCATACGCAGATGATGTCGCTATCATCTTTAATGGAAAATTTCCACAAACACTTTGCGATCTCATGACCGCTAAACTTAAAATACTATCGGAATGGACGATAGCGAACGGACTGGGGGTAAATCCCTCGAAGACAGAACTTGTTCTATTTACAAATAGGTACCAAATTCCACAACTTAACCCACCTATTTTAAACAATTATAATCTCTCTTTTAGCGATCATGCCAGATACTTGGGGTTAGTACTAGGTAAGCGTCTTAAATGGGTCTTAAATACCCAAGAGATAACCAAGAAAGCGACCATTGCATTTTACTCCTGTAAAAAAACAATTGGGCTAAGATGGGGCATGTCCCCTAGAATAGTCAACTAGATATACACAGCGGTAGTCAAGCCAATCCTACTATATGGAGTGGCTCTGTGGTGGACTGCTCTACACAAACTATAGATCTTGACTCCCCTAAACAAAGTACAGCAAATGGCGGCTTTGTGTATTAGTGGAGCCCTCGAACTACCCCGAATGAAGCGCTGAATGCTATCTTAAACCTCCCTAGCCTGGACTTAGCAGGCATGGGAGGGCCAAATCGGCAGCCATTTGACTAAGGGATACCAGGCAGTGGAAAGCCCAATTTTAAGGTCATGCTAAAATTCTCCAGCTTGATAAATCGATTCCGAAGAAATCGGATCCAAGCAAATCTCTTGAGCACAGTCACACACCCTTTTAGGCCCTGATTCTAGATAGAGAGGAATGGGTGCAGGGCCGACCGGGCACGACGGACGCAATCTGCTTCTATACAGATGGCTCCAAATTAGAAGGACACGTTAACGGAGGTGTATACTCCGAAAAATTAAATATCAGGAAGTCGTTCAGGCTCCCGGACCACTGTAGCGTCTTCCGAGCAAAGGTCCACGCTACACTCAAAAAGAAATCACCATAAATATTAGAAAATCGCCCGTGGTTTTAATACGCCATTGAATTAAGAAATAATTTCTGGATTGTAGAAAAAATTTCTAAGATTTACAGATTTCGCCATAATTTTTTTTTGTAAAGAAGAATAGGAAGTATCGCCATTTTTTCTTTAACTAATGGCGAATTTCTTGATTTTTTATACCCGTTACTCGTAGAGTAAAAGGGTATACTAGATTCGTCGGAAAGTATGTAACAGGCAGAAGGAAGCGTTTCCGACCCCATAAAGTATATATATTCTTGATCAGGATCACTAGCCGAGTCGATCTAGCCATGTCCGTCTGTCCGTCTGTCCGTCTGTCCGTCTGTCCGTCTGTCCGTCTGTCCGTCCGTCCGTCTGTCCGTCTGTCCGTCTGTCCGTATGAACGCTAAGATCTCGGAAACTATAAGAGCTACAATACTGGGATTAGGCATGCAGATTCCTGAGATTCCTGCGCAGCGCAAGTTTGTTTTAAAAGAGTGCCACGCCCACTCTAACGCCCACAAACCGCCAAAAACTGTGGCTCCTACAGTTTTGATGCTAGAACAAAAAGTTTAACTGAAATGTATTGTTCTCATCAATACCTACCGATTGACCTAAAAAAAATTTGCCACGCCCACTTTAACGCCCACAAACTTCAAAAAATCGTAAATATGAACGCGGATATCTCAGAAAATATCAAAGATAGAGAAACGGGATTTTAGACTTAGATTCCCTAGGCTTGAGCGCAGCGCAAATTTGTTACGCGAATATGCCACGCCCACTCTAACGCCCACAAACCTCCCAAATCTGTGGCGCCCATAATTTTCATGCTAGATTCAAAATTTTAACTGAAATGTATTGGTCTCGTCAATACCTATCGATTGATTTAAAAAAAACTTTGCCACGCCCACTCTAACGCCCACAACGCTTAAATCTGTCTACCGCCGGTAGGTGGCGCATTTGCTGCTTGCATATCTCCATTTTCCTTTGGTCCCTTTAGCTGAGTAACGGGTATCTGATAGTCGAGGTACTCGACTATAGCGTTCTTCCTTGTTTTTTTTGAAATAATGGTAAATTCATACTTAAATTTAGTAAAGAAATACCCATATTTTAAGGGAAAAGTGACTTTTTTAATAAACTATCCTACAAAGTACTTGGTTCGAGCCCACGCCACGGCAAGTGTACCCTTTGTTTATTTATTTTTCTTTTTTTAAATTGATTTAATTCTTATTCTTATTAGTTTCACTTTTCTATTTACCAAATTGTTTAAACAGTTGTTAAACAGGTTAAGATTAAAATAAACGTTATTGGTATGCGTAAAGCTGGACCAAAAACACCATAGCCCTCTTTAGTCATTGTATGACAAGAAGCACGCGTGGCCGAATGGTTAAGACGTCTGGCTATGGTGTGAGCAGTTGCGGGTTCGAGTTCATGCCGGGGTTGTCTGTGGTAAGGAATTTTCCATTTGTTATATTTATATGTTTATAAAAAGTATTTATATAAAATAAATCATTAATAAATTTAGGTAAATATAAGAATTTATAGACTATATTTCCATGTAATAATTGCCATTAAAATTAGAAAAGGTTTTATCCATTTAAAATCCAAAATTGGTATACAAAACTAACCAAATTCCTCAAATGAAAAAAAAAGGTAATCTTTCATTATAAATATTTTTTTTCCTATTTTAAGAAAATTTTCCTTTATTATAAGGTTTTTTACCATACGATTAAGAAAAATTTGTCATTATTTCCAGATATGGCAACACATAAATTCAAGAAAATTATTTATTTAAAATAAAGGCGAGTCGCCGTTGGATGAAAATCATAGGCGATTTTCTGGATTTTTGGGTGTATAAAGGAAGCACTTAACTGTTTAGGAAATATAAGCCTCCAAAGAGGGCACCTTAATATATATAGTGACTGCCAAGCGGCTATAAAATAGATCTACTCGATAAACACCAACTCCCGAACAATAGCAGACTGTCGCAGATCTCTCCACGAGATGGCTAGTCAGTTTAATATCAGCCTAACATGGGTTCCGGGTCACCTGGATATCGTAGGCAACTGCATAGCGGACGAGTTAGCCAGGCAGGGCACCATCATGCATCTCCTTTCAGAAAAGGAGAATGTCGGCATGTCATGGCAACTTGCAAGCTAAATATGTAAAACCATTTTAAAAAACTAGCCAACACTCATTGGCAAAACGCACCACAGTGTCGTATCTCTCATCAGATGTAGCCTGTGATAAACAGTAAAAAAAACTTCGGAGCTACTCAAATTCATCCGCACAGAGTGTGGAATGCTGGTTTGAGCTCTTACAGGCCACTGGCTCGTTGGCACACATGCCGGCAGGTTAAAAGCCCCAAAAAATTACTTCTGTAGAAGCTGCAGGGATGAAGAAGAAGAGGAAAAGGTGCTTCTGCCCAGCCCTATGCAGACTCAGACTGAAACACTTAGGAAACTCCTTCATCAACGATCTTACCGCAATATCGGAGATTATTCTTAAAAACATAAGCGCTTTTATGAAATCTTCCGGGTTGAAGACATGCTGATCAACTTAACACAGGTTGAAACATATAAGATATGGGACCCTAGAGAAGGAAAAACGAGATCATGCGGTACCAAAATGGACCTAAGATCTAAGTGTTTCAAACTATAGTCCGGCATCCGCTCTAACCTAACCTAACCTAACCTAACCTATGGGTATTCACCAAACTAGTCAACAGAAATCTTTAGATTTAGAAATGTGAACCATTCATACTCTAACACATACTTACTTTAAGATTTAAATGGTAACCCGATTCAGGGAGGATTTTTTAAAAAAGACTCATCTCGATTTCCCCACACATATCAAGTTGAACAAGGAAGAACGCTATAGTCGAGTACCTCGACTATCAGATACCCGTTACTCAGCTAAAGGGACCAAAGGAAAATGGAGATATGCAAGCAGCAAATGCGCCACCTACCGGCGGTAGACAGATTTAAGCGTTGTGGGCGTTAGAGTGGGCGTGGCAAAGTTTTTTTTAAATCAATCGATGACGAGACCAATACATTTCAGTTAAAATTTTGTATCTAGCATGAAAATTATGGGCGCCACAGATTTGGGAGGTTTGTGGGCGTTAGAGTGGGCGTGGCATATTCGCGTAACAAACTTGCGCTGCGCTCAAGCCTAGGGAATCTAAATCTGAAATCCCGTTTCTCTATCTTTGATATTTTCTGAGATATCCGCGTTCATATTTACGATTTTTTGAAGTTTGTGGGCGGTTTGTGGGCGGTTTGTGGGCGTTAAAGTGGGCGTGGCAAATTTTTTTTTAGGTCAATCGGTAGGTATTGATGAGAACAATACATTTCTAGCATCAAAACTGTAGTAGCCACAGTTTTGGGCGGTTTGTGGGCGTTAGAGTGGGCATGGCACTCTTCTGAAACAAACTTGCGCTGCGCAGGAATCTAAGGAATCTGCATGCCTAATCCCAGTATTGTAGCTCTTATAGTTTCCGAGATCTCAGCGTTCATACGGACAGACGGACAGACGGACGGACGGACAGACGGACAGACGGACAGACGGACAGACGGACAGACGGACAGACGGACATGGCTAGATCGATTCGGCTAGTGATCCTGATCAAGAACATATATATTTTATGGGGTCGAAAACGCTTCCTTCTGCCTGTTACATACTTTCCGACGAATCTAGTATACCCTTTTACTCTTCGAGTAACGGGTATTAAAAGTTGTAAGGCGAAAAGGAAATAAAGTTTTAGTTAAGTGGCTGTGGTTTCCAAAGAGCAGGTCGATAAATAAGGAAGACATATTGTAGTATAATAAATTATTTATTCAATTATTTTTTTACTTATATTTATATGTTTATCTTTTCTAATATTAAGTTTAGTTATAAGACTTTTGTACAATATTCATTTAAAAAAAATTAAAAATATTAAATATTCATTTTACAAACTCAAAATAACTTTATTTATGTTTTCCAAGGTCTCGATCATAATAAAATATTTCCAATTCAAGTGATTTATAAAATAGTTATTATTCAATAAGTTCTTTTTGAAATTTAAGGGTATCTACTGATTCTCCACCATTTACATGTAATCTCACCCAAGCAATATGAATTAAATTCTAACCAATCAACATTTTCTTAACTATCTTATTCGAATAATCTCTGATGTTTTATTGATGTTGTACCCTGGTCTGCATTACTTAACTCTAAAAATTGTGTTTTGTTAATATAACGATTTCTTTATTTTACCATATAGTGGAGTCCCAGATTATAAAACGTTTTTATAATGTTCAATCGTATGATTTCGTGAACTCACACCCATTGCTTTACTATGTGAAGATTAACAATAAATAATAATAAAATTAACAATAGCATTTAACAATAAGCCTTTAAGCACAGACCCACAAATTCTGTCATGACTTTACAATTAAACTCATCTCTGAAAAACCCTAATCTTTTTTGTTAAAGTTATGCAAAATAATTCTATCTTCTGAATAGTCCGATATATGAAATTATGCACCAGGATCATTACGAATGTCTTTAAAAAGTGTTTAATGTTTATTGTATAAATATCAATATAATTTAAGAGTAACTTTTCCTGAAACTTTGGCTACATATATTGGTAGTAAAAACTATACATTTTCCATTTTGATATGTCTAGTACTGCAAATCCTAAATACATTGGTTCATTATATAGAAAGGGCAATCTTTTCATTTGAATTGCATAGAAACTATCATTAAATTTAGTTGCACTATGAAAATTGGATTTTGAAATTAAAGTTTTTGCACAATGTGCTTTTCGTGCTGTATTGGTGGTATTCGTAGATTCCCATGTACTAACAAGCTTAACATCGACTCTCCGCTCGGGAATTTCCATTGGTTTTCCGTAAACAGAATTATTCTTCAATTTAAAAAAATCTTTTTCAAATCTAATCTTTGCATTTTGCCTATGCAAAGTATTTAGATCAATGTAACTCTTTAACCAAGGCTTTTGCAAGAACTGAACTCCTTTATGGATCTTTTTTCAGTACTAACCTCTTCTTCGATTCGCAATAATTGGATTTGCACTAAATGGAGAACTTATCACAAATAATTTATCAAACTTTAAAGTTCACTTGAATTTCGAGTCATACCCAAATGATAATCTGCATGTCGGTCTTATTAAGACTTTAATCTAGTTACTATAATCGTGAGACACATCCGTTTTTGACCTCAAATGAATTTAAACTGAAGGCCCCTTTTATTGTGGTTGATCTTTCATATCAAAATGAATCAGTGAAAACTCGTCCTATTGATGCGAGAATTTAAATAGAACTGAGGACACCAAGTAATGAAAATACCCAAGCATATTGTCTCCTCATACATAATCGTTTAGTCGAATATAACCCATTAAACGGACTAGTACAACAAGTTGTTTAACATTAGGAAAATGTTGAGAGATACTGTTTTAATTGATTTTCAAGGTTTCTTTGATAAAAATAATATTTTTATTCTAAAAGGAAATTGAAATTGTATTTGAGAAAGATTCAAACTTTAATAGTTTTTTAATAGAACCACCATATGATTTTACTTTGCTAAATACAAAATCTCGAAAGACTGCAATTTGGTTATGCATTACACACCATAGAATTCTTTGAAACAATTAAGAAACAAGGGACAACGCTATAGTGGAGTACCTCGACTATCAGATACCCGTTACTCAGCTTAAGGAACCAAAGGGAAATGGAGATATGCAGCAGTGCTTTTTTCTTTGCCGCTAAGTTCGGCCGGCAACTATTTACATACACACACATACACGCGTAAAACATTTCGCATTGTCTGGCTCTGACGTCATAGCTTTTTTTTTTGGGAGGTTTGTGGGCGTTAGAGTGGGCATAGCAAAATTTTTTTGGGTCAATCGATAGGTATTGACAAGACTAATACATTTCAGTTAAAATTTTCTATCTAGCATCAAAACTGTAGGAGCCACAGTTTTGGGCGGTTTGTGGGCGTTAGAGTGGGCGTGGCAGTCTACTGAAACAAACTTGCGCTGCGTAAGAAGCTCAATAGCCTAGCTCTCATAGTTTCCGAGATCACAGCGTTCATCCGGACAGACGGACATGGCTAGATCGACTCGACTTTATGGGGTCGGAAACGCTTCCTTCTGCCTGTTACATACTTTCCGACGAATCTAGTATACCCTTTTACTCTACGAGTAACGGGTATAAAAATCGAAAGTACCAAAGGACAACTACAAACGGAAAATAGACTATTTGTAAAAGTGTGGAAAAGAAACGATTTCTACAGACTTTTTTGGGTGTCGTCAGGTCATTGGGCAGGAAATGGGCTGCCCGCCTCTAAATATGTTTAAGAGAAACCGGTTTCCATATTGTGAAACACATCTTAAGGGCGGGGCTTGTGCTCTAAAACATGCGTACAATATTTTGATATATTTTAAATATAGCTTCAAAACAAGAAAATAATTGTATATACATCATTATAGAGTTGAGATCAGATGTGTAAATGAATCAAGGTGGACATGATCTCAAAACTACGAATTATGGTGAACACTTTACATTTTGGAATCCTGAATTGACATCGGAAATATGCGCCTGCCTCTTTAATGCAAATCGCCGGAGTGTAGCCAGAAATTGAATTTCAATATATAATAAAACATGTACGTTATACCAAAATAAATGAATAAATATATTATAATGATAAAAAAAATTAAACTGTTGACTTTTTACTTCGAGTTAAAACTACAGGTACGAAGAATGCAAAATATTTCCTTGGCTGAGATATGTCAGTTACTTGCGAGCTGTTGCGCGCTCGTGATTTCAACCCATATTATGGGACGTGTTAGAGCTAGCAGTCAGCCGTGAGGGCGTTGGCGTGAGGTCCATGATCTTATCAATGAGCGTGCGCCTTCAGGTTTGTGCATGTATCCTTTTTATTGCGGTCGAGTAATTGACAGGTGCGCATGTTGGCGTAGATCTTGCTTAAATCCCTTTTATGACATGTTAATGACCCATTTGAAGAAAATCTTAGACAATTTACCAGTTAAACGATCTGGGGCCTAAACAAAAATGTGTGTTTGTATTTGTATTCCACATCTGAGAATCATTAACTTGTGAGTTTTATTTTGTTTGGGTTCTTTTGATTTCTTAATTAATTTTACAATCACAGGGCACATCTTGCCCCAACATGATCAGACATGTTCTTCTAAGATAACCATCTTAGATATTTTGGGTGTGCGACCTTTCTCATGTACATAGCTACACCTGTGATAA
Organism: Drosophila subpulchrella; assembly: GCF_014743375.2. Classification (NCBI taxonomy): domain Eukaryota; kingdom Metazoa; phylum Arthropoda; class Insecta; order Diptera; family Drosophilidae; genus Drosophila; species Drosophila subpulchrella. The sequence continues at coordinate 380,201 of NW_023665705.1, read as the reverse complement.
TGAGGCAAAAGGTCACGTGATCACGACCTTCTCCACATGATCAGACATATTCCTCCAAGATAACAACCTTTGGATGTGTTTGGGTGTGCGACCTTTCTCACGTGCACAGCAACTCCTGTTGAATATTAATTGCTCATAATGAGGAAAAGGATACATTATCAATATTGTCTCATATGGGGTGGAAGAGCGTGCGACCTTTCTCACGTACACAGCAACACCTGTTGAATATTAATGGCTCATTATGAAGAAAAAGGAAAAGTGATCAATATTCTCATATGGGGATGAGTGGCAATGGGGGCAATTAAGTATACTCTTTATGAACATGACCATGACATTTTTATGACTTCTAAACCGATTAAAATAAGTTAATTGTTGGACTATGCTAGTTGTGCCAGATCCCGAATACGCTAATGAGGGGGGCGGGGCCCTTAATATGCTTATTAATGAAGGGCGGGGGCCATAAATATGCTTATTGTGCCAAAATTTGCGTTTTCTAACTACTGTTGAATTTTTCTGAGGTCGACGCACAGTCCTCTTTTTCACCATCACGATGGGGGAGCTGTATGGGCTCTTTGAATGAACCCCATTTGGACAAGCTCGAGCACTTTTGCATATATCTCTGCTTGATTAGCTTGCCATCCTTTATTTTGATCTGGTGCTCAGCCATGTTCGACATTCCCGTCATTGTGTTGAAGTCTGCTGGCTCTGTTTCCAGGAACTTTGTGGTATCGTTCACATCGCTTGTCTGTTGGACGACTGCTTACGATAGCTTCTCCTCGCGCCGTCTATTGTGCCGGTTCCTGGCTGCTATTATAATCTCGTATCCAGCACATTTTATATCGATTGTGTTACGTGGGCATATTAGTGCCCGAGTCCTGACCAGGACTTGGGCCGAGGGAGAGGCGTCCGATATTCTGGCACCATTTGCCGGCATAAGCTACGTCGTATTGGGGTCGTGGGATCTTGGTAAGCCTCTCTCCTCTCCAACATAACGAGAATAAATATTAAAAGTGCCTGGAAAATAATATTAGTTCATAAAGTTCGTCAGTCGTCAGTCCACACTGCCCCACAAGCTTAGCTGTCGCTTTATCGCAATACGATCGGGCTGTGTTTTGGCCATATTCCCTCCCCTTCTCACGTTCGTGTGCCAATGGATCGTCGCGGGCCGCGCAATACGATCCCCTGTTGTCAAGGTTGTCCGTAAAAGTTATGTCATTGTTCTTGACCTACTCCACTTCTCGCGTCAGCACACCCCCTTAATAGAGCTCTAGCACTTCATGCTTTGATACCCTTTTACATTACAAATTTATTGGATAATATTTATATCGGCGAGTGCCGTGGATGAATAACATAATGTTGGCTAAATCATATGGAAATTAAACTAATTGACAATATTTGGTTAGCGGAAAGTATCGAATTTACCACCGGTGAAGGTGCACACATCAGCAAAATGCTGACTATTCACGACTTCAAAACGTCGCTCAGAGAGCTCTTGCAATTGTACATACAACAACAAGGCTGATACTCGCCGCTGGAAAAGTTTATAGTAGTCTATAAAACTGTAGGGTACTGCACGGTTATTTATATATGTATGTTTATAAGAAAGGTACCGTGTTCCGACAAACTTACCCCCTCTTTAAATCCTGGCCGATGAGATCTCGACGCTCCGGATCCTGGGCTTTGGAAAATATTATATTGGGTATATATATATATAAATATACGTGCACCAAAATACGGCTGTTCTTAAGTATACCAATTCACTTAAACACAAAATATATAGTTATATTATGCCAGAGGCATGCGACTTCTTCAACGGCTGTTCATCACGATTCGCACTTTGTTTATCGATTCGGTTGGTTTAAATGTATTTCAGTGCATGTTTGAATGCTTTCAATGTTTTTTGTTGATTTTCACTTGTTCTCGAATTGTATTATAAAATGATATTGGTTTTGGGTTATGCGTGACTTCACTTTGGTTGGCTCGATTAACACATTTATATTGCATCACTACTTTCTCCGACGTATGCTATTGGTCGCTACGCCTCTGAATGGATGGCTCCTACAGCTGAACAATTTTCAGGAGCATGGGGATCACGGGTACTGCGGCTACAAACATCACAGTATGACAGATGTCGTCCTTATTGTTGATCCTCTCCACGTTCTTTGATGACAATGGCGGCGCTGGTCCGACACCTCAGAACCTTTCGAGCTGCGATTTGTGTCCTTCTCAAGGACTGTTGGATATGGTGGCTGGTCCTGGTGGCAGAAGACTCCGTGGACGACTACCCCAGGGAAAGTCGTCTTCCCTCGGAGCTGCCGGCTTCCGTCAGCAAGACACACAAATGGATTCTCTCCTCTTCTCTAATTGTCTAAGGTCTTTTATACCAGACTAGAGCTTTTGCTTGGCTGCCGGTATGCATCGGATCACCTAGGTGTTCCCAGTTAGGATTACTATTCCTCGATATCTGCTATCATGGGAGTCAACGGCCGGCTGTTGCACTTTGCCAGCTACTGGAGTATGGTTACCAGTACGTCGATCGTGGCCGTTGTTCTGCCTACGCGACACCCGAGAATTGCCGAGTTGCATTTTCTTCTGCCTTTACCAGTATGAGTCTGGTTAGTCACATGCACCCCTCCTCCTGTCTAAAGATTCGTCGTTGTTTCTCTATGTGAATCTTTCTATGTGGAGGGCGTACGTAACAGGCTCGAAGTGATCGATGCGGACCGCATGGAATGACTTCGCAAAAGGAATCTGCGTACGACCATCGTTGTCTGTACTGTGTTTCTTCTCCTTTTTAGGAGCCCATTCACTTGTGGCTTCGACCCACTTCTCTGATCAAGAGTCTCATGTTTTATCGGCTGAGCTTTTCGGGCTGATATCTTCACTGCTGTTGCTTTATGTTAAAGGTATATTATGTACTCTATTATTTTTCATATACTTGGCGCATGGAATCTGTGTTTGATCTAACTGACGATCTGTTAAAGCATATTTATTAGAAATGTTTGATTTATATGTTTGTACTTTTGTACTATTAGGAAAGCTTTGTAGTGTTGGGCATGGAGTTCATGTTGTCTTTCAAAAGCTCAACAAATTCATCTTCAGCGATTTTATGCTTCAGTTTGAAATGCAAGTTGTGCATACCGGAGACATAATCGCTGAGGTTTCGTGCTGTCCTTGCTTGCGCTCCATTAATTCCTTGACTTTCATAAGGTCACTTCCGGTAGTGGAAAACGCTCGTTCCATCTCCTATATCAACGAATAGTAGTCAAAGTCGTAGTCTTCGGCCTTGTCCTCCATTAACTGCCAATACCATTTCGTGGCTGCACCTGCCAACAGAAGATGGAACTCACGAAAGACTTGTTGGCGACTGAGGTCGTACAATTCTTGCAATCGGTCTACGCGGAACAGGAAACTTTCAACTGTCATGCCGCGTCCAGCGAACTTTAGGTTCCATCTGTCTAATCTGACGTCTTTTGGTCTTGGTCCCTGAAATGATGAGCTCCGATCGATCTCTGGATGCAGTTGGTGACTCGTCTCCCTCTCGTTTGTTCTGGACTGCCTGTGGGACGGGGTGTCCATCCGCCTGGGTGTTCTTAACCGGTGCATCTGGAAATTAAGCATGTCCTGTGTTACCGGTTCCAGAGGCGGAGTCTTTTGGTATCTCAAAAAGCTGTCCGTTGGATTGGGAACAGTTCGGGGCGGCGAAGGCAGTCCCTTCTGTTCGGGTCTCCTGGATATCGGAGACTGCAATTCTGTTATCTGTGCTTTCAGCGCTTCTATCTGGGCACTCATTCCACGCTGCATTTCGTTGCTCTGCCTCAAGAGCTCCATCAATCTTTGTTCACGTCGCTCGGCAGCCTCTAAGTTGTCCTCCTCGTGCCTCTGAAATTGGGGAAGCACACTTGATCTTCCTTTCGCCGGTCCTAGGTGTAGATTCTCCCCTCCGGCGGCTCCTTCCATTTCAGTATATTGGTCCAAATTGTTTTCTTCGGACAGGGTATCTACCTGTCCTGGATGATTCTGTGCGAGCTCCCACGGCTCTCTTTCAGATGAGTCTCCTAGCCTTGGCGCGCTCGCACTCCGGGGTTGGTGATTGTCTCCGCGCGTTGTTGCTCGGGTCACTCTTCCGGAGCTGGGTTGGAATAAGACCTTCTTCTTGGCCCCCTTCATTTATGTGATTGAACCTTCTTTAAAGGCCTCCGCTTTCCTTTTATAGATTGTCACTTTGTGCGGATTAATACACGCACTAAAATTTGTCTTCACTTTTTTGCGTTTTGGTATAAAAGGTTCTTCTCCACTCCGATACCGCAGGCATCGAGATGGTTGACCCTAATAATATTCCTTAAGGAATATGAAAAGCCCCACGTTGGGCGCCCAACTCTGTTACGTGGGCATATTAGTGCCCGAGTCCTGACCAGGACTTGGGCCGAGGGAGAGGCGTCCGATATTCTGGCACCATTTGCCGGCATAAGCTACGTCGTATTCGGGTCGTGGGATCTTGGTAAGCCTCTCTCCTCTCCAACATAACGAGAATAAATATTAAAAGTGGCTGGAAAATAATATTAGTTCATAAAGTTCGTCAGTCGTCAGTCCACAATGCCCCACAAGCTTAACTGTCGCTTGATCGCAATACGATCGGGCTGTGCTTTGGCCATATTCCCTCCCCTTCACACGTTCGTGTGCCAATGGATCGTCGGGGCCGCGCAATACGATCCCCTATTGTCAAGGTTGTCCGTAAAAGTTATGTCATTGTTCTTGACCTACTCCACTTCTCGCGTCAGCACACCCCCTTAATAGAGCTCTAGCACTTCATGCTTTGATATCCTTTTACACTACAAATTTATTGGATAATATTTATATCGGCGAGTGCCGTGGATGAATAACATAATGTTGGCTAAATCATATGGAAATTAAACTAATTGACAATATTTGGTTAGCGGAGAGTATCGAATTTACCACCGGTGAAGGTGCACACATCAGCAAAATGCTGACTATTCACGACTACAAAACGTCGCTCAGAGAGCTCTTGCAAGTGTACATACAACAACAAGGCTGATACTCGCCGCTGGAAAAGTTTATAGTAGTCTATAAAACTGTAGGATACTGCACGGTTATTTATATATGTATGTTTATAAGAAAGGAACCGTGTTCCGACAAACTTACCCCCTCTTTAAATCCTGGGCGATGAGATCTCGACGCTCCGGATCCTGGGCTTTGGAAAATATTATATTGGATATATATATATATAAATATACGTGCACCAAAATACGGCTGTTCTTAAGTATACCAATTCACTTAAACACAAAATATATAGTTATATTATGCCAGAGGCATGCGACTTCTTCAACGGCTGTTCATCACGATTCGCACTTTGTCTATCGATTCGGTTGGTTTAAATGTATTTCAGTGCATGTTTGAATGCTTTCAATGTTTTTTGTTGATTTTCACTTGTTCTCGAATTGTATTATAAGATAATATTGGTTTTGGGTTATGCGTGACTTCACTTTGGTTGGCTCGATTAACACATTTATATTGCATCACTACTTTCTCCGACGTATGCTATTGGTCGCTACGCCTCTGAATGGATGGCTCCTACAGCTGAACAATTTTCAGGAGCATGGGGATCACGGGTACTGCGGCTACAAACATCACAGTATGACAGATGTCGTCCTTATTGTTGATCCTCTCCACGTTCTTTGATGACAATGGCGGCGCTGGTCCGACACCTCAGAACCTTTCGAGCTGCGATTTGTGTCCTTCTCAAGGACTGTTGGATATGGTGGCTGGTCCTGGTGGCAGAAGACTCCGTGGACGACTACCCCAGGGAAAGTCGTCTTCCCTCGGAGCTGCCGGCTTCCGTCAGCAAGACACACAAATGGATTCTCTCCTCTTCTCTAATTGTCTAAGGTCTTTTATACCAGACTAGAGCTTTTGCTTGGCTGCCGGTATGCATCGGATCACCTAGGTGTTCCCAGTTAGGATTACTATTTCTCGATATCTGCTATCATGGGAGTCAACGGCCGGCTGTTGCACTTTGCCAGCTACTGGAGTATGGTTACCAGTACGTCGATCGTGGCCGTTGTTCTGCCTACGCGACACCCGAGAATTGCCGAGTTGCATTTTCTTCTGCCTTTACCAGTATGAGTCTGGTTAGTCACATGCACCCCTCCTCCTGTCTAAAGATTCGTCGTTGTTTCTCTATGTGAATCTTTCTATGAGGAGGGCGTACGTAACAGTTTTGTAAGGAAGAACCATCCCAACACCTACGGAACCACTACTCCTGGTAAAATCAACGGGGTCATGGTCAGTTCTTTGTAGCCGAATTTGACCTCCACCTCGATTTGTGCATTTATGCCACCGCATCTTCCGTCTGCCAGTTAGTTTAGAGAGGTAGCACCGTGCGATCCCCGCTCGCCTCTCTGCGGCTGAGATCGCTGGGCATTTCCCGCTCGTTGGCAGCATTCGACGCTCCTGACACCCATTTTGCCGCATACCCAGCAGAATACCAGACGTTGAATTCGAAATCCTCGAGCCCAGTGTCCGTCCCCACCACATTTTCGACATGCCTCCTGCGGGTCTGTGACATGGGTTGTTTATTGTGGCCTCTGTGTGGTGCTTGGCGGGCTCCACAAGGTATTGTTTGGGTGTCTCTGTTGCTGTTGGGGTGGTATCCATGGACCTCTTCGTGATGTTTCGGTGGCCTGCTGCCGTTGGACTTGGTGTGGTGGCGACCATTGGTCATTTCCCAGTTTATCTTGGTTGCCTGATTCCTAGCATATTCTGCACGTGACTTGCGTTGGGGCCCCCGACTTGGTCCTCGAGAACTAGCTCTCCTGTGCGAATGCTTCCCGCTCTTTTTCTAATTCCTCGTACTCCTCGGCTAAGATCATCAGCGTATCCAGCTCCGACACCTTGTACGCTCTTAGAAAGATACTTAGACTCGGTGTACAGTTCTCCTTAATAATTCTTAGGGTCTCTCTCGGCGAGTAGTTGAGTGGCCTCTCCGTCGTCTGGATGTCGATCATGTAGTCATTGAACGACTCGCTGTAGCCCTGCTCCCGTTGATTGATTTGATCCGCCGCCTGACAACCAAGAGGTTGTCCTATTCGGCGTTTGTTAATGTGATGCTCTGGACGGCTTTGTCGTGGTATGCTGCTTCCAGCTCGGAACAGATATCGACGAGTTGTGGGACGTTCTCCGTCTCTGAATAATACTCACAATGCCTTTCTCATGTCGTCTTATCTGCCATCCAGGGTGATAATAAGCCTATGTCCGACGTGGGCGAAGTTCTCCTTCTTGATGCGGTAAATCCACGTCTTTCCCATTCTGCATCTGTTTCTCTTTATGTTGGGATAAGCACGTTGGGCGCTAGAAATAACGAATTGATTTTGTTGGTCTGTTCGCTACGAGATTCGTCCCACCAAACTCATATGACGTGACTGCCCCGTAGATCAGTGAGGAAGCACAGAAATCACAGGATAACAGTGGGCTTATTTTTCTACCCTTGCAGAGTGTGTTATGATTTCAGTCAGAAGTTTGCTACTCTGTGAAGGATATAAATTCCTACGCCATAGAAACGATCGAAAAATTGAAAAATAATATGAAACAATTTATAGTTTCGGTGTTTTTTGACATATTATCTTATACTATTGGGAATATCATTTTTTGTATTTGTTGTAATAATTATAACTGCAAGGGTATACAAACTTCCTTTCTTGTTTAACATATAACCTCCTACGCTTGGAAATAACATATTTTAATTATTTCTAGACTTTGAATTTAATTTTATCAAAATCGGACGACTATATCATATAGCTGCCATAGGAACGATCGGAAAATTGGTAAGAAAATAATATAAAACAAATTATAGCTTCGGTGTTTTTTGACATAATATCTTATACTATTGGGAATATAATTTTTTGTATTTTTAGGAGTTTCGAATTTAATTTAATAAAAATCCGACGACTCTAACACATAACGGTCACAGAATTAATGAAATAATTATTTTTAAAAAAGTTTGCTTTGTTGATTTTGATCGTATTTTTTTTTCCCTGGGATGTACAATATTTTTCTTTTTAGCATTACGAACTTAAGTTTTCACAAATATCACTAAAGCTAGCAACAATCCTTAAGAATTTAACATGGTGTTACTAACATTGATTATTTCTTCTAACTGCAAGGGTATACAAACTTAGGCTTGCGGAAGTAAACTTCCTTTCTTGTTATTTTACTTATTACAGCGGATGGTCTCGTTGTCGTCTCCCGCTGATTCCAATGGCTGCTAACTGCTCGGTGATCGCTGATTCTTTCCTGTACCTCGGGATGCTCGTAGTGTCCCTCGCCTCTGCTCGATCGCCGACGCGTTGACTCGAGGCCGCTTGTCGCGCCTTGGACTTGCAGAGAAATCGGTCCTGCGGGTTAAGGAAAGCGTCACCGTTCTCAGACTAGGGTGAATAGGTGCCTTGCTCTCCAGGGCAACGCCTTTCGAGACAATGACCGACTGCCCCGTGCCCTGTCCCGGACGGTCCCACTAGGGTTCCGCTCAGTTCGTGCTGACAGTCAAGGCTAACGCCAAGAAGCTGCTTAGCAGCTTACTTCGCAATTCGCCTAGAGCAGACGAACGTTTCACCCCGGCCTCACCCTATTGCTTTACATCTTTAACGTTCCTGCGCTCCTCGATGAGCTTTCCGCGGCGATCGAGACCTGGCTGCCGGTGATGTCTGCTGATGTCGCTGCCGATGTCCTTTGCTCTGCATCTTATCTGGCTTGATGCAAGGCTGGATGTATCGTGGCCTCTGCCCCTTGAGATCTTGGACAATCGCCGTTCCGGGATTTGCTGAACCGTTGGGCTTCTCAAGGACAACGCCTCTTGAATGCCTCAACCGGTCGACTGCTCTCCCTTTCTGGCTGGTAGTGTGGTTTTCAGGCACTCGGGTCTTCGGTCGGTTGCTGTCCCGGGTTTTCGGCGGTAATTGCTGGGCTCTCCAGGACAACGCCTCTTGAAACAACAATTCGATCGTCCGCTTATCCTTGGCGCCTGATCCTGCTGAGTCGGGCAAGCCACACTTGGCTTAGACAACTTTCCTCGGGCCCACGGTTCCTCGTCGCAGGACTCTATTGCTCGACTCTGACGGACCCGCCGGGCGATGTGCCAGGGTGCGGTCGTCACAAAGTAGGAAACAAACCGCCCTGAAGCTGTGTCTCTGTGTCTCAATTCGGAGATTCCTGATGTCCCAATCCTGAACGTCTCGACGAAGCGATCTTGCTCCTCGTAGACTTCACACTGTTGCTGGTTGACTTTGTTCTTTGGCTTTAAGAACTGACTGATCTTGACGGATTGACTCCTCGTGATCGACAGATCCAGCGCCCAGAAATCTACGTGCTTATATCCGGGAGCCGCTGTTGTGGCACTTTTTCTCCCGGTCCAAAGTCCACGGCAGAGTCCATAGTGCGGTACGTTCCGTTATATTATTTTGCACACGGCACCCTGTTTCAGCTTTATCTTGAGTTCCCATCCTCTGCGCCTGCCTCGACGAATTTAAATTCTCCCGCGCCGATACTTTATGTGTTTCCACTAGGATGTGTTCATGTCTTTCGCACATGTCCTTGATCCAGCTTCAACTTTCTAAAGTCTTTGGCGCCGTTGTCTCCTTTAAGTCTCTGGTATTGGTTATTTTGACAAGGCGTCAGCCACCACGTTAAGCTGGCCCTTTCTGTACGCTATCTCGAAGTCGTATTGTTGTAACTCCAGGGCCCATCAGCCGATCCATCCTGAAGGGCCTTCAATGGTGTTAAGCCATTTCAGAGCCAAATGGTCGGTTACTACTTTAAAGTGGTAACCTTCCAGAGACGGCTTGAGCTTTCGGATCGCCCAGACATTTTCCAAACATTCCTTTTCCGTTGTTGAATAGTTTTTTGGTTCGAGCAGGAGATTACTTTTTCGACTTTTTCCTTGTTCTGGGTCAGAATTGCTCCGATGCCGTAGTCACTGGCGTCTGTTTGTAGCGTAAAAGTTCTACTGAAGTCTGGGGATCCTAGCACCGGGTCTGCCACGAGTCTCGTCTTCACTTCCTCAAACACTCACTGCCTATGCCTTCTGCACGTGACTTGCGTTGGGGCCGCCGACTTGGTCCTCGAGAACGTGTTCTCCTGTGCGAGTGCTTCCCGCTCTTTTTCCAATTCCTCGTACTCGTCGGTTAAGAACATCAGCGTATCCAGCTCCGACATCTTGTACGCTCTAAAAAAGATCCTTAGACTCAGCGATTCCGACATCGCTCGGGGAATCATGTCCAAATCCAGGCCGAATGTGTTGGCTAACCATTCCACTTGCTCCAGGAACTCAAATGGTTTTTCCACACCGTCGAGCCTAAACGACCACTCGCGGACTTGTTAGCGACCTTTGCGTAGTCTGTCTGGCTTGGTCTCGAGGTCAGCGTAGTTTCTTTCCTATCCTGGCTTATTTCTCTCCTATGGGCCTCCTTTTGAAGATTGTCGAAGCTCACACTCGCCACTAGGTTGTCCCCTTCGGCGTTGGCTAATGTGATGGTCGGGCCGGCTCAGATATCGACGAGTTGTGGAACATTCTCCGTCTCTGCCCTGCCATCCAGGGTGATATGAGGCGGTAAATCCACGTCTTTTCCATTCTGCTTCTGTTGCTCTCACTGTTGGGACAATCACGTTGGGCGCTAGATGTGACGAATTCATTTTGTTGGTCTGTTAGCAACGAGATTCGTGCGGCTAGCTCAGTAGATTGTCTGTTAGTCCCACCAAATTTATATGACGTGACTGCCAGTAGATCAGTGATAAAGCACAGAATTCAAAAAATAACAGTGGGTTCATTTTCGTTTTACTTATTACAGCGGTGGGTGACTCGGTCGGTCCCGGTGTCGTGTCGTGCTGGATCCAATGGCTGCTGATATTGCTCGTCTGGCCTCGACGACGCGTTGACTTGGTGACCGCTGACTCTTCAAGTATATCGGGATGCTTGTAGTGTCCCTCTCGCTCGCCGACGCGTTCACTCGAGGCCGCTTGTCGCGCCTTGGATTCGCAGAGGGATCAGTCTTGCGGACTTAGGGAAGCGTCACCGTTCTCAAACTACGATAAACAGGTACCTCGCTCTCCTGGGTCTTTTGAGATACTGAGCGCCTGTCCCATGCTCTGTCCCAGACGGTCCCACTAGGGTTTTGCTCAGTTCGCGCTGACAGTCAATACTGACGCCAGGAAGCTGCCTAGCAGTTCACTTCACTTCACTTCCGTCCTTAATGAGTTCTCCGCGGCGATGCCGGTGGCTGCCGACGTGGCTGCCGGTGATGTCTACTGATGTCGCTGCCCATGTCCTCTGCTCTGCTTCTTATCTTGCTTGCTGCAGGGCTCGATGTATCGTAGTCTCTGCCCCTTGAAGTCTTGGACGATCGCCGTTACGGGACTTGCTGAACCGTTGGGCTTCTCAAGGACAACGCCTATTGAATGCCTCAACCGGTCGACCGCTCGCCCTTTCCGTTCCGGCAACTCGCCGGTAATTGCTGGGCTCTCCGGGACAACGCGTTTTGAAACCACAAATTGGTTGACCGCTCGTCCTTCGCGCCAGGTCCTGCTCAGTCGGGCAAGGCAAACTGAGTCAAGAGTTCACGGTTCCTCGTCGCAGGACTTCATTGCTCGACTTGACGGAGCCGCCCAGCGATGTGCCAGGGTGTGGTCGTCTTAAAGTATAAAACAAACCGTTTTGATTTAGCCGTGCTACGCCCTCTGAACCTCAGCTACCTGTGTCTCAATTCAGAGATGCGACTTGAGATACTTGACGACGACTTGACTTGTTGTTGTTGACTTGTTGTTCACGTGCTGCTGGTTGACTTGATTCCTTTAACTTTGATAACTGACTGATCTTGTTGGATTGACTCCTCGTTATCGACTTATCCAGCTCCCAGAGCTCTGCGGCCTTAAATAGGGCATCCGGAAACCGTTATATCTTTTATAAGTACGGCCCGCTGGTACTCTCCACTCCAGGTCCAAAGTCCACGGATTCTGTTTGGCCTTTTTGTTCTGGACCCACGGCTACCACCTGGAGTCCGATGTCTTACCGCTATTCTGTTGATTCTCCTGTAGCATGTGGCACGCAGGCTCGCCGTCCCGCTGCTGAGATCTGGCTCTTCTTCTCCTGGTCCAAAGTCCACGGCAGAGTCCAAAGTCCAGTGCGTTCCGTTATTTCCTTTTTCGCACGTCACCCACACTCTGCCCTCGAAGTCTCCACTCTCTCTCTCTCTCTCTTAACCCTCTCGTTCTCAAAGCTCTCTTTCTCCAACTTTTCTTTCTCCAAACTCTCTCCGTATTCTCTTTCATAACATTCTCTTTCTCCTAACTGCCATCTTCAATTGCAATTTTTGGCGAGTTATTCAACTCCTCACAGGGTATACTAGATTCGTCGGAAAGTATGTACCAGATAGAAGAAAGCGTTTCCAGCCCCATAAAGTATATATATTCTTGATCAGGATCACTAGCCGAGTCGGTCTAGCCATGTCCGTCTGTCTGTCTATCCGTATAAACGCTGAGATTTCGAAAACTAAAAAAGCTAGAATGTTGGTATTTGGCAAGAAAATTCTTGGGCTTCCTGTGCAGCTCAACTTTGTTCAGCAGGGTGCCGCGCCCTCTCTAACGCCCACAAGCGCCCATAACGCTATAACCCGTCTAACGGGTCTACATGTCAGAAACATATTCTATGTTTTATGTCTAAGTCTGGGCTGCACAAAGATTAAGTCTAAAAGCCTCTTTAACTTAAAATTTGATTCAGAAGACAATCTTCGCTTGCTAGGCGTACTGATGCACAACGAAAGTTACGCCATACAGAAATTAGGACGCCTTCTCCTCTAGCGCATTGCGTTTTATAACATCCCGATCCTTGTGGAAACTTGATAAAGTTAGGGATCGAAAAATTTATTGTCCAAAAAATCCATGTAGAGCCGCTTCAACCAGGTTAATTACATCGCAGTCGCATTTAGAAGTTTCCAAGTAGAGAGACTGCGATTTGGTGAGCATTCCAGCAATGTTTTGGAAATACAAGATACTGTCAGATGTATTAATTAGGCTTGCCTTTCAATCTAGAACTCACTCTCCATGACGTTGTTCGTTGTAGGGCCCAAATCCGCTAAAGAGCTATCCAGAAAAGTCCCACAACTTCCTTGGGGCTTACACAGAATCTTAGATAACGTTGAAGTGCGTATAAAAAAAGGAAGCCGATAATTGAAATCGGACGTTTCATTTAAAAGTTAGAGCAAAATATTTTCAGTACATTGCAAACTCAATTGAGATTGCACGCCACGTGCAGCAAATCAGCTGTTTTCACTAATGCGCCACAAAGCTGCTAGGGGCGCAGCTAGTTGGTTCTTTGGGCTTGTTGGCGCAAGGATGCGCTAGATTTTTTTGTAGTATTTTTAGTATGATCGTTGCCTGCCGACTCGATGGGGGTAATTTATTAGCAATATCAGCGGTGCTACGATTCTGCTCGTTGCTATCGATAGTCAGGCATTGTAACGAACACAGAATTAACAATAATATAATCAAATGCCCAAACATCCTTTATTCAGCTAACAAAAAAGCGCAACATATCGTTCATTTCTATTGGCTGCTTACGAGATTTCACTAACAAGCCACACAGCGTAAAACATAGATGGCGGTTTGTGTGGTGTGCAATCTCTCACTCTGCTGCATGAATATGTCTCCATCCCTCTCGCACTCTATTGCTTATGTTGATGTTTGATGAACGGTCCTACTTGAACAATTTTTGACATGTAGATGGATATTGATAAAAAGATCAAAATATCATTTAAATTTTTACGCGCTTGTGGGCGTGTCACCCCGCTTAAACAAACTTTCGCTGCGGAAGATGACGAAGAGTTTGCTTGCTTAATCCCAACATTCGAGTTAATATAGTTGTAGGAAATAGCTAGATCCACTCTTATACTCTAAGAGTAACGGGTATAAAAATTACGACCTGTTTTTAAATGACCATTTCTGGAGGCAGTGTAGAGCGGCAGTTTTCTCCAGATGTCTACATCTCGCGCACTCCCACTGCCCTCTGCTCTCCCTCTCCATCTCTCCCCTAAGTCTCTGCTCCACTCTGGAGCGCGTAAGTTAAGTAAGGCTAAAGGCGTTATATTTTCAAAGTGTAACAATATACACCCATGCACGTACCTTCGTTCTTGGGACTTCATCCTATTTCAGCGATCAAGCCATCCCGCCTCAACATTTTTGGTCCAGTCGAAGCCGGATTTTAAAGTTTTTGTGTTTTCCTCTCCTGGAGCTTCCATAAATTTTTCCCAGCACGCTTGAACCGCTTCAGATAAGTTCCACTTACTATTAGTTGTCTGCCATACTTTCTGTATGATATATTGTCTAAATACAAAAGTAATTATTCCGACGCAACGGCCAAGCGCCCCTTCCCTTCACCCCCTCTCGACACCGATACCGGACACCGCACCTCTCTCATCGCCCCTCTCGGCCACCCACAGACTAGGGGCCATTCCTTTCACCCCTCCCGGCCACACAACGACAACAAACATTCAAATGGCTACAATCTCAAGTAGCTACAGTAATGTAGCCGCTAAGTTATGAGACCAGCAGCGAACCAGCAGCAGAGATATAACGACAGCGACAGCGATGCAGAGACCGAACGTCAGCGGCGTCAGAACGACAGCACAGCGACAGAACGTCAGCGGCAGAATTGCAACGGCAGCAGCGTTACAATGGAAGAGCATTGACCGCCCGCTAGCTGCCTCAGCTATAGCTGCCGCTACCCCTGCCTATGCAGCGCTAGCATCTGGAGCGCAGCAACACATAGGGCGAAATACCCAAAACCGCTGACGTCGGCTTCGGGTTTCCATAGCCGCTCTGCCAGCTCTATGCTGACGTGCAGTTCTGTTTAAGCCAACCAGCCACTTCGAGAACGATTTTAGCTTTACTTCGAATTGCACCCCCGACTTGAGAAGACGACTTTTTATTATACCCGTTACTCGTAGAGTAAAAGGGTATACTAGATTCGTCGGAAAGTATGTAACAGGCAGAAGGAAGCGTTTCCGACCCCATAAAGTATATATATTCTTGATCAGGATCACTAGCCGAGTCGATCTAGCTATGTCCGTCTGTCCGTCTGTCCGTCTGTCCGTCTGTCTGTCCGGATGAACGCTGAGATCTCGGAAACTATGAGAGCTAGGCTATTGTGATTTGGTGTGCAGATTCCTGAGCTTCTTACGCAGCGCAAATTTGTTTCAGTAGAGTGCCACGCCCACTTTAACGCCCACAAACCGTCCAAAACTGTGGCTCCTACAGTTTTGATGCTAGAATAAAAATTTTAACTGAAATGTATTGTTCTCATCAATACCTATCGATTGATAAAAAAAAAGTTTACCACGCCCCCTTTTACGCCCACAAACCGCCCACAAAATTCAAAAAATCGTAAGTATGAACGTGGATATCTCGGAAACTATCAAGGATAGAGAATTGGGATCTCAGATTTAGATTTCGTAGCCTTGTACGCAGCGCAATTGTTACGCAAATATGCCACGCCCATTCTAACGCCCACAAACCGCCCAAGCCTGTGGCGCCCACAATTTTCATGCTAGATACAAAATTTTAACTGAACTGTATTGGTCTCGTCAATACCTATCGATGGACCCAAAAAAAATTTTGCCACGCCCACTCTAACGCCCATAACGCTTAAATCTGCCTTCCGCCGATAGGTGGCGCATTTAAATCTCGCTTTGCTGCTTGCATATCTCCATTTCCCTTTGGTCCCTTAAGCTGAGTAACGGGTATCTGATAGTAGAGGTACTTGACTATAGCGTTCTCCCTTGTTTTTAGAAATCAAACCATTGTAACGTCCTACATCGATTACTGTTTTATTTTAACGTAAACTAGTAAATATTGAAACCTAAGTCATAGAAGGAAGAGACGAATAAACCAAAGACGGAGGAACAACGATGGAGCTTTCCCTAACTAGGTAATATCTGGGAGAATACTCCCCCCTCTGGCCATATCCGGCCATAACTTATATGTATTTCAATACCATTATTTGTGGCCCGAAAATGTTCCAGTTTCCTTTTTCGGCAAGGCGAAGTTTGTATACCCTTGGCCTTATAAGAAATAATCAATGTTAGGAACACCATGTTACATTTTGAAGGATTGTTGCTATCTTCAGTGATATTTGTCGAGTACCTCGACTATCAGATACCCATACTCAGCTAAAGGGACAAAGGGGAAATGGAGATATACAAGCAGCAAAGCGACACTAAAATGCGCCACATACCCCTGATCTTAATATATGGTTACGTGGGCGGTCGACAGATTTAAGCGTTATGGGCGTTAGAGTGGGCGTGGCAAACTTTTTTTTGGGTCAATCGATAGGAATTGACGAGGCTAAAACATTTCAGTTAAAATTTTTTTTCTAGCATGAAAATTTTAGGCGCCACAGGCTTGGGCGGCTTGTGGGCGTTAGAGTGGGTGTGGCAAACTTTTTTTTGGATCAATCAATCTAGCATGAAAATTGTATGCGCCACAGGTTTGGGCGGTTTGTGGGCGTAAGAGTGGGCGAGGAATATTCGCGTAACAAACTTGCGCTGCGCTCGGAGAAACCCCTATATAGGTCAGTCCTTATCTAGATTAGACAGAAAATTAGGGGCAACGCCGACATGGCGCTCAGTGCCTACAGTATGTGGAATGACGACTGGACAGAGATCAAACGGGTATTGGCATTACACTTCGCCGATAAAAGAGATGTCGGTACGCTAGAGTACGAGCTGACTCAAATGACCCAGGGAAACAAAAAACTAGAAGACTTTTACCTTAAGATTAATAACCATGTCTCACTCATAATAAACAAAATAATAAGCATGGAGATAACCAATGCTTTCCTTGCCGGACAATATGACAAGGCTCTTAATGCCTTTATTAGGGGACTAAACGGTGACGCTTCTAGGCTACTAATAATCCGAAAGCCTGCGGACTTCCACGAAGCGTTCTCTATTTGCTAGAATTACAGAAAATGGAGCCGAGCAACCCTACGTCAAGGGCGCCTTTGTTTAGACAGACCATCAATCGAAACTTCCTAAATTATAGACCAACTCACCCACCGAGATTCCCCCAGACGCATCAATTCAACAACAGGGTACAAGCGAATTCAGGGCATAACTATGCTCCAAGCGGAAGCGTGCAGGGCTCTCCAAGATTGCAGGGGGCCAGACCAGCGATCAAACAAGAGTCAAACCAATCAGGTCAAAGTTATAAGTCAAATTTTAGCTCACGTCAAGGAGAGGCCGCCGGCATCAAGCGAAGCCCTAGCGCTAATTCTAATTTGAGTCCCTTCCGTAAAGCCCAAAGGCTTTACCATATTCAATCCACCCCATAATCGAACCCCGCTCCCAATGAATATTATCAACGACATACCTATAACGAGGTAGAGGAACTGGAGGACTCATCTCAAGGAATACAACATTGTTCTCCCTTAGAGGAAGTTGGGTGTATTGGCGATGGCAAACAAAATTTTATGACCAACGCCTCTCCAGCATACCATACATAGAATATGAGACTAAGTTACAATTTCTTATAGACACCGAAGCTAACAATAATTTTATAAGCCTCAAGAATTCCGTCGGGTCTACAACATTATCCACGCCGTTTATCGTTCAATCCGCCGGGTGTCATATCAAAATAGCACACCGTATCACTGGACAATTTTTGAAACCAATTGAGAACAATTCTCACCTTTTTTGTTCTTCCCGGACTAAAATCAGTTGACGGCATTATAGGAGACGACACCCTAAAAACCTTAAAAAAAACTTTACCGACAGAAAAAACGATCTCTTGACAATATCACCCGGTATGAAGATACCCCTCCTTGCAAAAAAATCCCTAAATGTACATCTGTTGTTAGAAGCAAAATACCCCGAATCTGCGAAGGAAGCTTTAAACGCGCTTATCA
Source organism: Drosophila subpulchrella (assembly GCF_014743375.2). NCBI lineage: Eukaryota > Metazoa > Arthropoda > Insecta > Diptera > Drosophilidae > Drosophila > Drosophila subpulchrella. The sequence goes on along the minus strand of NW_023665705.1, from coordinate 362,236 downwards.
GCGAATATTTCAAAATCTTTAAGCCACTCTCGCCCGGAGATGCCGTAGACACGAGCGTTAGGGCTGAGACTCACACCAGCACCTCAGACCCCATATAAACAAAGAGCTATCCCTACCCAACCAACATAAAAGGGGAAGTGGATAGACAGGTAGAGGAACTTTTGCGAGTAGTATGGAAACGCGGATTCTGTGACAATTAAAATTAGGACAACTATCATAATTCAATAAATTAACTGATTTTAATAGACTTTGAAGTCATAAAAATGTCACGATCATGTGCATAAAGAGTATACTTAATTGCCCCCATCGCCCCCACATCCCTATGTGACAACATTGATCATGTATCCTTCCCCTCATTATGTGCAATTAATAGTCACGTGATAGTATCCAAAGGTTGTTATCTTAGAGGAACATATCCGATCATGTTGTGGAAAGGTGTGATCACGTACCCTGTTGCCTCATTATCACAGGTGTTACTGTGCAAATTAAGTTTCTCACTTGCGAATTAATTAAAAAAATTTATTTTTATTGTTTATAATCACTTATTCACTATAAAAATTTTTCAATAGGTCGAACTTATTTTATTCACTGCTCTCTTACTTTTTCTCGATTTGTTCTACTGCTCGATTCGGATCTCAAAAACGGACTGCCTGCTCTCTAGTTCAATGATCAATAATCGAACCTCGGCTTAAGAGATTTTATCCCCAAAAATTGATAAAGAGAATGACTGACTCAAAAGAGTCGGAAAAAAGAATGATGCAATTTGCCAATTAAATTTGAGGTCCTATCTTGGCCGGAAATTGGTGTTTACATTAGCGGACTTTTAGGGTTCGCTTTGAGAATCTTTATACCCGTTACTCGTAAAGTAAAAGGGTATACTAGATTCATCGGAAAGTATGTAACAGGCAGAAGGAAGCGTTTCCGACATAAAGTATATATATAGTAAAGTGTTGATATTTATTTGAGTCGAACTAATGTCCCGTCAGTTGACTAAGGGAAACGCCAAGTTGAATTAATAAACGAAAATTTAGGTTCACGTCTTTATTCAAATGATCTCAGCTTAAGACTGAATTATTGTGACAAAAATCTTACTTCTACTGCCCTTTGTTTACATAAGTTGGGGAGCGAGATCGCCCGCTTGGGATATTGATTTTACATAATAATTTGAGAGTGAGAGTGCCATTCAGAGAGCGGGACTTAGTCATTTAGAGAATTGTTTATGTTATTGAGAGGCCGCATTGCCTGCTCCGGATGTGGATTGTTTACATTGGTTCAGCGTGGGATCGCCTACGCAGCAGATTCTTATTTCTTGGTACATAACGGAATTTGTGAATATGTCACTTCCCTCCCCTTAAAGGGATTGCCTATGCTTGGGCTGGCATTTCAGGGTACAATGCAGGCAACTGGTTTTGTGCCAGTTCTATTTCTTGTTGTGGTTCTTGATTATTTTTTGCTTGTTTTCTAAATTTTGTATATAAAAAGGTAAGTGGATTTAGTGTAAACAATTTTGATAGGACAACAAAAATAATTAGAACGATAACTACTAAAATTATAATTACGTAAAGTGTGGTATTATTTTCTGAAATTAGTTTTAAAACGTCATTATGTTCTACTATTTTTATCTTAGTTACATTAATCGGTGAATACAATGCTGTTAAATCAAATTCTGGACTTAACGAATTTTCGCTTAAAATAACATTTCCAATTTTAACTCTACATTGTTTTATTCTAATAATTTTGCTTCCATTTATTTTTATATCGCCATTTAATTCTTGACAATTTTGTTCGATTGTTTCAGTTAGATTCCATGTAAGTATAATATTTGGTTCAACGTATTGAATCATTTCCTTTGAAGGAGTTGGTATAAAATTACAAATTGGAATTTTACGCATAATTATATTTTTAATGCATTCATTATTAATTTCTTTATTGTCTTGATTATAAACTTTATTCTCATCTTCAAAATATGATTGTTGATCGGAATAGTCTAGCTGATACCCATTATGGTCGGGATAAGGAATTATTTTAATGGTGTTAATGGTTTTGTGGTTAATAGGGATATGTGAAATAAGAAGTAATTCGTTATTTTTGTAGTCAACCCACGTTGATGTTTTGATTAAAAGTATATTTTGGCTGTTAATGCGTTCTAGTTTGTCGTAATTGAGTAACTTTGGGTTTAAAAGTCCAGGACGTGAAAGTTGCATGCCCATTTCGATGTCTTCAATGTACTCAATAAATTGCATGAGTTCATAAACAAGTGTGTCAATACTATTGCGGTTATTTTCGTAGTTAGTAAGTTTCTCCAGTCCTTCATTCACAAACTTTACGACATCATTTAATTTATGAAGTTGAATTGAATTTTCTGCAATTATGTCTATTTTTTTGTTAATTTTTACCCTATTATTTTCATCAAGTGCGCCAAAAAGAAATTTAAAAGATGAACCTATTATGTCAAATAGTCCACGTTTCTGCCTATTTTGCTAATGAATAGTTATACCATTTAATTCTTTTAGTAGTTTGTTGTACAAATATTTCATTCTGGGCGAGTCTTTGATTTTGTTACCAAAAGATTCAGTGATAATATTGATTTCTGTTAAATTAATTCTTAAACAGTAATGTTCATATACTACCGGTATTTGAATTGGAAGGCTTGAGAAGACTAAATAGCCAAGGTCGGAATCTGTGTTGGTTATTTGAATTTGTTGAGTGTGGCCCGTGGTGAATAATAGAAATAACATCATTGTACAGAAGGTTCCTGTGGAAGTTTAACGGCATTAGTTTTCTTTTGTTTCTTAAATTGTGTTTTGTAGTATTGGGTTTCCCTATTTCGATTAGTAATTTTGTAATGGTCTTCGTCTATTTTTTCTACATTTTTATTTGCCTTAAATGGATTTTCTAATTTTCCCTTTTGAAGTGGACCTTTTCTGTATCTAGTATCAATGTTAAATTCCTGTCGATCTTCATTTATTTTATCTATTTTCCTTTCTTTAATATTTTGAGTGTTTAATATTGGATGTCCAGCGTATAAGAATACTTGAGCAGGTGTTTGTCCAGTGGTGTCATGTTTTGTTTTATGGTTGTATGTGTAAAGAATTGTCTCTATCTTGCTTAATTTTACTTCTTCATCATCGTCATTTATTGTCTTATGTAGTCTTTCGACGTCTGCTTCACCAATTTTTGTCGTGTTAAGTTGTAATTCAATTCCTTCTGCTTCAAGCCATCGCTTTAGAGTCAAGCTGGTGAAAGCTCCGTCTCTGTCTGCCTTTAGTAATTTGGGTTTACCTAACTGATTAAAAATGCGCATTAGAGCGTTCCTGCATTCTATCCAATCCTTTGTTTTAATATGTTCAAGTGTAGCGAATTTAGAATAAATGTCGATGCAACTGATGTAATGTTTTCCCTCAGATGAATAAATATCTACCACAAATTTGTCTCGACAATGTTCAGGGTTGGGTGTGACTTTAAAAGGCATTTTGGTATTTCTGTGTTCTGTTTTAGCCAAATTGCATATGTTGCATTCATTTATTATATTCTGAATTAATAGTTGGCTATTTGGAAAAAAGTGATTTTCTTTGAATAATTTAGTCATTTTCTGTATACCTGGATGTAAAAGTTTTTCATGTGATTGAAGTATAATTTCTTTGAATTCGGCGTATGAACAAACATTCTTTAATAAGTGGAGGCTGCGAATTACTTTAGTGTAAGTGGTATTTATAATTTCTCTGTGTGCTCTTTGAATGATTTCAAAATCTACGTCGCTTTCAATATGAATGGTAATGTTTCTATGAATAAAATGATCAAGTAAAATTTGTTTGGCCTTGTCGAGTGTCATTACATTATATTGGATTGTGGTAATGGATTTACCGAATATTGTTGAATGCTCTACTTTATTGTTATCGGATTTAATGAAAATTATTTGTTTTTTGAAATAGTTTATTGGTTTTTCTGTTAAATGAATTAGGTTACTATTATCTTCTTCTGCACTATGTTGAGTAACTTCACTGTGGTGATTTTCTTCAATTTTAATTCTTGATAATGCATCGGCAACTGAATTTTCTTTCCCTTTAATAAAGTCGATTTTAAATTGGCATTCGTTTAAATTGGCTCTCCATCTTTGTAACTTGGCATTTGGTTCTTTTAAGGTATGCAGCCATCTAAGAGGTTGATGGTCACTAGCAATGAGAAAATGTCGTCCTAGTAAATAATGTCGAAAAGTTTTAGTGGCCCAAACAATGGCGAGTAATTCCTTTTCGATAGCACTGTAATTTAATTCATGTTCATTAAGTGTTCTGCTAATAAAGGATATAGGATGACCATTTTGAGAAAGTACGGCTCCAAGGGCTATATTACTGGCATCTGTGGTTAAAGTGAATTTTTTTTCGAAATCGGGTAATTGGAGAATTGGTTCTCTAATTATTAAAGTCTTAAGTTTTTTGAATGCTTCTATGTAGTCGAGATTTTGTGTATCTATTTTTGCTCCTTTTTTTAAACATTTGGTCATTGGTTTTGCTATGTCTGCGTAGTTTGGGATAAATTTACGATAATAACCGGTTAATCCAAGGAAAGCTCTGATCTCTTTTACTTTTGTTGGAATTGGATATGAAACTATGGCTTTAACCTTAAGGGGGTTTGGTTTTATACCATTGGGGGTTACGATGTGACCAAGAAAACTAGCTTCTTTTTTTAAGAATTCACATTTGTCTAACTGCAACTTCAAATTTGCTTCTGCAAGTTTGGAAAAAACTAGCTGTAATGAATTTAAATGTTCGGTAAGGGATGTGGAAAAAATTATGATGTCATATAAATATACTAAACAGTGTTTATTGAGCAACGGTCGAAGGATATTATGTATGCACCTTTTAAAAGTAGCAGGTGCATTTCTAAGGCCAAATGGCATTCGAAGGTATTCGTAATGACCGCTTTTAGTGGAAAATGCAGTTTAAGGTATTGATTCTGAGTCCATTTCTATTTGATGAAATCCCTTTGCCAAAGCGATAGTTGTAAAATATTGGCATTTACCTAGTTTACCAAGGATTTCGTCCATGTTTGGTATTGGATATCTGTCGGGAATAGTTATTTCATTTAGCTTTTTATAATCAATTACTACTCGTTACTTAATTTTTCCAGAAGCATCAGTTTTTTTGGGTACTACCCAGATAGGACTATTGTATGGTGAATTATTTCCCTAATTAATCCCTGATTAAGCATTTCCTCTACATGGCTTCACGACTTCAATTTCGTGCGCTTTAGCAAGTGGGTACTGTTTTGAATAAATTGGGGAGTTATGTGTTGTATTTAGTACGTGTTTAATGGTATTTGTAAATGTAAGATTGTCTCCTTCTTCATATTGAAGATTTTTGAATTTATTAAATAAACCTTTCAACCTTGAAGTTTCCTCCTGATTAAGGTGACCTAATCGAAACAATCCAAAATCAATTTTTTTTATTGATTCCTGAGGTGATTTTTTAATTGGTTCTATTGCCTTTTGGATATAAAAATTTTGGTTTTTTTCTGATTTTGAATTTATTAATTTATATGTTTTATCAAAAATGGTAACTGTGCTATTTATGTAATTTATAATTGATTGTGCATTTTTCAACAATTTTCTGCCAATTAGTATATCATAATTATTAGAAAAATTGTGTACATAAAATGGTTCATTTGTTTTAAAAATACTATTGCTGGGTTACATAATTAAATTGTTCAATGTAATAGGGCCATTTGATGTCAAAACTTCGCATATAGTATTTTGAATAGGAAGACAGAATATATTTTTATTGATCATATTTATTGTGGATCCTGTGTCTATAAGGCAATTGTATGTGCAACCTTTGTATGCTATTTCTATGTATTGGTGTTGTCCGGGGCTGTTAACCGAAAATTTTCGTTTGGTTCTAAGCTATTTTGATTTTGTTCATCTTTATTTTCGGTGTATTGTACCTGTTGTTGCTGTTGTTGTTCATTAATCAACCTATGGTATTGATTGTGGTCATAATACTGTTGTTCATAATAATTAGGTTGTATTTCTTCGTATTCGTGTTAGTGTGCGTCTTGAAATCTCAATTCGTCAATAGACATTTTGGTTTGTTCACTGTCCGATGGTCTTAGTCGTTTGGTAACCGGGAAGTTAGTATTTTTAGATGTGGAGGGTTGTTGTTGTTGAGGGTATGTATTTCCTTTAAAATGTGCTGTTTGAGGATTTTGAATTTTATTTGAATATTGTGGAAAAGGATTTTTGTGAGTAAATGGTTGTGTGTTCATGTATTGGTTGGGTCCGAAATGATTTGGCCACATAGTTTGGTTGTTAGGTATCTGTTGTGTATAGGTGGGTCTAAACGATTGCGTGTATTGATTAAAATTAGGTTGGAATGGTTGAGAATATTGTGGGTAACTTGGTCGATATTGGGTTTGTGTATTTATATTGAATTTGTGTGGTTTAGAATTCTTGGTAATTTTTAAAATTTAAAATTGGTAATTTTCTGATCAATATTTTAATGGAATCTTTAATCGCCTGAAGATAAATAAGAAAATCTGGCTGGTTACCTTCTAGATGCAATTTCGAAATTAGTACTTGACGTCGTCTTTCTGCTTCTTCGCAGAATGCTCTCAGATTTAACTTGTAAGGTGTCTCCCTGAAGTTCTCCAGTAGTTTGTAGTTCGGTGTTTGGGGTTTAAATTCTGCAACTAGTCTCGATCTAAGGGTAGGCCAATCTTCAATGTTCGGAAGGCCCAATGATCGTGTTACGTGTCCGTCCAAGTTTCTTTCGATGGCTCCAAGAAGAATCCTCTGTTGTCGCACATCATTAGTTTGGTAGAGTGAAATTACATAGTCCACTCTGCTGACGAAAGTGTAGAGAGTTTCTGGATCACCCTTAAATGGCATGATGTCTTTTAGCTGCCGACGAGCTTCAGCAAGGTTGTTGTCGCTTAGTGCAAAGACTTGGGGTGCGGCGATAACTGGTTGTGCCATTGTTATAGTAAATTTGTTGTTATAGTAAAATAAAAATGAATTTTAGTTTATTTTTGATTTCACTTTTTAAAGTTGAAGTGTTTGTTTAAATTAATTTTCTTAATATTTGTTGTTATTAACTGTTAGGTGCCGTTGGACTTATTGTGTTTTTGTTTTGTTTTTATTTTTATTTTTATTCTTCCACCTTTTGTTGGACAACCGATTTGGAATTATAATCCAAGTTGAAGGGTTTTAAAATGTTTTGCGTAATTATTGTTCGAGAACTGAATTATAAAACTTAATTTATTTTTCACTCGAGGTTCCTTTTTTTCGGATACTTTTTGTATCCTACCGACTGCGCCAGTAAAGTGTTGATATTTATTTGAGTCGAACTAATGTCCCGTCAGTTGACTAAGGACAACGCCAAGTTGAATTAATAAACGAATATTTAGGTTCACGTCTTTATTCAAATGATCTCAGCTTAAGACTGAATTATTGTGACAAAAATCTTACTTCTACTGCCCTTTGTTTACATAAGTTGGGGAGCGAGATCGCCCGCTTGGGATATTGATTTTACATAATAATTTGAGAGTGAGAGTGCCATTCAGAGAGCGGGACTTAGTCATTTAGAGAATTGTTTATGTTATTGAGAGGCCGCATTGCCTGCTCCGGATGTGGATTGTTTACATTGGTTCAGCGTGGGATCGCCTACGCAGCAGATTCTTATTTCTTGGTACATAACGGAATTTGTGAATATGTCACTTCCCTCCCCTTAAAGGGATTGCCTATGCTTGGGCTGGCATTTCAGGGTACAATGCAGGCAACTGGTTTTGTGCCAGTTCTATTTCTTGTTGTGGTTCTTGATTATTTTTTGCTTGTTTTCTAAATTTTGTATATAAAAAGGTAAGTGGATTTAGTGTAAGCAATTTTGATAGGACAACAAAAATAATTAGAACGATAACTACTAAAATTATAATTACGTAAAGTGTGGTATTATTTTCTGAAATTAGTTTTAAAACGTCATTATGTTCTACTATTTTTATCTTAGTTACATTAATCGGTGAATACAATGCTGTTAAATCAAATTCTGGACTTAACGAATTTTCGCTTAAAATAACATTTCCAATTTTAACTCTACATTGTTTTATTCTAATAATTTTGCTTCCATTTATTTTTATATCGCCATTTAATTCTTGACAATTTTGTTCGATTGTTTCAGTTAGATTCCATGTAAGTATAATATTTGGTTCAACGTATTGAATCATTTCCTTTGAAGGAGTTGGTATAAAATTACAAATTGGAATTTTACGCATAATTATATTTTTAATGCATTCATTATTAATTTCTTTATTGTCTTGATTATACATTTTATTCTCATCTTCAAAATATGATTGTTGATCTGAATAGTCTAACTGATACCCATTATGGTCGGGATAAGGAATTATTTTTATGGTGTTAATGGTTTTGTGGTTAATAGGGATATGTGAAATAAGAAGTAATTCGTTATTTTTGTAGTCAACCCACGTTGATGTTTTGATTAAAAGTATATTTTGGCTGTTAATGCGTTCTAGTTTGTCGTAATTGAGTAACTTTGGGTTTAAAAGTCCAGGACGTGAAAGTTGCATGCCCATTTCGATGTCTTCAATGTACTCAATAAATTTCATGAGTTCATAAACAAGTGTGTCAATACTATTGCGGTTATTTTCGTAGTTAGTAAGTTTCTCCAGTCCTTCATTCACAAACTTTACGACATCATTTAATTTATGAAGTTGAATTGAATTTTCTGCAATTATGTCTATTTTTTTGTTAATTTTTACCCTATTATTTTCATCAAGTGCGCCAAAAAGAAATTTAAAAGATGAACCTATTATGTCAAATAGTCCACGTTTCTGCCTATTTTGCTAATGAATAGTTATACCATTTAATTCTTTTAGTAGTTTGTTGTACAAATATTTCATTCTGGGCGAGTCTTTGATTTTGTTACCAAAAGATTCAGTGATAATATTGATTTCTGTTAAATTAATTCTTAAACAGTAATGTTCATATACTACCGGTATTTGAATTGGAAGGCTTTTTTTGTTAATTTTTACCCTATTATTTTCATCAAGTGCGCCAAAAAGAAATTTAAAAGATGAACCTATTATGTCAAATAGTCCACGTTTCTGCCTATTTTGCTAATGAATAGTTATACCATTTAATTCTTTTAGTAGTTTGTTGTACAAATATTTCATTCTGGGCGAGTCTTTGATTTTGTTACCAAAAGATTCAGTGATAATATTGATTTCTGTTAAATTAATTCTTAAACAGTAATGTTCATATACTACCGGTATTTGAATTGGAAGGCTTGAGAAGACTAAATAGCCAAGGTCGGAATCTGTGTTGGTTATTTGAATTTGTTGAGTGTGGCCCGTGGTGAATAATAGAAATAACATCATTGTACAGAAGGTTCCTGTGGAAGTTTAACGGCATTAGTTTTCTTTTGTTTCTTAAATTGTGTTTTGTAGTATTGGGTTTCCCTATTTCGATTAGTAATTTTGTAATGGTCTTCGTCTATTTTTTCTACATTTTTATTTGCCTTAAATGGATTTTCTAATTTTCCCTTTTGAAGTGGACCTTTTCTGTATCTAGTATCAATGTTAAATTCCTGTCGATCTTCATTTATTTTATCTATTTTCCTTTCTTTAATATTTTGAGTGTTTAATATTGGATGTCCAGCGTATAAGAATACTTGAGCAGGTGTTTGTCCAGTGGTGTCATGTTTTGTTTTATGGTTGTATGTGTAAAGAATTGTCTCTATCTTGCTTAATTTTACTTCTTCATCATCGTCATTTATTGTCTTATGTAGTCTTTCGACGTCTGCTTCACCAATTTTTGTCGTGTTAAGTTGTAATTCAATTCCTTCTGCTTCAAGCCATCGCTTTAGAGTCAAGCTGGTGAAAGCTCCGTCTCTGTCTGCCTTTAGTAATTTGGGTTTACCTAACTGATTAAAAATGCGCATTAGAGCGTTCCTGCATTCTATCCAATCCTTTGTTTTAATATGTTCAAGTGTAGCGAATTTAGAATAAATGTCGATGCAACTGATGTAATGTTTTCCCTCAGATGAATAAATATCTACCACAAATTTGTCTCGACAATGTTCAGGGTTGGGTGTGACTTTAAAAGGCATTTTGGTATTTCTGTGTTCTGTTTTAGCCAAATTGCATATGTTGCATTCATTTATTATATTCTGAATTAATAGTTGGCTATTTGGAAAAAAGTGATTTTCTTTGAATAATTTAGTCATTTTCTGTATACCTGGATGTAAAAGTTTTTCATGTGATTGAAGTATAATTTCTTTGAATTCGGCGTATGAACAAACATTCTTTAATAAGTGGAGGCTGCGAATTACTTTAGTGTAAGTGGTATTTATAATTTCTCTGTGTGCTCTTTGAATGATTTCAAAATCTACGTCGCTTTCAATATGAATGGTAATGTTTCTATAAATAAAATGATCAAGTAAAATTTGTTTGGCCTTGTCGAGTGTCATTACATTATATTGGATTGTGGTAATGGATTTACCGAATATTGTTGAATGCTCTACTTTATTGTTATCGGATTTAATGAAAATTATTTGTTTTTTGAAATAGTTTATTGGTTTTTCTGTTAAATGAATTAGGTTACTATTATCTTCTTCTGCACTATGTTGAGTAACTTCACTGTGGTGATTTTCTTCAATTTTAATTCTTGATAATGCATCGGCAACTGAATTTTCTTTCCCTTTAATAAAGTCGATTTTAAATTGGCATTCGTTTAAATTGGCTCTCCATCTTTGTAACTTGGCATTTGGTTCTTTTAAGGTATGCAGCCATCTAAGAGGTTGATGGTCACTAGCAATGAGAAAATGTCGTCCTAGTAAATAATGTCGAAAAGTTTTAGTGGCCCAAACAATGGCGAGTAATTCCTTTTCGATAGCACTGTAATTTAATTCATGTTCATTAAGTGTTCTGCTAATAAAGGATATAGGATGACCATTTTGAGAAAGTACGGCTCCAAGGGCTATATTACTGGCATCTGTGGTTAAAGTGAATTTTTTTTCGAAATCGGGTAATTGGAGAATTGGTTCTCTAATTATTAAAGTCTTAAGTTTTTTGAATGCTTCTATGTAGTCGAGATTTTGTGTATCTATTTTTGCTCCTTTTTTTAAACATTTGGTCATTGGTTTTGCTATGTCTGCGTAGTTTGGGATAAATTTACGATAATAACCGGTTAATCCAAGGAAAGCTCTGATCTCTTTTACTTTTGTTGGAATTGGATATGAAACTATGGCTTTAACCTTAAGGGGGTTTGGTTTTATACCATTGGGGGTTACGATGTGACCAAGAAAACTAGCTTCTTTTTTTAAGAATTCACATTTGTCTAACTGCAACTTCAAATTTGCTTCTGCAAGTTTGGAAAAAACTAGCTGTAATGAATTTAAATGTTCGGTAAGGGATGTGGAAAAAATTATGATGCCATATAAATATACTAAACAGTGTTTATTGAGCAACGGTCGAAGGATATTATGTATGCACCTTTTAAAAGTAGCAGGTGCATTTCTAAGGCCAAATGGCATTCGAAGGTATTCGTAATGACCGCTTTTAGTGGAAAATGCAGTTTAAGGTATTGATTCTGAGTCCATTTCTATTTGATGAAATCCCTTTGCCAAAGCGATAGTTGTAAAATATTGGCATTTACCTAGTTTACCAAGGATTTCGTCCATGTTTGGTATTGGATATCTGTCGGGAATAGTTATTTCATTTAGCTTTTTATAATCAATTACTACTCGTTACTTAATTTTTCCAGAAGCATCAGTTTTTTTGGGTACTACCCAGATAGGACTATTGTATGGTGAATTATTTCCCTAATTAATCCCTGATTAAGCATTTCCTCTACATGGCTTCACGACTTCAATTTCGTGCGCTTTAGCAAGTGGGTACTGTTTTGAATAAATTGGGGAGTTATGTGTTGTATTTAGTACGTGTTTAATGGTATTTGTAAATGTAAGATTGTCTCCTTCTTCATATTGAAGATTTTTGAATTTATTAAATAAACCTTTCAACCTTGAAGTTTCCTCCTGATTAAGGTGACCTAATCGAAACAATCCAAAATCAATTTTTTTTATTGATTCCTGAGGTGATTTTTTAATTGGTTCTATTGCCTTTTGGATATAAAAATTTTGGTTTTTTTCTGATTTTGAATTTATTAATTTATATGTTTTATCAAAAATGGTAACTGTGCTATTTATGTAATTTATAATTGATTGTGCATTTTTCAACAATTTTCTGCCAATTAGTATATCATAATTATTAGAAAAATTGTGTACATAAAATGGTTCATTTGTTTTAAAAATACTATTGCTGGGTTACATAATTAAATTGTTCAATGTAATAGGGCCATTTGATGTCAAAACTTCGCATATAGTATTTTGAATAGGAAGACAGAATATATTTTTATTGATCATATTTATTGTGGATCCTGTGTCTATAAGGCAATTGTATGTGCAACCTTTGTATGCTATTTCTATGTATTGGTGTTGTCCGGGGCTGTTAACCGAAAATTTTCGTTTGGTTCTAAGCTATTTTGATTTTGTTCATCTTTATTTTCGGTGTATTGTACCTGTTGTTGCTGTTGTTGTTCATTAATCAACCTATGGTATTGATTGTGGTCATAATACTGTTGTTCATAATAATTAGGTTGCATTTCTTCGTATTCGTGTTAGTGTGCGTCTTGAAATCTCAATTCGTCAATAGACATTTTGGTTTGTTCACTGTCCGATGGTCTTAGTCGTTTGGTAACCGGGAAGTTAGTATTTTTAGATGTGGAGGGTTGTTGTTGTTGAGGGTATGTATTTCCTTTAAAATGTGCTGTTTGAGGATTTTGAATTTTATTTGAATATTGTGGAAAAGGATTTTTGTGAGTAAATGGTTGTGTGTTCATGTATTGGTTGGGTCCGAAATGATTTGGCCACATAGTTTGGTTGTTAGGTATCTGTTGTGTATAGGTGGGTCTAAACGATTGCGTGTATTGATTAAAATTAGGTTGGAATGGTTGAGAATATTGTGGGTAACTTGGTCGATATTGGGTTTGTGTATTTGTATTGAATTTGTGTGGTTTAGAATTCTTGGTAATTTTTAAAATTTAAAATTGGTAATTTTCTGATCAATATTTTAATGGAATCTTTAATCGCCTGAAGATAAATAAGAAAATCTGGCTGGTTACCTTCTAGATGCAATTTCGAAATTAGTACTTGACGTCGTCTTTCTGCTTCTTCGCAGAATGCTCTCAGATTTAACTTGTAAGGTGTCTCCCTGAAGTTCTCCAGTAGTTTGTAGTTCGGTGTTTGGGGTTTAAATTCTGCAACTAGTCTCGATCTAAGGGTAGGCCAATCTTCAATGTTCGGAAGGCCCAATGATCGTGTTACGTGTCCGTCCAAGTTTCTTTCGATGGCTCCAAGAAGAATCCTCTGTTGTCGCACATCATTAGTTTGGTAGAGTGAAATTACATAGTCCACTCTGCTGACGAAAGTGTAGAGAGTTTCTGGATCACCCTTAAATGGCATGATGTCTTTTAGCTGCCGACGAGCTTCAGCAAGGTTGTTGTCGCTTAGTGCAAAGACTTGGGGTGCGGCGATAACTGGTTGTGCCATTGTTATAGTAAATTTGTTGTTATAGTAAAATAAAAATGAATTTTAGTTTATTTTTGATTTCACTTTTTAAAGTTGAAGTGTTTGTTTAAATTAATTTTCTTAATATTTGTTGTTATTAACTGTTAGGTGCCGTTGGACTTATTGTGTTTTTGTTTTGTTTTTATTTTTATTTTTATTCTTCCACCTTTTGTTGGACAACCGAATCGGAATTATAATCCAAGTTGAAGGGTTTTAAAATGTTTTGCGTAATTATTGTTCGAGAACTGAATTATAAAACTTAATTTATTTTTCACTCGAGGTTCCTTTTTTTCGGATACTTTTTGTATCCTACCGACTGCGCCAGTAAAGTGTTGATATTTATTTGAGTCGAACTAATGTCCCGTCAGTTGACTAAGGACAACGCCAAGTTGAATTAATAAACGAATATTTAGGTTCACGTCTTTATTCAAATGATCTCAGCTTAAGACTGAATTATTGTGACAAAAATCTTACTTCTACTGCCCTTTGTTTACATAAGTTGGGGAGCGAGATCGCCCGCTTGGGATATTGATTGTACATAATAATTTGAGAGTGAGAGTGCCATTCAGAGAGCGGGACTTAGTCATTTAGAGAATTGTTTATGTTATTGAGAAGCCGCATTGCCTGCTCCGGATGTGGATTGTTTACATTGGTTCAGCGTGGGATCGCCTACGCTGCAGATTCTTATTTCTTGGTACATAACGGAATTTGTGAATATGTCACTATATTCTTGATCAGGATCGCTAGCCGAGTCGATCTAGCCATGTCCGTCTGTTCGTCTGTCCGTCTGTCCGGATGAACGCTGAGATCTCGGAAACTATGAGAGCTATGCTATTGAGATTTGACGTGCAGATTCCTGAGCTTCTTACGCAGCCCAAGTTTGTTTCAGTAGACTGCCACGCCCACTCTAACGCCCACAAACCGCCCAAAACTGTGGCTCCTACAGTTTTGATGCAAGATAGATAATTTTAACTGAAATGTATTAGTCTTGTCAATACCTATCGATTGACCCAAAAAAAATTTTGCTACGCCCACTCTAACGCCCACAAACCTCCCAAGAAAGAAAGATATGACGTCAGAGCCAGACAATGCGAAATGTTTTTACGCGTGTATGTGTGTGTATGTAAATAGTTGCCGGCCGAACTTAGCGGCAAAGAAAAAAGCACTGCCGGCGCTCAGAGAGAGCAAAGTGCGCGACTAACTTATTCTATTGAATAATGACTTTTTCACGCCTACCCTAACGCCCACAACGCTTAAATCTGTCTTCCGCCGGTAGGTGGCGCATTTAAATCTCGCTTTGCTGCTTGCATATCTCCATTTCCCTTTGGTCCCTTAAGCTGAGTAACGGGTATCTGATAGTCGCGGTACTCGACTATAGCGTTCTCCCTTGTTTTGTTTACGTTACCGGACTCGGGACTCGCTTTGGGGATCTTTTGTTTACGTTAGCGGACTCAGGGCTCGCTTGGGACTCCGATGTTTACAATATCGGCCTGGATGTTTACAGCATCCGTTTAATGCGGACTGCGAGAAATTGATCTGGTTGACAGAAATAGCTGACCACGGATTTATCTTGGGTCCGTCAGAGTTATTTGGAAATTAGCTCTCGGCTCAAAGTTGTTTATAAATTGTGTCATATAACTAAATAATGTATCATATAACTCCCACCATTCTAAATTGAATCCTCCCGATTCACTGGAACTGATGGGTATATTGAATGTAATTGATTGGTTAATTCGACAATGATATTTTCTCCTAGGGTATTTTCATTGTCGGGGATATTATTCGTTTCATTATCGGAAATATTGTTTTCTGGTTCAATTTCTATATGAATTTGCCATGGTTTGAATATTAAACATTTTCTGAATTTGATTATAACCATAATAATAAAATATATAAATGTGAATATGATTAATATTAACGCAACTGGTATTTGAGTTTGTTTAATTTGAATAAATGGATTAAGTGTGTTAATATTATCAAATGAGAGTTCCGAATTATTAGATATAATATATTCCGATTTTAAAAAATCTGTATATTTGCGAGCTGTGATGAATTCAAAAATCTTATTGTCTGCATTGGTTTAGGAAATATTATTCATTTTAGAGGTGCCATTTAAAGTTATTAAATATGACCCATTTAAATGAGTTTCATTAACTGTATTTTCTCCATTTACAAAAATGGCTCCATCTTGGATTACATCTACTTTTTTATTTTTTCTCGGATTTTTTACAAGAAGCCTTTTCTCCATTTAGTAATCTGGTAAAACAAAAACCTTCTGGGTTAAGTGTGCAATATTTATAAAATATTTCTGTCTTAAAATTAGACATTACACCGTTCTTATTTCTGATTTTGCGACGTGATTATCACTTATTAATTTTCCATCATTTTGCGAAATGGATCTTGAATTGTAAACATCACAACGATCGGTAATAATAGGGTATTTTATGTAAATTATAATAAGATCTTGATGCAAAGCGATTTCAAATTCAGATATATCTAATAGGTCTGTTATAATTACAGGTTTATTTTCGTGCTTATACATTTCTTGTATATCATCATTGTTTAGAATTTTAGTATTAAATATATAAATTTTGGCGACTGTAAATGTGTCCATTAAATTCATATGATCGTAAGTAAGCAAGCGCAGACGATATTTTTTAAGTGGAATTTCTTGATCTTTAAAGGCTGTTTTGAATTGTTCAGATAAAGATCTTATCTCTTTAA